>NW_023270233.1:1081506-1305957 GCF_011800145.1 Mirounga leonina
AAGTTTTCCAAACACTCTGCTATTGATGTGGAAAACAAAGACAGAAGAAAAATTGTTAAATTTCCTTACTACTTACAGCCCATTGACAAGTCCTTGAAACACGCAGAGTGACATTCCTCTAGGAACTCAACTGCCTGCATGGTGACACTTTGCTAAGGGCAAAAGTCAATCTTAGCCCGACCCCCAGGATCCTGTAAGTCTATTTTAACATATAAAATATCCTTTGGAAACTTCATCTCTACCCCCCAAGGTGCATGTGGACAATCACCCCCCAAGCACATGACCCACCTATGTACATCTGAAGGGTTTCATGATGAACGTTTTTTTTAGACAGTAATAAATGACCTTTTCCTAACAACAGCTAACCCCCTCAAAGTCCTGGAAACCTTGCTTCCAAAATTCCTTAGGGACTTACACTATCCCTGATCCCCTACCAACTTGAAAATATATAATGGACCATTCCTCATGACCCCAGTACAGCTCTTTCTGCCCCCGGGTCCTGTCCCCGTGCTTTAATAAAATTACCTTTTTGCACCAAAGATATCTCAAGAATTCTTCCTTGGTCATCAGCTTGGGACCTCACCAATATTCCAAAACTACATCATTTGGCAACCCATTCAGGACACCTCTCACTCTAGAGAGCTTTCTATTCTCACCTTCACTTAATAAACTATCACTTCACCCTTTTGTGCCCATGAGATTCATTCTTCGACTCTGTGAGACAAGAACCCTGCAACACTATTCCCTACCTGTCACTTATACTATTCAATAAACTGTTTTAACTTTCTCAGGTTCAAGTTTGATTCTATCTTGTGTGAAACCAAGGACTGTCTTGGCTGGTCTTGTGGGACCCCTGCTCTAGGTCCTCAGATCTACCTGCCTGCATCACCTTCTCTCAAAAATGCATCTGGATCCTCAGGCAATGGTCACACATGCAAAGTGTGATCTCAGATTCCTGACGTGGGCACTGGTAGCTGAGAAGTGTTGGGCACACAAACTAAGTTGTGATTATCAGAAATGCTCTGCCAGGATTATGGAATATGGATTGAAAAACAGCCAGTAAATCTTGATGCACAATTAAAACTTAAATATTACAATCTCTGGCACACTAGGATGTCTAATTTCTATGATGTAGTTTGAAAGTAGAAAACGCATTTATTCAAAGAGAAAAAAATGATGCAGATGGACAGAGAAATAAAGCAAGAAGTATGCAACAAGTTTGGTTGCCCCTGGAATCCTTCTTGCTCCCAACTCCAGGTCTGGGTATCTATCTGCAGGTGTGTTTTAAAGGTGCCACTCTGGTATCTTGTTACTACAATTTCCCTTTTTATCCTGGCAGTTGCTCAAGTTGTGTAAGATGACCATTAAACTGTGCAGTGTCCTGGTTAATGTCTATTGCTCCAATTCCCTAAGCGATACAACACTGCACGTGACTTTATATAAAAAGGTGTTATTATTGGCATGCTACTAAGTGTATTTAAGCAATATTTTACTTAGCTATCATATCAAATCATCACATAAATAAGATTACATTACTTATTTTTACTGATAAGAAAATATGGCTTTAATAGTAAATGTTTCCCAGAACCAAAAGCCAGAAAGTGATAGAAGCTGAACTTTAAATCTAGATGTGTCCAACTCCAAAGCTTCTAATATTTCATCAATGATTATGTAAGCTCTGAAAGGATGATCTGTTGAGAACAAAGGATCTGTAATAAAGATAATCAAAAATGTATATGTTAAAATGTTCTCAATTGGGTCAAAAGAATGAAATTCAACTATTTAACAGTTCAAGAAATAAATGTGCTGAAGAAAAGAAAAAAGATATTATCAAAATTGTTTAATCAGACACTATTATTAATTATTATTTTTAATCATTGTTATTAAAAGTATCAGTTAAAAAAAGCCAAGATAAATTTGATGGACCTTCAATTTAAATTTCTAATCTATGTAAACACAGTTCCAAGGTAACTTAACACTTTTCTTTCAATAGAGAGCAGTCAGTGAAATATGCTCAGATACAAGTAACCAGCATAGCTATTCGATACTGTTGCCCCTGCTTACCATTTGGTGTAACAACCAATTGTTCCATTGTCTTTGTTGGAAACTGTAAGATGCAAGGAGCTGCTAGTTGCTACCTGGCAGTATCAGTGGGAAATGTGGAAAATTATGTTCATATGAAATATGAAATGACCAAGTTCAACTATTATTTTATTTATTTTGTTGTTGGGTAATTATTGTTTATAGTTTTTGTCATAGCGTTTTTTGCCTGCAATGAACTAAAAAATGAATATGCTTAACGAAAAAGCACTAAATTTCCATTTCATTATTTAGGTTTTTCACTTAGATCAAATGACTGTTGTTCCAAATTAATTTTACTTCTTTTCTTTTTTTTAAGATTTATGTATTTGAGAGAAAGAGAGAGAGAGAAAGAAAGAGAATGTGCACCATTGGAGGGAGGGGCAGAAGCAGAGGGAGGGAATCTCAAGCAGACTCCCTGCAGAGTGTGGAACCTGATGCAGGGCCAGTCCCACAACCCTGAGATCATGACCCCAGCTGAAACAGAGTCAGGTGCTCAATCGACTGAACCACGCAGGTGCCCCTAATTTTACTTATTGTCAGTCTCGATTTTGCTTATATCCTTACAAAAAAGAAGTAATAGTTATTAAGGCTTTTGTACCATTGGCAGAAGCTTTGCAGATATTTACGTAACAGTGGTCTCATATCAGTATTGATCTCCAGAAAAACAGAACTAATGGGAGATATATACACACAAAGAGATTTTCTGTGATGAACTGGCCCTCGTGATTACGGAGGCTGAAAAGTTCAAGTTCTGTAGGCAACAAGCTGGAGTCTTAGGAGTCGATGATATAAGTTCCAGTTAGAGTCTGAGTCCAAAGGCAGGAGTAGACCAGTATCCCAGATTGAAGACACTCAGGCAGAGAGAAAGAATTCCTACTCAGTCTTTTATTCTACTCATGACTCAAAGATTGGATAAGGCCTACCCACCTTGGGAAGAACAACATGCTTTCCAGATTATTTCCCGGTTATTAGATTATATTAGACTTTACTTTTATTCTTTGTATGTTGATGAATGTTTTAAGATTTTACAAGAAAGTTTTATATTTTTATCATCAGGGAAACAAAAAAATGAGTTGGCATAAAGTAGAATTACTTATGGATAGAATTTAAAGTCACAAAATATTTTTTTATATCACATTTTTGATAGTTTGAACTTTGCTTTTGGTTTCAGTTAGGATAATATAAGGACACAATAGTAAGTGAATTCCATAACATTTTATATCTTAATTTGACCATATAAAGTGTTCAGAAAATGCTGAACAAAATGGTGAGTTCTAATGAAATATCTCAGTGAAAATTCACCTAACATATTTTTTACTCAAGTAAATTTCAATATTTGATGAGTTCAACCAGATAACAACTGTCCCTCTTGGCGTTCTGGGTATTTATTAGCCTATCTATCACTACAACAAATTACCACAAAACTTAGTAGCTTAAAACAACCAACATTTGTTATCTAACAGTTTCTGAGGATTAAGAATTCAGAAGTATCTTAGCTTGTTTCTTGTTCAAAGTCTCATGAGGATCATTCAAACTTTAGGAGGTGCTGTGATCTCTGAAAACTTGACTGGGGCTGGAGGATCTGATCCCAAGCATACATATGTGGTTACCGGCTGGAAGCTTTAGTTCTTTGTCACATGGGCCCCTCTGTAAAGCTGCACATGATGTGATGTGATCATCAGAATAATACTCTCACAAAGATGTCTGCACCTAAATCACTCCAATCTATGAATATATTACTTTACATAGGAAAAGAAATTTTGCACATATGATTAAGCTAAGAATTCTGAGATGGGGAAATTTTCCTGAATATTCCAGATGGAGTGGACCAATGTAATCACAGAGTTAATATAAAAGAGAGGCTAGAGTCATAGTCAGAGAGACAAGGCAAAGTGACCCCTGAAGCAAAGACTGTGGAGTACCCATGAGCCAGGAAACATGGGAAGTTTCTAGAAGTCAGACAAGGCAAGCTAGACAAGATTCTCCCCTGGAGCCTCCAGAAGGAATCAATTCTGTTAACTTTTTATTTTATCTCCTTAAGACTCATTTTGGAATTTTAACCCCCAGAACTTTAAGAGAATAACTGTATTTTGGTTAAGCCACTAAGTTTGTGGTAATTTTTTACAGCAGCTCTAGGAAACTAATACTCATGGCTTCCTTTAGAGAGAAAAAGAGAGAGAGAAAGAGATCAGGATGGAATCTTCATAATTTCTTTTATACTCGAATTGTGGAGGGCGTATAACATCACTTCGGCTGTATTCTATTGCTCCTGCAGACTAATACTGATATAATGTAGGAGGGGGTTAAAAGCATTCATTCCAAAAAGCAGGAGTTTGGGGAGGAGGGCATTTGAAATTTGTCTAAAACATGAGATACCCTTAAAGTTACAAAATCATCTAAAATAATTGTTTCCATGGGCCACCTGGGTGGCTCAGTTGGTTAAGCGTCTGCCTTCAGCTCTGGTCATGATGGAAGGTTCCTTGGAATGGAGACCCAAGTCTGCTCAGTGGGAAGTCTGCTTCTCCCTCTCCCTGTGCTCCTCCCTGCCACTATGCGCACGCTCTCTCTGACGCGCACGCACACTCTTCCTGTCTGAAATAAATAAATAAAATCTTAAAAAAAAAAATGTTTCCTGTGGCAATTAGAGATATATGCTACCAAAATGTATTTGAGCAGTTATGATGCTACTGTTTTTGTAAAAGAGGCTTCTACACATGTCTAGCATTTAGTTCTTTCAATGTTGAATGAGTTTGAGCCTAAGTTTTTAAAATTATTTCCAAAACTGAAAAATGTACTTGTCACACATGGTACACACTGATATAATTCCTGTGAAGTTTCTTTAGCCTTGAAATTGTAACAAAAATACTTTTCCAAAAAAAAAAAAAGTCTGTGTAGTATTAGTCAAGAATTTCGAGTGTATTATAATATGGTTTCCTGCTAATTTGTATTAGACAGCGAAAATGGTTTTAGACTTTTCATTTGTTTATTTATAAGAATAAGGCTGAAAATATAACACATATTCAAATCAAACTTTATCAATGGTATTATGGAAGTCAATCAATGCTCCACCCTTTGGTAGAGATGACAAAATTAAAACATTTGAAATTAGAAATAAAATACTGGGTATGTTATTGCTTAAGACTTTGTTATAAATTATAACAAAAGGGGTTAAAAGGATTGACAAGAGAGGGTATCAATGAACTATTTTTTCCTGAGGGAAAATATGAGTGTATACATAAAGATAGGACTAGAGAATATGTCACTAATTGTGGGGACTACATTTGCATAATGAGGCTAGAGAACAATTATGGATAACTTGAAAGCCTAGCAAATGTATTTAAATTGGTATAATGTAAATAGGAAGCAACTGTTGAAGTTGACCAATAATGTAAGATAATAAAATTACCTTAGCTTGCAGTAGCACTAAACATTTTTTAAACATTTATATTTAGATCAAATATTCAAATAATTAATAACTAACTAGGGAATGATTTGGGAAGCTATGTCAGAAAGAAACAAGCTGATTATTCTATATATGCATTTATTTTTCATTCAATGTAAATGGATGACTGCTGTGCTGGAAATGTTGCAAGCAGCAGTGAAGAAAACACATTGCCTCTGTTCCCAGAGGATTTAAAGTAGAGTGAGAAGGACAAAGACTTGCAGTTCTGTAAATGAAATGCTATATTAGATCTATTCACAGATTGTTACTGAAGAATATAAGTAACTATAATCTAGATTGGAGGGTGACAGACTACAGGGAAAATCTTGAAAATTGGGATATATGGCTGAGTCCTAAGGAGGGAATAGAAATTTACCTAGTAGAAAGGAGTGTGTGTGTTTGTGTGTGTGTGATGCACGCGTGTGTGTGTTGAAATCAGGGACAGATTAATAGTATATTATTGGCCTAAAATAACACAAAATTACTGTCTTATAGTTTTGAAGGTCAGAAGGTCAGAAGTATGGCATGGGTCTTATTAGATTAAATAAAGGAGTCTGCAGGGTTGTGTTTCTTTCTCTCTGGGGCAGAATGAATTTCCTTTGAATCTGGGATTTTAGCAGAGTTCTGTCCCTTGCAGATAAAGGATCAAAATCCCCCTTTTTTGTACGAGCTGTCAGTGAGGGTTGTTCCCAGCTTCTAGAGCCTGACATATTTGTTTCATGGATATTTTCTTCCATCTTCAAAGTCAGTTATTAGTTTCTTATTGATACTGTAGTACATTATCATAAAGTCGTGGCTTAAAATGATACAAATTTATTTTCTAAAATCAAAGTTTTGGCAGGGTTGCATTTTTTTCCAGGGGCTTCATGGGAAAACCTATTTCTTTGCCTTTGTCAGCTTCTAAAGGCTGCTTGCATTCCTTGGCTTGTAGCTCCTGCCTCCATCTTTAAAGTACATCACTCCAATGTCTGGTCACATCTCCTTTTTGTCACTTTGCTCCTCCTCCAACCCTCTTACAAGGACCCTTGGGATTAGTTTGGACCCACCTGGACAAGCCAGGATATTCTCTCCCTCTCCAGATGATTAATGTAATCACAACTGCAAAATCGTTTTTTACCATTTAAGTAACATATTCACAGGTTCTGGGGATCAGGAAATCATATTCAGAGGGTCATTATTTAGCCTATCATTGCCAGCAACAGTGGGTCAAATGCTTTTTTTGTGATTTTCTCTTCTACACTTCTGTCTTTTAAGTATTTGTGATTAGACTGGACTCATCTGGACAATTCAAGATAATCTCCCTATTCCCACCTTAACTACATTGGCTAGGTCCCTTCTGCTATTCCAGGAATTAAGACATGGATAATATTTGGTGGGTATTATTCTGTCTTCCACAAATACCTATTAGGCTTTCCACAGAAAAATAAAGCATGGTGACTGGAATAAACAAAACATACACTGTTAAAATGTATAAGTGGTCTCAGAGGGTTGAAATATACAGCACAAGTCAAAGACAAAATATAAGAAATGATGTAAAGGGTTTGTCATGTTAAATTTTTTTTTTTTTTCTTAGAAAATGAGGAGCCTGTGAAAGATACAATGAAGAGGAGTGACTGTTTCTGGGTGTTTTTTGTTTTGTTTTTTGTTTTTAATTTTATTTTATTATGTTATGTTAATCACCATACATTACCTCATTAGTTTTTGATGTAGTGTTCCATGATTCATTTTTGTGCATAACACCCAGTGCTCTCCATTCAATATGTGCCCTCTTTAATACCCATCACCAGGCTAACCCATCCCCCTACCCCCCACCCCTCTAAAACCCCCAGTTTCTCAGAGTCCATAGTCTCTCATGGTTCATTTCCCCCTCCGATTTCCCCCCTTCATTTTTCCCTTCCTACTATCTTCTTCTTCTTCTTTTTTTTTTTTTTTTTTTTTAACATATAATGTATTATTTGTTTCAGAGGTACAGGTCTGTGATTCAATAGTCTTACACAATTCACAGCGCTCACCATAGCACATACCCTCCCCACTGTCTACCACCGAGCCACCCCATCCCTCCCACCCCCCACCACTCCAGCAACCCTCAGTTTGTTTCCTGAGATTAAGAATTCCTCATACCAGTGAGATCATATGATACATGTCTTTCTCTGATTGACTTATTTCGCTCAGCATAATACCCTCCAGTTCCATCCACGTTGTTTATAGCAGCAATGTCCACAATAGCCAAACTATGGAAAGAGCCAAGATGTCCATCGACAGATGAATGGATAAAGAAGATGTGGTATATATATATACAATGGAATATTATGCAGCCATCAAAAGGAATGAAATCTTGCCATTTGCAATGAAGTGAGTGTTAAATCTGCAATTGTAAATATTTTGGCAGCACAATTGTGGACACACTCACAGGACATTGCCACAGAATGCACAGTCCATTATAGCAAGAATTTTCATCTATGTTTTTAACTGCTTTGTTCCAACACTTAGACTAATGACTGGCATATAATTTTTATTTAATAAATATTTGTTCAGTGAAAGCATGATGACTGCATGGTGATTTGACAATGAGACACCACGTTTTGCCAGGGATGTAGGCATGAAATGGTGAATGCCATAATTAAATCATGAAAGTGAAATAGGATACAAAAAGATCAAGGAGCTGAGTTAACCGACTGAGGCATTGATTTTGAATGGGAATAAGAGAGAGGAATGATTCAGCATGGCTACTTACTTTTTTGTTTAGGCATTTAGAAGCATTATGGTACATTCAGAGAAATAAAATTATAAGAAGAAAAGGAGGCTGATAGGGGAGCACAACTCTGGGTTGGATGTGAATATATCCAAGAAGAGAAATCAGGCAAATGGATATTGAGGTGCAGAGCTCAGGGAAGTGACAATGTTAATTCAGGAATATTTATGTTCAATAAAATATATATTCTTACTTTTTTTTTTTAAAGTAAATCTTTACATAAGATGATCTCATTTAGATGGTAGCAATTTTCTAATGAGATATGAATTTAATGTGGAGTGTACTTAGTGTGTTGTATTTAGTGACTCATTTGTTAACATTTGAACTATGAATTTTTCCTCATACTTACGAAACCAGGGAAAAACCAAATAAAGTGTTAGGTAATATAACAAGTTTAAATAGATCCATGGCTACTCTTTAGGGCAAGAGATTTATGAAGTATGTAATGTTAGATGCTTCCAGAAAGATTCAACCAGAAAATAGAAACTATTTTATGGAAAATAAATAAACCCTAAAATTTTGTTTGATTTTGAAAGAATGTTTCTTTTATTTAGCAGTGGTAACTGAAGAACTGTTTATTACTGATTGATTTAAACAAAATTTTTCATACTGTATTAGGCAAGGTTTTACTTTTATTTGGAATCAATAAGAGTCCAAGTTATAGGTGGATTTCCTGGAATTATGAGTCATTGCTGCTTGTGGTTTTTCAACTTCTATCACCTGTTATGAAGAAGAAAATTATTACTTGTGTGCCTATTCTTATGACTACAGTATCTTTAGAGTTTAAAATATTTTATTGATAAACCATATTAAATTAATGTTTTCTCTCACTCTTAAATGTAAAGCCTTATAAAAGAAACATACTCTATTACTTTGTTATATTACAGTGGCTTTAAGTATATGGGGACTGAACTAAATACAAATAAAAATCTCTTGCCTCCTTAGAATAAGAGTTAAATTGAAAAGGAAAGACTTTCTTACAAACATGAATGACAATGGGACATAAAAATTATTAGACAACTATAACCAGCCTCCCTCTCTCTGTGCCAGTACAATCACCTTCTAAATCCTGAATTCACAGAAACTCCCCAAGTAACTTAAGTAAATTAATAATTACAAATGGATATTCAGTCTTTTCAGTTGTCTGCTTTACAGGTATTTAAATTTTATTTACTTATTTTAACAATTTATGACAAAAATTTAGAATATATTATAGAATATAAACAAATATAGAAAATTCTCCTCAGTTAAATTTTATACCTCAACAAATAACAATATCTGCCCTTCTTGGTATAGCTATCACATAATATTTCTGCTGAAGCTTTAAAAAACTATTTTATTGTTTCTTCTGTAAATATTTTATATGTCTATTAAGTCAAGACTTTGAAACATAATATAAAATAAAATAAATCATAATTCCTTAATGTTACCTAATGCTCAATGTGTGTTCAATTTTTCCTGGTTATCATAAAACGTTTCTTTTATGTTGGTGAGCTAAAATCACTATCCAGAACATACTCATTTGGTTGATAGATACTTTAATAATATTTTTTATTGGCTTTATTATTTAGAACAATTTTAGGTTCACAGAAAAATTGAGAGGAAAATATAAGTATTTCCCATTATTTTCCTGTCCCCACACACGTGTAGCCTGCCCCCTTATCAACACCATTCATCAGAGTGGTACGTTAGTTACAACTGATGAGCCTACATTCACATGTCATAATCACCCGAAGTCCATAGTTTGCATTTCATTCTCTTGGGATTGTGCATTCTATGAGTTTGGACAAATGTATAATGACATGTATATCCATCTTTACTGCCCTAAAAGTCCTGTGTTCTGCCTAGTCATTTTCACCACCCCTTTTCTCCCAACCCGTCGCAACCACTGACCTTTTTACTGTCTCCATAGTTTTGCCTTTTCCAAAATGTCATGTAGTTGAAATCACACATAGTATGTAGCCTTTTCAGATTGCTTTCTTTCACTTAGTAATATGCATTAATTGTTCCTCTATGTCTTTTCATGGCTTGATAGCTCATTTCTTTTTAGCGCTGAAAAATATCCCCTTGTCCTGATGTACCACTGTTGATTTATCCATTCACCTGCTGCAGGACATCTTGATTGCTTCCAAGTTTTGACAATTATGAATAAAGCTGCTGTAAACATTTGTGTGCAGGATTTTGTGTGCACATAAGTTCTCAGTTCCTGAGTGTAAGCACTAATGAGCAGGATTGTTGGATAGTGTGGTAAAAGTATGTTTAGTTTTCTAAGAAACTACCAGTATTCCAGAGTGGCTGTACTAGTTCTCATTTCCACCGTCAATGAATGAGTTTCTGTTGCTCCATATCCTTTCCAGGATTTGGTGTTGCTAGTGGTCCAGATTTGGGCCACTCTAACAGGGACAAAGTGGTATCTTATTGTTGTATTAATATGCATTTTCCTGATGCTATATGATGTGGGGCTCCTTTTCATATACTTATTTGTTAACTGTATATCTTTGGTGAGGTGTCTGCTAAGGTCTTTGGTTCATTTTTTAATCAAGTTGTTTATTTTCTTAGTGTTGAGTTTAAATGTTTATTATAAATTTTATATAAAACTCCTGTAACAGATATTTTTTTTTCAAATATTTCATTGAAGTCTATAGCTTGTCTTCTTATTCCCAACATTACCTTTGGCAGAACAGAAGTTTTTAATTTTAATGATGATCAGCACATAAATTATTTTTTCATGGATCATGTCTTTGGTGTTGGTATCTAAAAAGTCATCACCATACTCAAGGTCATCTAGGTTTTCTCCCATGCTATCTTCTAGAAATTTTACAGTTTCATATTTTACCTTTAGATCTGTGATCCATTCTGAGTTATTTTTGTAAAGTGTTTAAGGCCTATATCTCAATGCATTGTCGTGCATGGGGGTATCCAGCTTTTTCAGCACCATTTGTTGAAAAGACTCTTTCTGTTCCATTGAATTACTTTTGCTCCTTTGTCAAAAATCAGTTAACTGTGTTTATGAGGGTCTATTTCTGGGCTCTCTATTCTTTTCCATTGATGTATTTGTCTATTCTTTCATCAATGCCACATTGTTTTACTGTAGTTTGTCAATATCCACAAAAGAACTTCTGAGATTTTGACGGGCATTGCATTAAATTTGTAAGTCACATTAGGAAGAACAGATGTCTTAACAATATTGAGTTTTCCTATCCTTAAACATGGGATATTTCTCCATTTATTTAGTTCTTTCATTTTGTTCAACAGTTTTGGGAGGTTTCCTCATATAGATCTTGTACATATTCAGTTAGACTTATACCTAAGCATTTCACTTTGGGGAATAATAATGTATATGTACACAATCGTTTTTCATTTCAAATTCTACTTGTTCCTTAACAGTATATAGAAATGTGTTTGACTTTTGTATAATAACTTTGTATCCTACAACCTTGCTTACTAGTTCTAGCAATTGTTTGG
Organism: Mirounga leonina; assembly: GCF_011800145.1. Lineage (NCBI taxonomy): Eukaryota > Metazoa > Chordata > Mammalia > Carnivora > Phocidae > Mirounga > Mirounga leonina. The sequence continues at coordinate 1,093,248 of NW_023270233.1, forward strand.
AATAATCTTGTAATATATACCAGTTTTTCCACTCCAGATATTTCTACATTCTCCATTTAGTGGATCATATCACTGTGCAGACTTTTAACATATTGCTTTATCCCCTGTATTTCTATAAACTGGTATTTAGATCTAGAGGGTTCATTACATTAACATTTTCTGCCTCCGTCCTTGATTACTTTCTATCTGTGTGTGTGTGCATGTGTGTGTGCACGTGCGGGGGTGTGTGTGCACGTGTATGTGTGTATGTGAGCATACTGCATAGGTGTTGCTATCTACTCTTCATCATATCCCATCATGAGGCACATAAACTCTGGCCATTCCAATTTAAATGATGTTAGGATTGATTGAAGTGTTGTCAACGTGATCCATCCGTTACAAAGCTTGCAGTCAACATTTACCTACTGGTTTTAGCAACCCTTCATTGATTGCAAAGTGCTTGCTTTTGTAATTCTGACATGTCTTACATTTACTAGCTATGACTGTTTTAGGAAAAAAAAATGATATTCTTCCTTATTAACTATTTGGTTTCTTTGAAATATAATCAGTATGTGACAGATATATAAATGCTTCACTCTTTCACTTTACTTTTATGTATTCAGAATACTGAGTTGGTAATCTAATTCCAAAAATCACTAATAATTTTTTAAATATGCTTTTGAAACATTATTATAAATTCACAGATTTTCAATTTATTTTTTTATTTTTATTATTATTATTTTTAAAGATTTTATTTATTTATTTGACAGAGAGAGACACACCGAGAGCAGGAACACAAGCAGGGGGAGTGGGAGAAGGAGAAGCAGGCTTCCCACCAAGCAGGGAGCCCGATGTGGGGCTCGATCCCAGGACCCTGGGATCATGACCTGAGCAGAAGGCAGACGCTTAACGACTGAGCCACCCAGGTGCCCCCACAGATTTTTAATTTATTTGACATGTTATATCTACTATAGTCATTATAATTTTAACAGCTATATTTAGGTGCGATTGGATATCAAGAATTTACACATACTTAATATGTGCAATTCAGGGAGTTTGGAAATATGCAATAAGCAACCACCAGTGATGCCATCACCACAATCAAGATAATGGATATACCCAACACCTCCCAGAATTTTCTTGTATCCTTCAGGGTTTTTGTTGTTATTGTTTTGCTTGTTTTGTTTCTGTTTCTGTGATAGGAACAGTTAACATGAGATTTACCCTTTTAATAAATTTTGAAGTGCACAATGCTGCATCAATACACTTTCCGTTATGATGGGTGGATAAGTTCTAGAGATCATTATCACTTTTGATACTCTAGTCTTTTCATGTTTTCCCAGTGGAAAGCTTTTCAAATCGCATCCTTATCCCTGGAGACATGACATTATTAGTGCCGCTGGCTTTGAAGCCAGACAAAATGTTCTTGCCTCATAATGTGCACATCCTGCTCAAAACAAACAAACAAACAAAAAACAGCTCATTCTCTAAGGAGTATTAGTTCCTTTTTAGTGAGAGCTAATATTTAGAGACTACAATCAGGTGCTAGCGTTGCTCACTGCTACTAGGTTTTATTGATGTCTTTTTTGTCTACTTAGGAACTATGCAGTTCCTAGAAAGAAATTAAAATAAACACATGTTCGTGCTGATATTTCCAGTTCACTATTTAAGATTGCATAGTTTTAAAAAATAATTTTTGGTTCTACATCTTTATCTCCTTATTTTATGCTGAAAATCTTTACATAGACACACACAAAAACACACATACGTAAGCATGTGATAGATACATAGGTAGATATTGCATACCAATATCACTAACAGTATGATTCATGAATGCAATAAATGCCATTATTATCATTATTGCTAAATGACATTGTTATTATCATTTATTGTTAGTACCATTTATTATCCTTACCATTATTTGCAAATATGTGTGTGTGTGTATACCACTATATGTGAATAAGCAAAATGCTGTTTCAGTTACTTGACTGTTTTTCTCTGTGTGATTTTAGCACCAATTGATAAGGAGTTAAACTCAAATTTTAATTAAAAAAATTACCTGATTGCATTTTTTAAATTGTTAAATTTGGGTTTTAGTTATGTAAAATATTTACATTATCTTTAGTGTGATCTAGCCTTTATATCTATCTCATATGTTCTGTTCTCTCCCTTTGACACAGGGTAGCCATTATTATTCAATTCTTTGTTGTTGTTTGCCCATCTTCTTAAAAATATAAATACAAAAATACATATATCATATATTTTCCTACACATTTCCCATGGTCAAATAAAATTTAGTGGTGAATTTGATGTCCTTCATTTAAGGTAAAACAACCCACGGATTGGGGGAGTACAGGCTCTCACAGCAGGGAAGCACTGTTCTTGAGGGATCTGAGGCAACAGTCAGTTTTCTAGAACTTTATATGAAGCAATGCCGAAGCAGTGCATGACTACCAAGGAGATCAGGAATTTCCTTATAAGGCTAGCAGGTCCTGTTTCTTAGGGTAAGGTAAGTCAGCTAAAGCTGAGTTGGAGAATTGTGATTGGTGTATGTTTGGATCCCTTGACAGGTGTTTCCCGTCAGGGCAGGGTGATATAATTTAGATTTGTGGTTGGACTGGGTCACTGGGGTAGCCTCCATTTTGTGGGTCCCAATTTAGAAATTAACTTTATCACTACAAATTATCAAATTCTGTATTTTCTCTTCAGCATCTTACTTAAGAATATATACAAAATAGTATGTAGAGATGATGTCTTTGTATGACAGCAGGCTGTCTCATTATTTGGATGCTCCACAGTGTTTCTACCAGCACTGTATTACAGAACACTCCAGGTGCCTTCTGTCTTTGTCTGTTATTAATATGCAGCCATGAATTACTTTGTGTCAAAATCACTTTGGTTTTGCCAATGTATCTTTGGGACAGAGATCAGTTTGCTGCTCATAATTTTGTTTTGCTTATTTTTTCTCATGTGAAAGTTTTCTCAGTGTAGTCAGATTTATTAATCGTTTCTCATTTCTTTCTGGATTAAAGTCATAGTAAATAATTTTCTCCCTTTCCTGACTATAAAGAATCTATTCACGTCTTATTCCATTAATTACATGGTATCAGTTTTTTTCATTTAGATTCCTTACTCTATTTAGAACTTATTCTGTTTCATGGTGTAAAAATGAGTCCGATGTAGAAAATGTTGGGGTTCAGAGCCAATGGCCAAAAAAGAATTCCTGAGACATCTTTGGTGCAAAAAGGTGGTTTTATGAAAGCACGGGGACAGGACCCCTGGGCAGAAAAAGCTGCACTAGGGTTGTGAAGGGTGGCTACTTATATATTTTCAAATTGGGAGGGGGTTATGGATAACATAAGTCTCTAAGGATTTTGGAAGCAAGGGTTCCAAGACCTTGAAGGGCTAGCTATTGCTAGGTCATTTACTGCTGTCTAATAAAACCTTAGTCATGAGACCCTTCAGATGTATATCCCTGGGCCATATGCTTGGGGGATGACTGCCAACATCTATCTTGGGGGTAGGGAGTAAGAGATAAAGAGTTTCCAAAGGAATTTTGTATGTTAAAGTAGACTTACTGGATCCTGGCCAGGCTAATGTCAAACTAAGGCTGCCTTTTGCCCTTAACAAAGTATTAACATCAAGGCAGCTGAGTTCCTAGAGGAAGGTCACTCTGCCTGTTTCAAGGACTTGTCGATGGGCTATAAGCAGTAAGGAAATTTAATGTTTTTTCTTCTGTCTTTGTTTCCCACATCAAATCCATTTTTATACTTTTCCATGTAACTATCCAGTTGTTCCTACACCACTTATTACAACTTCTTCTTTTCTCCAGCTATTTCAGATGCCACCTGGGGCTGTCCAAGCAATGATGTATGCTGTATTTGCAGTTAAGGAGATAGTTTTCTTGTAGACAGAATCTGCCTTGTCTGCTGTTCATACCACTACAAATTGAGGGAATGCACAACGCTAACTGGCTGGGACAGATTGCTACCCATACCCTCTTGCCTTAGTGGACTTCTGGGGACTCCAGCTTTCTGTGATGCTCCTCTGTCTGACAGAGAAGGCCAGGGGGTACAACAAAGAAGGGCAGGGAATGAATAAAAATATGGGGATAAAAGGAACTGATGATTAATCTTTTCCTCTCTCTTCTCTCAGATGAACTATTCCCAAGTGCAGTATTTCATTTGGTTTCACTAAACAAATACCATTAGCCTGAACAATCAGTTTGAATCCATGGTAATTCAGTGGAGAACACTCTCAAATAGGGTCTTCCAACTCTTCTGACTCATTTTTTTCCCCCTTCTCTTCTGTTTCCTTCAGTTTTCATTCTCAAGCCCTTAGCCAAAAGCTTTTGCGTAGGCTCTATTTGTTTGGGAACCTGGGCTGAGGATTATCTGTCTATGCATATAGTAATCACAAATTGTTTTAATTATAAAGGCTCTGAATTATTACTTAATATTGACCAAGATGGCTTTATTGTTCCCCTCAGTGGGACTAAACTTTCGACAGACTACTTGCTGACTCTAGGTTCCTGGTCCCTTTTTCCTTAAGGTCATTACTTTAGAAAATGTATAATTGTAAACTCTGTCTGTTTCCCTTTGGGATATAAATATTTTACCAAGTTTTTGCCAGTTTTACAACCCAGGCTGGAAGTCAGAGATCAGGGAGCCAGCATAGTGAGGTTTTTGGTGAGTGCCCTCTTCCTGGCTTACAGAGGCTGTCTTTTTGCTGTATCCTCACATGGTGGAAAGAGAACTAGCTAGCTACGTGGCTCCCTCTTATAAAAGCACTGTTCCCTTTCATGAGGACTTCACTTTCATGACCTAATTACTTCCCAAAGACTCCATCTTCAAATACAATCCCACTGGAATTAGCTTCGACATATGAATTTGGGGGAAGGACATGGATATTCATTCCATTGCAATATCTGAATAGTTCAGCAACAAGTCTACCTTTAGTCGTGGCTTGATTCAAGGACTTCAAAAATGTCACAGGGCTTCTGTTTCCTTTTATCTCCTCTCTGTATCTCTTGTGTTTACTTTCTTTGAGTTGGCTTTAGTCTAAAAAAAAAAAAAAAAATTCCCTTGAGAAAGCAAGACTTCCATGGCAACCCTCGATTTCATATTCCTTAGATTCAACTCCAGTTGAGAATATCCCTGATGTTGTCCTAGCATTTAAATGTCCTGTGGCTTTTTACTGCATCTGCTTAGGCCATTTGTCCATCCCAAAACTTTTTGCTATATTTAGGGAAACATGATAATTTAACTGACTTTGGTATAGATGGCACATTCAATTAGCCAAAGCTAAAGTTTTACCCAAACAAACACATGTGCTGATATTGGGTGAGGAGGCAGATATCAACAAGTTTGATTGGAGTTACTAGAAGACAGTGAGTGGGTTTTAAGAAAGAAAATAAAATCTATTCATAATGTCTATTTTGCTGCCCCAGATCTCTAGAGTGTCCCACAATGATGAAGTCATTCCTTCAATCATATCAACTATACAATAGGACACCCAAGTGCAGATCTTACCCATCCAATCCCCTTTGGGGCCAGTGGCATTGTCTTGACAAATGCTTTAGTAGGGGAGCATTTAATGGACATAACACAGAATTTAAAACTAGATTATTTGCATGAATATCTGCATGCATGAAATCCTTGACATTAGTCCCTTGCGTCCCCAAATCAATCATGCAACGAGGACTATCATTACTAGTATGCGAATATAATTTCAGCCAGATTTGAACAATTAAGACAACTTCCAAATATTTGCTGAGGAATCAAAGATGCTTAATTCAGACCCTGCACATAGGAACTGGAAAGTGTTGGGGAGAATTGCCCTTACCCATTGTAGATGACCGTTAAAGAGAGAGATGTATTTGAAAAAGAAGAAGAAGAAGGAGGAGGAGGAGGAGGAGGAGAAGGAGGAGGGGAACAAAGATAAAAGAAATATAGAAAAAAAATAAACTTCCTTACAAATTATAGCCCATTGACAAGTACTTGAGACAAGCAGAGTGACCTTCCTCAAGGAACTCAATTGTCTTGATGTTAATATTTTGTTAAGGGCAAAAGTCAGCCTTAACTTGATGTTAGCCTGACCTCCAGGATCCTGCAAGTTTTCATTAATGTATAAAAATCACTTTGGAAACTCCCTTTACCTTTAACCCCTCAAAATATATGTTAGCAATCATCCACCAAACATATGGCCAACTGATATACATTTGAACTGTCTCATGACTAAGAGTTTACTAGACAGTAGTAAATGACTTGTTAAGGTCCTGGAAACCTTGCTTCCAAATTCCTTAGAGACTTACACTATCCCTAACCCACTCCCAACTTGAAATATATAATTAGTCACTCTCATAATCCCAGTGCAGCTTTCCTGCCCACAGGTCCTGTCCCCGTGCTTTAATAAAACCACCTTTCTTACACTGAAGATGTCTCAAGAATTCTTTCTTGACTGTTTGCTCCAGAACCCCAACATCTCATATCAGGAGGTCAAAAACAGATGTTTATATGCTATATTAGAATGCCAAAAAAGATGATATGATATAATGTTAGCAGGGTGTATGATGCTTGAAAGAAAAATTAAATTATGATCAGCCATAGTAGATAATTTTCCCAGAAAAAAAAAGTCATGGTGGTATCTGCAGTGGGAAAAAAAATCTCAACAACCACAGAAAATCTAAAGAATATGTACTAATACAAACTCTTCAGAGGCACATGGTATGACAGCACCATCTTTAAAATAGCAATTATTATAACTTTGTGTTGAAATCAATAAATATATTATGAAAGGGTCATGACAGTAGCTTGGCCAAATAGCATGAGGAACATAACCATGGAAGTTTAAATAAGCTATGCTAAAGACTTTCCCTAGAATGAAAGTTGAGTCAACTTCACACTGGCTGATTCTTTCTTTCTTTCTTTTTTTTTTTTTTTCTTGCAATGGGGATTTAAAAAAAAAAATTTATTATGTTCAATTAGCCAACATGTAGTACATCATTAGTTTTTGATGTAGTGTTCAATGATTCATTAGTTGTGTATAACACCCAGTTCTCATTGCAACACATGCCCTCCTTAATACCCATCACTGGGCTAACCCATCCCCCCCCACCTTCCCTTCTGTAACCCTCAGTTTGGTTCCTGGAGTCCAGAGGCTCTCATGGTTTGTCTCCCTCTCTGATTTCTTCCCATTCAGTTTTCCCTACCTTCCCCTATGGTCCTCCATGCTATTCCTTATGCTCCACATATACGTGAAACCATATGATAATTGTCTTTCTCTGCTTGACCTATTTCACTTAGCATAATCCCCTCCAGTTCCATCCATGTCGATGCAAATGGTAAGTATTCATCCTTTCTGATGGCTGAGTAATATTCCATTGCATATATGAACCACATCTTTTTCCATTCATTTGTTGAAGGACATCTCGGCTCCTTCCACAGTTTGGCTATCATGGACATTGTTGCTATGAGCATTGGGGTGCATGTGCCCCTTCTTTTCACTACATTTGTATCTTTGGGATAAATACCTAGTGGTGCAACAGATTGAAAGTGAGGTAATGGAGAACCATTTACCACTCTAGTGGACCTCAAAAGAAAGCTGGGGTAGCAATCTTCATATCAGACAAATTAGATGATTTTTTTCTTTAATAAAGCTTTTGAAAAGGTTTGAGTTTGACATAGTCCATTTAAAAAAAAAAAAAATGTAATTCTGGGTCCTGGAGCTCTCTTCTTGATAATAGGAGGTGGAGGGGTAGGGGAAGCCTGCTGTGGTCATCATCACCATAATCAAAGTAATGGCTCACATATTGATTTGCTTACCAAAAGCTGGACTGTACCAAATGCTTTGTAAACATTACCTCATTAAGTTGCAGAGCACCCCTAAAAGTTAGGTATTATTGCTTTTTCCATATCTCAGATGAATAAACTTGGACCAAAGTGGCTTGCTCAAGACAAGATAGTAAATTGCAGGAACAAGAAGTGAACCCATTTTAGTCTGACTCTAGGTGAAAACTAGTTTTCAGAAACATTCACTTTTGGGTTTCTAACTGATAGATAACCTAGAGGGAGAGAATTAAAAACAGTTGACTTTTTTTTTCCATAAACTGCTCATTGTACTTTCTGGAATAGGATTCCAAGTAGACCTTTTGAAATATTGTTGCAATAACCAAGATCTTACATGTGATCATTCTTATTTGAAAACTATCTTTGAGGCTGCAAATCTGTGGTAAGGTTTACCATGTAACCTCTGGTTTTCATTGTGCAAGACTAATTTATTGCATTAGCTCAATTCATTGTCTATATAATATAGGTAATCTATATAATATAGATATTTGTCTTTAACAAGGTAATACCCCCAATTTCTACTATCAAGACCAAGTTTTGCTTTGCATTGCATTCTTTCTCAAAATTGACTGCTTTTCTAACACTGATTTTATTTTTATTTTTTATTTATTTATTTATTCATTTTTTTTAAGATTTTATTCATTTATTTGACAGAGAGACACAGCGAGAGAGGGAACATAAGCAGGGGAGCGGGGGTGAGAGAAGCAGGCTTCCTGCCAAACAGGGAGCCCGACGCAGGGCTCGATCCCAGGATCCTGGGATCATGACCTGAGCAGAAGGCAGACGCTTAACGACTGAGCCACCCAGGCGCCCAAACACTGATTTTATTTTTAGTTTGAAGAAAACTCTGTGCAAGTTTAATGCAAATTTGGATTCATTGTTGACATATGCAAATATGTCATAAAACAATTATGAAACATTCTAAAAAATTCTCATTGTTTTAGAGGAAACAAATCTTTTTTTCTCCAATCACAGGAAAAGGGAGGAATATGAAAAGTGGCTCACATTTTAACCACAGTTGTTTTAATGTGGCACCTTTGTGATATGAAATATATATCACACACTAGTTCTATTACTTTTGAGATGTAGGTATATTGAGTTAAATTTTGATTAGGCTTCTTCTTATGATTTGCAAACATTTCTTTACCAGCTGCCAAATTCAAGTTATGTCTACCTGGTTTTCAAAATGAAAGTAAAGTGACAGGGATGAATAGAAAGTAGTAGTTTGAAACTAGGGTTTTATGCTAGATTTTAATGAGAGTCATTGCATGTGATTTCCACAATCACAAATATGAGAATGTTAAATTCCACAAATATGCACTAAAAATGACTGCTGTGCTAGCTATCAGTGAAATATTTTCTTTTTTTATATATATATGGTTGAAATATTTTCTCTGAGTTAATGCCTCTTCTTCTTTGAACTGATTTCAAGCTAGTTTTTTTGAAAGACTTGAATGGTAAACAAGGTGGTTAACATTTCCTAAAATCTCCACAGGCTTTCACAGACTCCAGCTTCACTTACAAAATCTAAAATGGTTATTTTCAGCATAGTTCATAACGTTATTCAGAATCTCACAAAATTCCTAATATGTATGAGAATAAAGCCCCAGTTCTTAAATATGTGTTTTGTATTAGGCTACCTAATAATCAAGTGTATTGATCACACTTGATTAATCCTTTTGGGGGGGTGGTAGTAATTAACCTTTACTTTCAAAGCTGTGGTTGCAGAATCTTAAGTAGACTTCAATGTAGAAAGGAAAGAATTCAAGCAAGTATTTTCTATTCAGATGTGTCTGAAAGAAACAGGTAAATGAAGAAAGTAGAGAAACACTAAAACCAAAGTTGTTCTCCCTGAATTAGCCAACTCAGTGAGGTTCTGTCTTGAATGTAACACATGTCACTTTCCTCATTAGCTCTCTGTGCAGAGTATCTAAAAGGTAAAGAAGGAAATAAGTAAATAAATATTTGGGCAAAATGAAGCCCAATGAGGTTAAAGTGGTGGTGATTCTTCCACAGAGCCAATCAATAAATATTTATTGAGCATGTATTGTATGTCAAACACCATTCTAGAAATTTAGATCAGTCTGTAAATAAAGTAAAAAAAAAAAAAATGGGGGCTTACTTCCTAGTAAGGAAACAGGATTTAACGCCACAAAGATAACAAAAATAAAGAAATTAGATTTTATTATATGGTGATACAGACTGTGGAAAAAACACTAAAGATGACGAGCAACTTTAGGGAGAACAGGGCGTTGGGATGGGAAAGGGTGGTGGTTGAACGTCTGAATAAGAGCCATAGCAGGCCTCATTGAAAAGATGAAATTAAACAAAACTTGGGGAAAGTGGGAAAAGAGGCTGAGAGGCAATCTGGGTAAATCATTCCTGATAGAAACATCAACTAGAGGTGTACACACAGTGCATTCATGGAACAGCAAAGATGTCAGTGTGCCTGAAGGTGTATGACTGTAATCTAAGATAATCTACATATTTAAATACTTATTTCTAGAAATATCTCTAGAATATATACTTAATACTCCCTCCAAAGCTTAATGGAGAAATCCTTTTATAAGTTTTTCATGTAATTTAAATTATTTATCAGTCATTTAAAATATGACAGCTATATTCCAAAGCATGGGAATCTAGACAGGAAAAATACCTAGCTCTATCCTCAGGAATCTTATTATTCGAGTATGGCTTGGATTTGGAGAATGTGCATGATCCTCTGTAAAAGGCTCAGACAGATGTGTGAGCAGTATGAGGAAACTTTCTTGGAAGAGGTGAAGTATTGTCATGATGCCTAAAGTGTATCCTGATAAAGAAACTGGTAGAGACAGAAGATATACATTCCAAGTAGAAGGAAGATCACATGCAAACATAAAGAGGAATGGATGCAGAGGACTTTGCTGAGGAACTGTCAATATTTTATGATTTTATTGAAGAGAAAATATGTTGAGATATTTGAAATTTGAACTGGAGATTCTAACAAAAAAGGTCTTGTAAGCAGGTTGAATATTATTCAGAAGCATGATAGGAACATTGTGATTATACAATCTGCAGAATGACATGGTGAGATTGGCATTTTAGAGAGAATGTTTAGTAGTCATGTGGGTAGCAGATTAGTGAGGATAGGAATGGAGATGGGGAAGCAATGGGGAGGGTATTCAGTTAGGGAGGCAGAAAGTGGTGAAAACATACATTTAAGCAGGTGCAGTGGTCATAGAGAGTAGTGGACAGATTTGAGACATGGATAGTATATAAAATTTACAGAATTTAGCACTGATTAGATGTGAGATTAATGAAGAAGCATCTAGTATGACTCCAATGATTTCTCCTTTGATCAAGAGGGTGACCATCCACCATACACTATGATAAACAGAATTTGGCACCTTTTGGGAAAACATGTCTATTATCAGAAAACATGTCTATTTTTGAGCATAAAATATTTTATAAATTACTAATAAGTCTTCAAACCTATTTCTCCTGTCTATTATTGTAGATGAGATTACTATTCACCCAATTGACTAAATTTGCTTTTTGTTTTCCATGTTCCCACCATATTTTGAACTCCTCCGTAGACTACAAATGCTGATATTCTATTAGGTATTCTAATGTCACATTCATCTTTATGGTGCACAGCTTGATTGATGTGTAGTTGCCTCTGAGATGGGGTTACCCAATACTTAAACCATATTAAATGTTAAATCATTTCTGATATTAGAAACACGTGACTCCAAATGACCTACCAACATTTGCTGTCTGTGTATTCAGTGGAAGATTTGTGGTTTCTCAAAATGCACTGCATACTTCTACTTGAATATGCTTAACTTTTTACCTAAAAATAATGTCTAAAACTATTTAAATGACAAGTATTTAAACTGTCATCATATACTTGTATATTTCTGTCATTGAATTTTACTTAAGCTATTTTATAATAATTTCATAGATCTTTATTAAAAATATATAAAATATTCTCTAAAACTTTTCAGTTAAAAATAGAAACAAGTAAATGAGGTTCTAGATTACCACCCATGTGTTATTCCTTTTGTCAGAAATAACCATTGTTAACAACTTAATGTGTGTCCTGGAAGGCCATTTCTCATGCATTTATATTTATGTAAATGTGTGTGTGTGTACATACAGATGTATAGATTTTCACATAAAAATACTACCTGTTGTCCATCAACTTGATTATTTTTTACTTATCCTATGTTGAAAACATTTCCATGTCCATACTTCAAAGCTATCCAATAATTTTAAATTACTGCATATTTTCTATATTGTGAATGTAATACAGCTTTGTGCACATTGTTATATTGAAAGACAGGTCCAAGAAAACCTCATGTATTACATCAAAATTATAAATTCTCACCAAGACAGTATTATGAAAATGATAAAAATCCCAAACTGAGAAATAGAATACATAAATCCAAATGACAACTTGTATGTGGAATACATACATTACTCCTACACAACAATAAAAAAAATAGCAAACAATCCAACACAAATGGACAGAAGCCTTGGATAAAAACTTTATGAAAAAGATATAGAAATGGCAAATAAGAGCATGAAAATATGTTCAAAATCACTAGTCAATAGAAAAATGCAAATTAAAATAAAAAATGAGATTCCACTGCACATCCAGTACAATGAGTAAAATTAAAAAGATTATCAATATAAGTGTTGAAAAGAATGCAGAACAACTTGCATACACTCTCAATGGGAATGTAAAATAGTGAAACCAGTTTGAAAAACCATTCAACAGTTTCTTACAAAGTTAAACTATATACTTCCTTTGATCCAGCAATGTTTCTTGGTAATTACCCAGGAATGAAAAGCTATGTCTATCAAAAAACTCATATAGGAATGTTTCTGCAACTTATTCATGATAGCTAAAATTTAGATACAACCTAGATGGCAATCAACAGGAGAACAAATAAAAAAAAAATTGTGTGAATTTTGTATTTTAGTGGTAAAAAAAAATCTTGGGGTGCCTGGGTAGTTCAGTTGGTTAAGCTCCTGACTCTTGATTTTGGCTCAGGTCTTGATCTCAGGGTCCTGGGATCAGCCCCTGTTGGCTGGCTCTGCACTCAGTGGGGAGTCTGCTTCTCTCTCTTCCCCTTTCCCTTTGCCTCTCCTCCATATGCACTCTCTTTTTCTCTCTCTCAAATAAATAAATAAATAAATCTTTAAAAAAAATGTAAACATGAAACTGCTGGATATAAGCATACACCCACTTTAAATGTCAGTAGGCTTTCCAAATCTCTATCCAGAAATATGTAAAAGTGATAGTGACAAAATGTTACCATCATTTTGAGAGTAGATGCTCTTCTACTCTCAAAGCAGTTTATCATTCTATTTCATATTATATTATTAAGTCATATGAAGCTTCAGAATTAAACTTAAGTAGTTCTAAATCAGGTACAAATTTTACAATGCAGATTTAGAATTAAATGAAGCTTTTAAGAAAGTGTCTATTAACTGGATGAGTTGATATTCTTAAAATTTTTAAATTAATGCAATTAGACATAAAGCCAGTCTCTGATTATTCTTTCTGCAATGTGTAGAGAAGGCAACAGTTCAGCATAATCCAAAAAAAAGTTCCATTGCACATTAGAAAAATAATCAATATTTCATGAAACAAGTGAAAATTGCATTAGCCTGGGCACAGTTTATCAGGTGAAACTGGTGTTTGGTCCACTTAAAGGAATTCCAGCTGCATATAAAGATCTTGACTTTTAGCTACTGATAACTTTTCAGTTTAATTCTTAACTTTCTACCACCAAGTTTTGATAGAGAAAAATCTCATTACCGTGCCTGCTCACACCAGTACAAATTCAGTGCTTCCTACCTCATAGGGACATTATTTTACTCGCTGCTCTTCAGATTTTTCTCATATTCTTTGTTCCACAGTCTTTTCTACTCTTCCCACCATCCCCTTCTTTCCACCCCTCTTACTCTTCATCTTTGTGGGGACATCATGTCTGCCTCTTCAGTCAAGTAGAAACTCATACATAGGACACCTCTTGGGTTCACACAATCTCATCTGGACTTGACTCTTAAAACATCTACACTTTATCAAGTCTTAGAAAAAAAGACTTCCTCTCTAAAACTTAGTTCTCAATCTATACATTATTTCTATTCTATCATTTTCTATTCCATTGTTCTGGAAATTTGTTCCCCTCTCTTTCCTTTAATTTCAATATTAATTATTCTCTGTTTGGTGGTGGGTGTGTGTGACTGTGTATGGATTCTGTGGTTGGTGTTGTGGGTGTAATTGAATTATGCCTCAGTAAGCAGCTTGCATCCAATGAAGAATCATCTTAAACTGACCAACACATTTTTAACCTAATTTATATATGTGTAAAATCTACAGTCATTGGTGAGAGTAGCTCAGGCAGTATATACACTCGTCATATCTAGCACCAATATATTAGAGTTTACTAAACATAAAAACCCTGGAGTTTTCACAGATCAATGCACAGCTCTAGACCATTAGGTGCTGTGCCTCCACTCTCTTAACACTGAAAGTTCATGTCTCTATCTGGAGGGTCTGCACCTCACTTTGAGGAGACCTTATGCACACTGACAGCAGAGTCAGGTGCCAAGAGTGATCAAGGCAACTGTTTCAGGTGACCAATGGACCATCACTGATATTTACCTAGAAGTTTCATTACCATGACCTTCTACCTCTACCCCAAAGAAGCATATGTGTCTGTGCATGTGTGTAGTATATATTAAGAGAAATATTTATTTTAGATATATCTGGTAGTTTTATTTTTGATGATCTTTCGTAAGTTAAATTAATTCTCCAAAATGGCTACCTGTAGTCGGTTTGTGTATTTTGCGGAGTTAATGTAACCTGGTGACTTGCAGGTCTTAGAACCTGATGTTCTGCCTCCTCTCCTGTAGCCTGCAAGTAAGTTTTACTTTGTTACTTCCTAACTTATGTCCTCATTAACCCTTTCTTTTATCTTAAGATAAATTTAAGGGAATTTAAATTAACTTCTGGGATTACATACTGCCTCCATTTCTACACCCTGTAATTAAGAAGTTTTCCTTTACCACCCTGTCAATAGTATCTCTTACACACATCTCCCACACACTCATTAGATAAGGACATTGATGTTTTCTCCAATCTTATTCAAGGTGCTGTGGAAATGCAATCCAAGGCTGCCAATTGTTCCAGATGCATTGCAGCAACAGAGCCATTATACCTAGAAATTCTGGAGTTTCTCAGCGCTTCAAATTACTTGAGTGAGCACCATTCCGTCTACCCACAAAAAAACTCTTCCTGTTAATATCAAAAAACATATTTTTATTTAAATCAAATGGTTTATGTTAGCTCTTTCTTTTTTCTACTCAATCTATCTAAATGTTGCATCACTTTCAGCAAGATCCCTATATCTTAAAACTCTCCTATCTTGTTTTCTAGTATTTAACACTTTCCAAACTCTTCTATTTTTTGAGTTTCTCCTTAGTTGACTACTCTTTAAACTCATGCAAATTTGCATGTGATCCCTAAGTCTTCATATTTCCATTTCCCAGTCACATACTATCCTAGAAGTATAATCCATTTATAAAGAATTAACATCTCCTGGATGGTGAAGATTCCCTCATATATGTTTCCAACAAGTTATGGTCCCCCACACAAATAAAGTTTTTGGAGAAACTTTGAACTTCTAAACTCCCAGCTGAACTCTAATTTTTGCCCCTAAAATATCTTTTATATCCAATTTTGTCACAGTTGGCAAACAAACAAAATCAGTACTTTAAGCTCTTTTTTCTTTCTATAATCTCATATCCAAGGTTTATGTCATCTCTTAGTTCTACCTCTGTAAAATCTCCTGATGATATAACTGAATATTTATCCCCACTACCACCAGCTTAGTGAATCTTTTGCCTGGAAAATTATAGTCATAGCTTAACTTTTTCTTTTGCACATTTTTTTTGCCTTAATCCTTATCACTTAAAAAATAGTTTAAATACTAAAGAAAAAGTCCTCATGCTTTCCCCATGCTAAAAAATGCAGTCAGGTATCAAATAACTAATATGTGCATGTCACTTTTCTATGTGCTTCTCTATGCATTAAAGTTATCCCTGAGTTTCCATTTTTATAAAGGATAAAAATCCAAGGCTCTAGCTTGTCATACACACATTATTATAGAAGTAACACCTCCCTCTAGCCTCTCAAATTTTGCAAAGCCCATTATATACATGCAATTACACACAGAATGAAACCACATGCATGCACGTATACGCATCTCATTAATGAGGGCTCAGGGTCTAATTTACATATGCAGTGTATGAAGTATTTAGCACCATCTTTATTTCATTCTGCTATTCATGCTGTCACTCGTATCCCACAGTTGCACAATATGCATTATTGATAACTTCTAAGCTAGTTTTAAAAAGCATAGTTTTTCATTTCAAGTTTAGATCCTTTTCATTGTTCTTGAATCTCAAGCCATAAAGTTATATTATTTTATTTGGGTTCGGTTTCCCAATGAATCAGATATGAAAGCATTCTAAAGAGATACTCTTACAACCCAAACACAAGGGCTTCTCAATGAGAAAAATAAATAAAAATTATTCCAAAGATAAGCTTATAACAAAACATTTTAAAACATATAATCAGTATACCATCCCTGAGAGTCAGCAGATAAAAGGATTAAAAATTCATTAAAATAATTCAAATGTGAGCAGAATATAAATTAATTATGTCTACAATAAGTATATAAATAATAGAAGGGATTAAAATCATTTATAAGAAATGAAAAATGCTTCTATAAAAAGAACAAGCAGATTGGTAAATTAATAGTGCAGAATTTCTAGAAATGTTATTTATAACATTTAGCAATAAAAACATAAAAAGATTGATTACACCTAGACAGAGTGTCTATACACAGCAAGATAGATATTGGAAAATGTTCTATAAGGAAATCTAGGGAAATAAAGAGATGAAAACATAAGAGTAATTAAGAGAAAATAATATCTTGGAACCAAGAAGGATGGCAAGTTCTGATAAAATAAAAATAAAATCACACATAGAAATATCAGTATACTTAGGATACCAAAGTATTTAGTCAATCTCAAAAGTGAAAAACTAGAATCTCTAGCCTAAAAATTAAAACCTTGGAAGCAAAATTAGAGACAAAATGATATAAGAATACTTTCAGAGTGTAAGTACAAATAAATATTAATAGAGGATGATATATTCGGCTAAGTTAATTATCAAGAGTGAGCAAGTAAAATTAAAAACATTTTTTTAGATAAATGGATACATTTTAGATATCCAGGATCCATGGACCCAATTTTTCATGAATTTTTACCATTCTCAGTGGTAGGGCATAGGATTATTATTAATACTTAATTATAATCATAAGATTAATAAAATAGTTCATCATTTTTCTTCTAAACTCAGCACCAGAGTAACTATGTAGGATGCTGAAATTTGAGATTTTTCAGAAAATACGATAGTGTAATATTTGGGAAGAAAAATCTTAAAAGAGTAACAGAGCTTCCTCCAAAAATCTTTTTTTTTTTTTTTAAGGATTTTATTTATTTATTCATGAGAGACAGAGAGAAACAGAGGGAGAAGCAAGCTCCCAAGGAGCGGGAGGCCCGATGCGGGACTCGATCCCAGGACCCTGGGATCATGACCTGAGCGGAAGGCAGACGCTTAACCATCTGAGCCACCCAGGCGCCCCAAAAATCTTTATAATAGATTTAAAAAGCAATCCTAATATACGTGTTTTATATACATCTAATGTAGCATATTTTCACAATGTCGTGTGCTTATTTGTTTGCAGGTCTGTCAGTTTTTTTGAAGATGTCCTTACTCACTTATGTAAAACTAGCATTGGTATTTGTTGGTATATATTTGGTATTCATTTGTTGAATAAATTAATGTATGAATCTTGCCTTAAATTTTTCTCAGTGTTTTCATGCCCATCATTAATCAGATTCACAAGATATATAATACTACCTGCTTTACATATATAAAGAAATTAAAATTTAAAAGCATAAGTGATTGTGCAAGGTTAACATGGAAAATAGCACAGGATTAGGAAAATAGCACAGGGATAGTAAGGATTCTAACTCTCAATTTAGTGTTTTCTACATTCTACAATATGGTTTTCTGATGATTTTACTCTCATGTTATCTTGTGAAATATATTTTGTAAATAAGATGTTTTTATTTTTTATTTGTTAATAAGATGTTTTTAATAGAGTTTTAATAAATAATTATTTAGATGTAGCATATATACATTATATATTTACCTCAAGTATTTGTAGTCTTGCATTTTTTAATATTGACAGTTTTATTTATATTTTTAAGAAAAATAATAATTTTAGATCAGCTGTAAGAAGTAATTCTTTTACCTGTAACTTGTTCCATTGTGTTCCCATCACAAAAGAGTTTAAAATTTTGGATCATGGGACACCTGGGTGGCTCAGTCGTTAAGCATCTGCCTTCGGCTGAGGTCATGATCCCGGGGTCCTGGGATCGGGCCCTGCATCAGGTTCCCTGCTCTGGGGGAAGCCTGCTTCTCCTTCTCCCACTCCCCCCACTTGTGTTCCCTCTCTCGCTGTGTCTCTCTCTGTCAAATAAATAAAATCTAAAAAAAAAAAAAAATTGGATCATATTACATAATGTTACAGAATATTTTACTTCCAGAATATCTGTTCTTTATTCCACAGTTCTTATTAAATACTTATTGAATATTGAAGATTACTAGTCAAAGACACAGGTCTTATTGTTGTTGTATGATGTATATATAGCAAAGGAAATAACATTTACACAGATATTCATGATGCCAAACACAATAGAAGAGATATACCATAAAAGACTAAATTCTTATGGAAATTCAAAAGACAGGAAGGGTCCTACTGGCTAGGATATCTAACAATGCTTCATGAATAAGTAGAATTTTAATGTGGGGGAAGAATAGAGGTATAGAATTGACTGAAGAAATAGGAAGAAATGGAGAAGTGTGAAGATTAAAACTGTCAAGAGTCTGATTGGACTTCTGATAGGTGGATTGGAGCCTCTGATAGGTGAGGAGAGTAAGATTAATGGTGAAGCCAGATGATGGAGGCCAAGGGCCAGATCATGCTGTGCTGAGGATTCCAGGCTGCGTTTGAAAGCTGATGGAAAGGCATGGATAAACATACGTTATCTGTCTGTACATCATACAATGCAGAGAAGTATGGTAGGTTTATTTTCTAAAACAGATTTATAGCTTTTATTGAAGTTGATAATGGCTGTATAATTTTAACTCACAGTGCTATAAGAAGAACCCTGACCTCAAAAGAAAACTGGATACTAGTCTTGTTCTTCAATTTATTACCCAAAGATATGTTACATTCCAAGTGCCCCAGTTTCTTCAGCTGTAAAATTAAAAAAAAAAAAAAAAAAGAGTAAAAATTTCTGCTAAGACAGCTCAGGGATCTGAAGTCTAAGGAATCACTAAAAATGTACTGATGAAACAGGAATTAAATCATTCTCCGAGTCCCACAAATGTTAGCATTCTAAATATATCAAAGAATTTCTAGCAAGTAACTCTAAATCATTCTAATTCAAATTAATAAGAGACTTGGCTGGGAATACGAAAAAAGTAATTAATTATGCAAACCAGATGAAATGATAACTCTGTTTCAACATGAGATCTATAATCTTTGTTTGTTTGTTTTTTTTTTTTTTCTTTCTGCTGTATTGATATCCAGGTGATTCTCTACTTCATTCACTGATGTGTTAACTATTGAGCACGACTAAATTCTCCAACTACTTGCATTTCCAACTGGTATAATCTTTTGTGAATACCTGTTGACACTGTGAACATTTGCAAAACCTTACCTTTTTTTTTTTTTTCCCAACCTCCTGTGGACCTTCCCTAAGCCTCTTGTAAGAGGAGGAATCAGGCTCACCTTTTATTGTGTTTTTTGCCATGACAGACTAACTCCATAGAAATAAACTGGCAGTGACTCCTTATAAAGCTCTCTCTTTCCTTTGGTTCACACACACACACAAAAATGTATCTGCTGGGGTACTATACCAATGTCCTGTTTTTTTGTTGTTTTTTTTGTTTGATTGTTTGCATATTTGTCTCAGGTCCTTTCCAGATTCTTGGCCTGTACAGAGCCATCACAAAATGTGTAACATTGTGCAGGAAGAAACTTGAATGGTCATCGGACCCAGGCCTTATTCTTGTGACAGGTACGGCTAAAGCAGTCAATTCTTGTGTCCAAGTTAGAAACTAACACTAGAAAATGTGGGGCTAAGGGAGTGATGATGATCTCTCCAGATGTTAATGTAAATGAATACAATATAAATATTGAATACAATATAAAATATTGAATAAAATATTTCTTACAAAAGGGAATTGTCATTCTGCACAGGAAATGCTAAATACAAGTGAATAACAAAGAAAAAGGGAGAAATGACTCTTGAAGTCATCACCCTGGAATTAGAAGAAAAAACAGCTGTTATGGCAGGTTTTTTTAAAGATTTTGTTTATCTATTTGAAAGAGAGAGCATGAGTGGGGGGTGGAGGGGCAGAGGGAGAAGCAGACTCCCTGCTGAGGAGGGAGCCCATGGAGGGGCTCCATCCCAGGACCCCAATATCATAACCTGAGCCAAAGGCAGACACTCAACCAACTGAGACACCCAGGTGCCCCTGTTTTGGTAGTTTTATCTCAGGGTGTTGATCCTCAAGGAATTTGAGGTACACTGCAGAATATGTGCAACTTTCTCAAGGAGTACAGCAAAAAGCTTCCCTTCTTCTTCCATGAATAAGTGAATAAGTAATATTAAAATTGACATATAAATAAATCAAAACAGATTTATTAAAATCATAATGAATGTTGAATAGTCAAAAATACAAGAAAAATATCAGCAATTCCAAAGCTGGTAAAAGATATTTCAGGTGCATGCTTACATTAATTACTAGTACTTTCTGTCCAAATAAAAACTAGGAAGGGTCCCCTCTTTTACTGGAAAGCTACACGGCAGTCAGATGAAACCACCACTAGCTATTAATCATGATTTTTTTTTCTGTTTGTTTGTTTACATCTTAGACATGTCTCCCTGTCCCACTAACATTTTTATTTCATTTTTATTCATTTAGAAATAAAAAATGCAAAGGAAGAAAACATCATGTATAATTCCACATCCAAATATACAATCCCATTAGCCTGTTGGTATATAATTATTTAGTGTATTTTATTTTTTTTATTTTTTGGCATTTAACAGTTTACTTTTTTTATTTACATTCAATTAGCCAACATATAGTACATCATTAGTTCCAAAGTTCAATCATTATTTAGTGTATTTTAGAAACATTTGTATTTTATATTAATGGTGAATGTACATAGTTTTAAATAATTCAAAATACTTTTTTTGTAATTGTTTTATAAATATCATTATTAATATCTAAAATTACTTAATCCAGTGGATTTATATGTTTATTTAGTAATCATACAGTTAGATGGTTTTAGTTACTGAGAATTTAATTGAGAACACTGAAGAGAGAAGCAGCTTTTGTTAAAAACACTGTGTAAGCATTTTTGGAAGGAGTTGTGTTTTTTGTTCTTCTCTAATTTCTAATAATTTAGTCTATTTATTCCTTTTTGATGAAATAATCATGCAATCTATACTCATAAATAATAAATTATTTTCCACAATCTAGGTATTGCTTAAAATACAGAGCTCATAGGGTTACTAGTTCAGCAAGTATAAGAATATTTGAGATTTTTGAGTTATGTTATCAAAGTGTTTTCCACAAAGTGTTGTATCATTTGTATTGTATCAACAATTCACAAATCTTTGTTTCACCATATTCTTGCCAGTATTAACATTTTAAAACAATCATTGTGAAGTAAATTATATTTTAATTTCATTCACTGGCAATTATGACTTTTCCATATTTACAAAATTTTGTATTTCTTGATTTGTGGATTCTCTGCTCACAACCTTTTTTATCTTCATGTAATTTTTTGAGTTTAGTATTTTACCATCGATTCCTTTGAAGAAGGCTAGATTATCTCCATATTCAAGGACCCATTTTAATTGAAAACATAAAATAAAAGATTGAAATAAAAGAACTCTATACTCAAAATGTGCTCCAAAGAGTCAAGTGATTTCTTGACTCTCTTTTATAAATAAAGAATATCTTTTATAAATATAAAATTTATATGTTCATGGAACAGAATTATTTAATATCAGAGCAAATGATACTTTGCAAACAGTGTAGCACATGCCAATAAAGGTTATGGCTGTACTGTAATTCTTCTGGATATAGTAAACAGTAAAAATATTGTGGACCTATTCTCCATATATGGCACCATCTTGTAAACTAAAGAATAAATGTTACAAATAAAATGAAAAGTTATAAATATATTGCACAATGGAAAAAGGTGAAGTGGCTGGTAATATTAATTCATTAAAATTTTATAATGTTTGACAATTTGATCATTTAATTTAACAAAACTGTAAATTCTTGATTAAATCAGGCATCCAGATATCCAGCAGTTATTTTTCCTTCCCTCAAGAAACTAAGAGTAATAGTCATGAAAGAATGAGATCTGGGAGAGGAGCAAGAGGGCGGAGGAGTAGGGGATCTAAATTTCATCTGGTCCCAGGAATTCAGCTAGATAGGGATCAAACCATTCTGAACACCTACGAACTCAACAGGGGATCGAAGAAAAGAAGAGCAACAACTCTCTGAACAGAAAAACGACCAATTTCCGGAAGGTAGGACGTGCAGAGAAGTGAATCCGAGGTGATATTTGGGAGGATAGACGGCAGGGAAGGGGGACTCTGTCAGCTGCTACCGGCAAGTGATAGAGCATGAGAGCACAAAATCGGAACTTAGAAGTCAGCTCCGCTGAGGGACGTTGCTCCAGTGGCTAAGAGGGGGATGGAACACTCGCTGGGACAGTGGGGTCTCAGGACCCTTGGGGTCGCAGAAAGACCAGGAGTGCCTGCCTGCGGCAGAGCTCCCACGAATCAGAGCAGGGAAGCTGGATGCAGAGAGGGAGCCGAAGCATGGGCTTTCAGCTTGGGGTGGCCATAAACCACGATCTGTGGCACAGTTGGGCCCCTGCTCCTCCAACAGGAACCCAACAAGCGGCGGATCCAGGGAGACTCCCCTTCCTCCCCCAGGAGGAGTGGCATGGGAGCACACCACAGGGATCTGCTGGGTTTGGAGACTCCACACTGAGTTAGGTGCCAGAGATAGAAATGTTCGGTCACAGGCTGCATGAGCACAGAGTGCGGCTGGAGACCATGGAGATGGGAGTGATTGACTGCTTTTCTCTGGGGGGGCGCACTGAGGAGTGGGGACCCGAGTTCTTGGCTCCTCTGGGCAGAGATTGGGAGGCCACCATTTTCACTCTCATCCTCCAAAGCTGTATGGAAAGCTTACAGGGAACAAAAGCTCCCAAGAGCACACCTGAGCAGATTACTTAGCTGGGACCCAGCAAGGGCGGGGCAATTCCAATACCCCCAAAGACATCTGAGAACCACTGCAACAGGCCCCTCCCCCAGAATTTCAGCAAGAACAGCCATCCAAGACCAAATTTACTGATCAATGAGAACGGCAGAACTCCAGCACTAGGGGAATAATGCACATAGAATTCATGGTTTTTTCCCCATGATTCTTTATTCTTTCAAAGTTAATTTTTTTTAAGTTTCTTTTTCTTTTTTTTTTTTTTGAATTTTTCTTTTTCCCTTTTTAAACCAACATCTTATCAATCCCTTTTTTAAAATATATTTTTTTTCATTTTTAGAGTCATAATCTATCATATATAAGTTGTTCTAGCTTTAGAATATTGGGATACAGTTTCTTCTAACAGACCAAAATATACCCTAAATCTCTAGTGTATGGTGTTGTTCTAGTCTCCTGCCTGATCACAGTCTCTCACTTTTTTTTTTTTTTAATCCTCTTCTTTCTTTTTTCAACTAACTTCTTTTCTTATCAATTCTTTTTAAAAAATCATTTATAATTTTCATCTTTACAGTCATATTCCATACCTTCATTGTATTAACCCTTATTTTTGTACATATATAAGTTTTTCTTTCTTTAAAATTTTGGTCTAACAGACCAAAATATGCCCAAAATCTAGTGAGTGGCACTGATCTATGCACCACCCTGATCATATTTGTTCATATTCTGTTTTTTTGTTTGTTTGTTGTTTGTTTTTATCTTTTTTTCTTTTTTTCTTTTTTCTTTCTTTCCCATTCTTTTCCCCCAGTTTCAGGTCTCTTCTGATTTGTTTAGTGTATATTTTTCTGGGGTCATTGTTACTCTGTTAGCATTTTGTTCTCTCATTCAACTATTGTTCTCTGGACAAAATGACAAGACAGAAAGAATCACCTCAAAAAAAAAACAAAAAACAAAAAACAAAAGAAACAAAAAAACAAGAGGCAGTACCAACTGCCAGTGACCTAATCAATACAGACATTAGTAAGCTGTCAGAACTAGAGTTCAGAATCATGATTTTAAAGATACTAGCTGGGCTTGAAAAAAGCATGGAAGATATTAGAGAAACCCTTGCTGGAGAAATAGAAGAACTAAAATCTAACCAAGTCAAAATCAAAAAGGCTATTAATGAGGTGCAATCAAAAATGGAGGATCTAACTGCTAGGATAAATGAGGCAGAAGAGGGAATTAGTGATAGAAGACAAATGATGGAAAATAAAGAAGCTGAGAAAAAGAGAGATAAACAACTACTGGATCACAAGGGCAGAATTTGAGAGATAAGTGATACCATAAGACAAAACAATATTAGAATAATTGGGATCCCAGAAGAAGAAGAAAGAGAGAGAGGGGCAAAAGGTATATTGGACCAAATTATAGCAGAGAACTTCCCTAATTTGGGGAAGGAAACAGGCATCAAAATCCAGGAGGCACAGACAACCCCCTTCAAAATCAATAAAAATAGGTCAACACCCCGACATCTAATAGTAAAACTTACGAGTCTCAGAGACAAAGAGAAAATCCTGAAAGCAGCTCTGGAGAAGAGATCTGTAACCTACAGTAGTAGAAACATTAGATTGGCAATAGACCTACCCACAGAGACCTGGCAGGCCAGAAAGGACTGGCATGATCTATTCAGAGCACTAATTGAGAAAAACATGCAGCCAAGAATACTATATCCAGCTAGGCTGCCATTGAAAATAGGAGAGATAAAAAGATTCCATGACAAACAAAAACTAAAGGAATTTGCAAACACCAAACCAACCCTACAAGAAATATTGTAAGGTGACCTCTAAGCAAAGAGAGAGCCTAAAAGTAACATAGAACCCCCTACAGATGTCACTCCCACTTTCTTGACAACAGGGGTGCTTAGTACTTTACACCAAGCTGACTTTGAGGCCCATAACATTCTCAGGGAGTCTGGGTATGCTGGCAAAATTAGCCAGATGCCATTGATTTTGACACCATTGCATTTTGATTGGGACCCACTTCAGCCTTCATGCCAGAGATCTGTGGTTATTCGAACCTTTATTACTAGTGATTTCATGACTGGTATACCTGCAACACCTGGCAATGAAATCCCTGTAGAGGTGGTGTTAAAGATGGTCACTGAGATTAAGAAGATTCCTGGTATTTTTCGAATTATGTATGACTTAACATCAAAGCCCCCAGGAACTACCGAGTGGGAGTAATAAACTTCTTGTTCTATTAAAAAAACACAGACAATATACAGTAACAGCAAAATACAGGCAATATAAGGGCACTAAATTCCTATCTTTCAATAGTTACTCTGAATGTAAATGGGGTAAATGCCCCAATCAAAAGACACAGGCTATCAGATTGGATAAAAAGACAAGACACATTGATATGCTGTCTGCAAGAGACTCATTTTAGACCCAAAGACACCCACAGATTGAAAGTGGGCAGGTGGAAAGCCATTTACCATGCTAATGGACACCAAAAGAAAGCTGGGGTGGCAATCCTTATATCAGACAAATTAGATTTTAAACCAAAGAGTATAATAAGAGATGAAGAAGGTCACTATATCCTACTTAAAGGGTCTATCCAACAAGAAGATCTAACAATTGTAAGTACCTATGCCCCTACCATGGGAACAGCCAATTATATAGGGCAATTAATAACAAAAGCAAAGAAACACATCACAGCAATACAATAATAGTGGGGGACTTTAACACCCTCCTCACTGAAATGGACAGATCATCTAAGCAAAAGATCAACAAGGAAATAAAGACTTTAAATGACACACTGGATCAAATGGACTTCAAAGATATATTCAGAACATTCCATCCCAAAACAACAGAATACACATTCTTCTCTAGTGCCCATGGAACATTCTCCAGAATAGATCACATCCTAGGTCACAAATCAGGTCTCAACTGGTACCAAGAGAATGGGATCATTCCCTGCATTTTTCAGACCACGATGCTTTGAAACTTGAACTCAATCACAAGAGGAAAGACAGAAAGAACTCAAATACATGGAGGCTAAAGAGCATCCTACTAAAGAATGAATGGGTCAAACATGAAATTAAAGAAGAATTAAAAAAAATCAGAAACAAATGAAAATGAAAACACAACTGTTCAAAATCTTTGGGATGCAGCCAAGGTAGTCCTAAGAGGAAAGGATATAGCAATACAAGCTTTCTCAAGAAACAAGAAAGGTCTCAAGTAAACAACCTAACCCTACACCTAAAGGAGCTGGAGAAAGAACAGCAAATAAAGCCTAAACCCAGCAGGAGAAGAGAAATAATGAAGATCTGCAGAAATCAATGAAATAGAAACCAAAAGAACAATAGAACAGATCAATGAAACTAGGAGTGGTTCTTTGAAAGAATTAACAAGATTGAGAAACCCCTGGCCAGACTAATCAAAAAGAAAAGAGAAATGACCCAAATAAATAAAATCATGAATGAAAGTGGAGACATCACAACCAACACCAAAGAAATACAAACAATTATAAGAACATATTATGAACAACTATATGCCAGCAAATTAGATAACTTGGAAGAAATGGATGCATTCCTAGAGATGTATCAACTACCAAAACTGAACCAGGAAGAAATAGAAAACCTGAACAGACCTATAACCACTAAGGAAATTGAAGCAGTCATCAGAAATCTCCCAACAAACAAGAGCCCAGGGCCAGATGGCTTCCCAGGGGAATTCTACCAAACATTTCAAGAAGAATGAATACCTATTCTTCTGAAACTGTTCCAAAGAAATAGAAATGGAAAGGAAATGTCCAAACACATTTTATGAGGCCACCATTACCTTGATCCCCAAACCAGACAAAGACCCCATCAAAAAGGAGAATTACAGACCAATATCCCTGATGAACATGGATGCAAAAATTCTCACCAAAATACTAGTCAATATATCCAACAGTACATTAAAAGGATTATTCACTCCGACCAAGTGGGATTTAACCCACTAATAAAAGAAAGAACAAGAACCATATGATCCTCTCAATAGATGCAGAAGAGTCATATGACAAAGTACAGCATCCTTTTTTGATTAAAACTCTTTAGAGTATAGAGATAGAGGGTCCATACCTCAATATCATAAAAACCATCTATGAAAAACCCACAGAGAATATCATTCTCAATGAGGAAAAACTGAGAGCTTCCTCCTGAGGTCAGGAACACAGCAAGGATGTCCACTCTCACCACTGCTATTCAACATAGTATTAGAAGCCCTAGCCGCAGCTATCAGGCAACAAAAAGAAATAAAAGGCATCTGAATCGGCAAAGAAGATGTCAAAGTCTCACTCTTTGCAGATAATATGATACTTTATGTGGAAAACCCAAAACACTCCACCCCAAAACTGCTAGAACTCATAAAGGAATTCAGTAAAATGGCAGGCTATAAAATCAATGCACAGAAATCAGTGGCATTCCTATACACCAACAACAAGACAGAAGAAAGAGAAATTAAGGAGTCCATCCCATTTACAATTGCACCCAAAACCATAAGATACCTAGGAATAAATTTAACCAAAGAGGCAATGAATCTGTATGCAGAAAACTATAAAATACTCATGAAAGAAATTGAGGAAGACACAAAGAAATGGAAAAACGTTCCATGCTCATGGATTGGAAGTAACAGCAAAAGAAACAGTCAACAAAACCAAAAGACAACCGACAGAATGGGAGAAGATATTTGCATGTGACATATCAGATAAAGGGCTAGTATCCAAAATCTATAAAGAACTTATCAAACTCAACACCCAAAGAACAAATGATCCAATCAAGAAATGAGCAGAAGACATGAAAAGACATTTTTCCAAAGAAGACATCCAAATTGCTAACAGACACATGAAAAAGTGCTCAACATCACTCGGCATCAGGGAAATCCAAATCAAAACCTCAATGAGATACCACCTCAAACCAGTCAGGATGGCTAAAATTAACAAGTCAGGAAATGACAGATGTTGGTGGGGATGCGGAGAAAGGGGAAGCCTCCTACAGTGTTGGTGGGAATGCAAGCTAGTGCAGCCACTCTGGAAAATAGTATGGAGGTTCCTCAAAAAGTTGAAAATAGAGCTACCATATGATCCAGCAATTGCACTACTGTGTATTTACCCCAAAGATACAAATGTAGGGATCTGAAGGGGTACATGCACCCCGATGTTTATAGCAGCAATGTCCACAATAGCCAAACTATGGAAAGAGCCAAGATGTCCATCGACAGATGAATGGATAAAGAAGATGAGGTATATATATATATACAACAGAATATTATGCAGCCATCAAAAGGAATGAAATCTTGCCATTTGCAATTACGTGGATGGAACTGGAGGGTATTATGCTGAGCGAAATAAGTCAATCAGAGAAAGACATATATCATATGATCTCACTGATATGAGGAATTCTTAATCTCAGTAAACAAACTGAGGGTTGCTGGAGCAGTGAGGGTTCGAGGGCTGGAGTGGCTGAGTGGTAGACAGTGGGGAATGTATGTGCTATGGTGAGTGCTGTGAATTGTGTAAGACTGTTGAATCACAGACCTGTACCTCTGAAACAAATATAACATTATATGTTTAAAAAAAAAGAAGAAGATAGTAGGAAGGGAAAAATGAAGGTGGGGGGAAATTGGAGAGAGAGATGAACCATGAAAGCCTATGGATTCTGAGAAACAAACAGGGTTCTAAAAGGGAGAGGTGTAGGGGATATGTTAACCTGGTGATGGTTATTAAAGAGGGCACATACTGCATGGAGTACTGGGTGTTATACACAAACAATGAATCATGGAACACTACATCAAAAACTAATGATGTAATATATGGTGATTAACATAACATAATAAAATAAAAATTAAAAAGAATTAATTTTTTTTTAAAAAAAGTTAGAAATTTAATTCTAAGACCTCCTTTAGGTACACCTAATATATTTGATACATTTTCAATACTTAGTTCAAAACATTTTTCTTCTTAATATTTTCCATGATCTGTACCTTATTTAAAAAAGCATTACAATGGGTATTAAGGAAGGTATGTGTGGTGATGAGCACTGGGTGTTAAATGCAATTAATGAATCATTGAACACTACATCAAAAACTATGATGTACTATATGTTGGCTAATTGAACATAATAAAGAAATAAAATTAAATAAAAGTATTATATAATATCCAAAAATTTGGAGGATATTCTACATATTTAAATACTATCAATTTCTTAATTATAGATATTCCATTATCTGATCCTGATCTTTTAGAAAATGAATATTTATTCCTTAAGGTTATTCCACATAATCATATATAAAAATGTTAATACAAAAATTTAAACCTTAGTTGACAATGTTTTATTTAAAATGCTATTATTGCAATGTTATAAGTTACCAATTAAAAAAGAGAGTAGTAAATTGTGATTTATTTGCTTCCACTGAATTGTAAAAATTGTGAAAAGATTGATAGCATATATATTTACTCATTGTTTCAATAAATCCTACTGACCACTTACTATGTGTCTTACTACTTTTAACACCTTCAAACTCCGATGATAAAACATCAATGATTCTGGGTGCCTGGGTGTCTCATTTGTTAAGCGTCTGCGTTTGGCTCAGTTCATGATCCCATGGTCCTGGGATTGAACCCTACATCGGGCTCCCTACTCAGCCAGGAGCCTGCTTCTCCCTCTCCTGCTCCCCCTGCTTATGTTCCCTCTCTAACTATCTCTCTCTGTGTGTCAAATAAATAAATAAAATCATTAAAAAAAACCCAGGTTCCTAGGAATTCATATTCCAGTGAGATGGCCATAGAATAATGCAATAGATGCTTCAGGAAGGATGTGATTAAATTTCAAAGTAAATACAGAGGAAAAGTGATTAATTTTCCTTTGATGATTAAAAAAAATAGAGATTGACCAAGCTGCTACTTTAAACCATTAAGATATTGCCACATGAATAAGGCAAGCTGGGCTTTACATGTAGTATAATTCCATGTTCAAAAAATTAAAAGTTCTATTCTAGGACTATCATATACACTTGTTTTAGCAATATCCTGGATATTTATTATGAAAAATGAGTATAAGTATATCATAGAATTCCAAATTTACATCTTCATATCTAGCAACAATGATTTAATTTAGTTAAATTTTATAGTTTGAAGGTCAAGTGAGGGAGGTTTGGCTGTGTATCACTAAACAAAACTAATTACAAGTGTTTTGCCTTCTGACATGATAATGTGGAAATAGATCAGTAACACATCAAAAATAAGGAAGTAACAACAGAAAAATCATAAACCCAAAAAATCTTCCTACATAGTCTTTTCAAAGTGATGATTTATTTGGATTAGATTTTTTTTTTTTCTTTGAGTATGCAAATGCCTGGGGATGTCTCTGTCATGTGTTTGGAACTATGTGTTGGCAAATTTTGAATTCAGACATTAGAGTTTCTTTATAGCAATGAATTTGTCAATTTTGTTCAGTGCAGATCAAAATTGAACTAATTGAATCATATCAGGAAGGTGTTTTATTTCATAGCATACATCTCTCTTCAGCTTTTTATGTCTACTACCCTCTTTTAAAGAAAGAGAATTATGTGGCACCTGGGTGGCTCACTCTGTTGAGCGTCTGCCTTCAACTCGGTTGTGACCCCGGGTTCTGGGATCCAGTCCTACATTGGACTCCCTGTTCAGCAGGGCATCTGCTTCTCCTTCCCCTTCTGCCTGCTAGTGCTCTCTCTCTTTTTCTCTCTGTCAAATAAATAAAATATTAAAAAAGAAAGAAAGTTATACAAATAAATTTAAATAATGTAAAATTTAAATAAAAGGAGGATCCAGCAATTGCAGTTTTTGGTATTTACCCAAAGGAGTTGAAAACCTATGCCCACACAAAAACTTGTACATGGATGTTTTCATCTGCTTTATTCACAATTGCCAAAACTTGGGAGCAGCCAAATTGTCCTGATGTAGGTGGATGGAAAATTAAACAATGGTACATCTAGATAATCAAATAGTTTTCAACACTAAAAAGAAATGAGCTACAAGCCATGAAAAGATAAGGAGAAATATTAAATGAATATTACTAAGTGAAAGAAGTTAATATGGAAAGACTACATACTGTATGATTTAAACTATATGACATTCTGGAGAAGACAAAATGATGGAGACAGTAAAAATATCTATGGATTCCACAGGTTGGTGGGATGAGCAGGTAGAGATGAACTGGTGGAAGACAGAGGATTTTTAAGGCAGTGGAACTATTCTGTATGATACTATAATAGTGGATACATATCATTATATATGTGTCCAAATCAATAGAATGTACAGCATCAAGAGTGAACCCTCAAATAAACTATGGACTTTGAGTGATTATTATGTATCAATGTAGATTCATCAATTGTAACACATGTACCACTTTGGTGAGAGATATTGATGATGAGGGAAACTGCATGTGTCAGGGCAGAGGGTATATGAGAAATTTATGTACCTTCTTTTTTTATTTTGCTGTGAATATGAAACTACTCTAAAAAATGAAGTCTTCAAAGCAAAATTAAGTAAACAAAAATGGGAAGAAATGTGCAACTGGATTCTTCAGAAAAAAATATTGATGAGATCAGTTAGGACTTTTACAATATTTTTTTGTTTTATTAGCTCAGTAATTTATCTAATGCTTTTGTTTCACTAACACTGTTGGTGAGGAAGCAAAGGATTGGAGCAATTGTGTTTCAAGATGATTTTTGTGAAGCCAAGGTCATGGAATTTAGAGTCCAGGATATTGGACTGATTAGTTAATGAAAATGTTATTAAAAGTAATGGTCCCTTTCTCAGAAGATTCATCAGATTGCTGCTTCCTAAAGCGTATGATCTGACAAAAATAGAAGATGTCTAACAGATTCAAGTACTAAGAGGTTGTCATATGCACTGGACCAGTTATTTATATTATTATGATGTCACTATTCCACTGTTCCTTAGTTAGTTAATAAGACCAAAGCCACTGTTCAATCCATAAGGATTCATTATTCCTAAAAAAAAAAAAAAGAAAAGAAAAAAAAACTATGTCTTTTTTTTTAATTGTTAAATTCTTAAAAGATGTTTTAAAACATAAACTAATGAACAAAGAATGGTATAATGAACTCTCTTGTACCTTTTACCTAACTTCAGTAATGAGTAACACATGGGCATTCTTATTTTTCTTATATTTCTAGTCAAACCTCCAGATAATTCTGAAGCAATCAAAGATGTAATTTTACACACATATATTTCAGTATATTTCTCTAAAAATAGTTTCCTTTAAAACTCTGTATGTATATAAGCATAAAACCATTATCATACCTAATAATATTTAACAATAATATCCTTAATATTCAATGTTCATCTTTCCTTTATTGTCTCATATGTTTTGCACTTTTACTTTGAATCAGGATCCAAATAAGGTCCACACATTGAAATTCATTGAGAGTTATCTTCGTTCTCTTTAAACATATAGGTTCTTCAGATTGCTCTGTTTATTGGCATAAAATGTTGATAATAATTTCTAATAATTGTATCTATTTCCTTGGTGTTAGTCATGGTCTCTCCCCTTTCATTCATAATTTTATTAATTTGGGTCCTTTCTCTTTTCTTTTGGATAAGTCTGGCCAGTGGTTTATCGATCTTATTAATTCTTTCAAAGAACCGGCTTCTAGTTTCATTGATCTGATCTACCGTGTTTCTGGTTTCTAATTCATTGATCTCTGCTCTAATCTTAATTATTTCTCTTCTAATGTGTGGCTTAGGCATCACTTGTTGCTTTTTCTCTAGTTCTTTAAGGTGTAGAGTTAGTTGGTGAATTCAGAATTTTTCTATTTTTTTGAGTGAGGCTTGGATGGCTATGTATTTCCCCCTTAGGACTGCCTTTGCAGTATCCCATAGGTTTTGGACCGATGTGTTTTCGTTCCTCATTGGTTTCCATGAATTGTCTAAGTTCTTCTTTGATTTCCTGGTTGATGCAAACATTCTTGAGCAGAGTGGTCTTTAGCTTCCAAGTGTTTGAATTTCTGCCAAATTTTTCCTTGTGATTGAGTTCCAGTTTTAAAGCATTATGGTCTGAGAATATGCAGGGAATAATCTCAATCTTTTGGTATCAGTTGAGACCTGATTTGTGACCCAGTATGTGGTCTATTCTGGAGAAAGTTCCATGTGCACTCGAGAAGAATGAGTATTCTGTTGTTTTAGGGTGCAATGTTCTGTATATATCTATGAGATCCATCTGGTCCAGTGTGTCATTCAAAGCTCTTGTTTCTTTGTTGATTTTCTACTTAGATGATCTGTCTATTGCTGAGAGTGGAGTGTTGAGATCTCCTACAATTAACATATTGTTATCAATATGACTCTTTATTTTGGTTAACAGTTGGCTTATGTAGATGGCTGCTCCCATGTTGGGGGCATAGATACTTACAATTGTTAGATCTTCTTGCTGGATAGACCCTTTAAGAATGATATAGTATCCTTCTGTGTCTCTAACTACAGTCTTTAGTTTAAAATCTAATTTGTCTGATATAAGAATTGCTACCCCAGCTTTCTTTTGATGTCTGGTGGCATAGAAGATGGATCTCCATCCCTTCACTTTCAGTCTGGATGTATCTTTAGGTTCAAAATGAGGGAATGTGCTATGATGAGCACCAGGAACTGTGTAAGACTGTTGAATCACAGACCTCTGAAACAAATAATAATTTATACGTTAAAAAAAAAAAAGAAGAAGAAGAAGATAGTAGGAAGGGAAAAATGAAGGGGGGGATCAGAGGGGGAGACGAACCATGAAAGACTATGGACTCTGAGAAACAATCTGAGGGTCCTAGAGGGGAGGAGAGTGAGGGGATGGGTTTGCCTGGTGATGGGCATTAAAGAGGGCATGTACTGAATGGAGCACTGGGTGTTATATGCAAACAATGAATCATGGAACACTACATCAAAAACTAATGATGTAATGTATGGTGATTAACATGACATAATAAAATAAAATAAAATAATTTAAAAATACCCCCAAAAAAACCCCCAAAAAACAAAATGAGTCTCTTGTAGACAGCATATGGATGGGTCCTGTCTTTTTATCCAACCTGCAACCCTGTACAGTTTTATGGGAGCATTTAGGCCATTCACATTGAGAGTGATTATTGAAAGATATGAATTAATTGTCATCATGTTGCCTGTGAAGACACTGTTTTTATAGGTTGTCCCTGTAAATTTCTGTTGTATATCACTCTTGGGGTCTTTCTCCTTTTATAGAACCCCCCCTTAATATTTCTTGCAGGGCCAACTTAGTGGTCACATATTCTTTCAGTTTCTGCCAGTCGTGAAAGCTCTGCATCTCTCCATCCATTCTAAATGACAGCCTTGCCGGATAAAGTATTCTTGGCTGCATGTTCTTCTTGTTTAGTACCCTGAATATGTCTTGCCAGGCTTTTCTGGCTTGCCAGGTCTCTGTGCATAGGTCTGATGTTATTCTGATGTTCCTCCCTCTGTACATAAGGAATTTCTTCCCCCTAACTGCCCTTAAGATGGTTTCCTTGGTTCTAAGATTTGCAAGTTATACTATTACATGCCGAGGTGTTGGCCTGTTTTCCTTGATCTTGGGAGGGGTCCTCTCTGCCTCTAAGACTCAAATGTTTGTTTCATTCCCCAGATTAGAGAAATTCTCAGCTTTGATTTGCTCAAATACATCTTCTAGTCCTCTCTCTCTTCCTCCACTCCCTCCGGGATTCCAATTATTCTGACATTGGAACACTTCATGGTGTCACTTATTTCTCTGATTCTATTTTCCTGGATTCTGAGTTGTTTTTCCCTGGCCTCCTCTTTTCCCTTTTAAGCTATTAAATGGTCTTTCAGGTCATTCATTCATTCTTCTGCCTCGCTTGCCCTAGCTTTTAGATTATCTAGATTGGATTGGATCTCATTGATAGCAGTTTTAAGTTCTGCCAATTCAGCTTTCATTTCTGCCCTTAGAGACTCTATGTTGCCATTAATTAATTTCTCCATTCTAGCTATTGTCTTCACAATTGCTAGCCTGAATTCCATCTCTGACATCTTGGTTATATCTGCATCCATTTGTAAATCTGTGGCATAAGTCATAATCTCTGAGTCTTTTCTATTTTGGGGGTTCTTTCTCCTAGACATTCTGTTGATGGGTGGTTGAGGGAATGTATAGAGTCTAAATTATTGACCACAACTCAAGCAAGATGCACCTGTTTTCTAGGGACTTTAGGGTTGCTGGCCTCTTGTTTTCCCCCTCTGTCTCTGGGCGAGGGGCCTGCCATGCTGTTGATTAGGCAACCCTGTTTGGGCAGAGTTCTCTGCCCCATGTGGGGGGGAATGGGCTCAGTAAAAAACAGTTTTTGAGGCTTTTGTTCTCTGGTGGCTTTCCCTGGCAGCTTTCACTTGTCCATCTGAGAGTCAGAGCAGAAGAGACCGTTTCCAACCCTCTGCCTCAGAGCAGAGAGATCACAGTCTGTTCCTCAATGAGCTCTCCAGGCACACTATCTGGAAACCTATAAACTGCCAAGACTGAAACAGGAAGAAATTGACAACCTGAATAGGTCAATAACCAGTAATGAGATTGAAGCAGTGGTCAAAAACCTCCCAAAAAACAAGAGGTCAAGGCCTGATGGATTCCCTGGGGAATTTTACCAAATATTCAAAGACGAAATAATACCTATTCTCTTGAAGCTTTTTGAAAAAATAGAAACAGAAGGAAAGCTTCCAGACTCATTCTATGAGGCTAGCATTACCTTAATCCCCAAACCAGGCAAAGACCTCATCAAAAAGGAGAATTTCAGACCAATATACCTGATAAATATGGATTCCACAATCCTCAACAAAATCCTAGCTAATAGGATCCAACAATACATTAAAAGGATAATGCACCATGACCAAGTGGGATTTATCACCGGGATGCAAGGGTGGTTCAACATTTGCAAATCAATCAATGTGATAGATCACATTAATAAGAGGAAGGAAAAGAACCATATGGTCCTCTCAATTGATGCAGAAAAAGCATTTGACAAAATACAACATCCTTTCCTGATTAAAACTCTTCTGAGTATAGGTATAGAGGGAACTTTCCTCAAGTTCATAAAATCCATCTATGAAACCCACAGTGAATATCATCCTCAATGGGGAAAAGCTGAGAGCCTCTCCCTTAAGATCTGGAACACATCAAGGATGCCCACTCTCACCACTATTGTTCAACATAGTACTAGAAGTCCTAGCAACAGCAATCGGACAAAAACAAGAAATAAAAAGTGTTCAGATTGGCAAAGAAGAAGTCAAATTCTCTCTTTTCGCAAATGACATGATACTTTATGTGGAAAACCAAAAGCCTCCACCCCCAAATTACTATAACTCATCCAGCAATTCAGTAATGTGGCAGGATACAAAATCAATGCACAGAAATCAGTTGTTCTCTTATATACTAACAATGCCACTGTAGAAAGAGAAATTAGAGAAATGATTCCATTTACAATAGCATCAAAAACTATAAGATACCTCAGAATAAACCTACCAAAGAGATAAAGGATCTATACTCTAGGAACTACAGAACACTCATGAAAGAAATTGAAGAAGTCACAAAAAGATGGAAAAACATTCCATGCTCATGGATTGGAAGAATAAACTTTGTTGAATTGTCTATGCTACCCAGAGCAATCTATACCTTCAATGCCATCATGATCAAAATTCCAATAACATTTTTCAAAGTGCTGGAACAAATAATACTAAAATTTATATGGAATCAGAAAAGACCCTGAATCACCAAGGAAATGTTGAAAAACAAAGCTGGGGCATCATTTTGCCCAATTTCAAGCTATATTACAAAGCTGTGATCACCAAGACAGCATGATACTGGCACAAAAACAGACATATAGACCAATGGAACTGAATAGAGAACCCAGATATGGACCCTCAACTCTATGGTCAAATAATCTTCGACAAAGCAGAAAAAAACATGCAATGGAAAAAAGACAGTCTCTTCAATAAATGGTGTTGGGAAAATTGGACAGCCACATGCAGAAGAATGAAACTCGACCATTCTCAGAAAGGTTGAATACCTGACTTTTACATCAACATGGATGGGACTGGAGGAGATTATGCTAAGTGAAATAAGTCAAGCAGAGAAAGTCAATTATCATATGATTTCACTTATTGGTGGAACATAAGGAATAGCATGGAGGACATTAGGAGAAGGAAGGGAAAAATGAAGGGGGGGGGAATTGGAGGGAGAGATGGACCATGAGAGACTATGGACTCTGAGAAACAAACAGGGTTTTACAGGGGAGGGGTGAAGGTGGATTGGTTAGCCCAGTGATGGGTATTAAGGAGGGCACGTACTGCATGGAGCACTGGGTGTTATACAGAAACAATGGATCATGGATCACCACAGCAAAAACTAATGATATATTGTATGGTGACTAACATAACATAATAAAATTAAAAAAACAATAAAATAAAAATGGTACTGTCTTAACTTATCACTTATTTTTCATTTATTACCTAGACTATTTCTAAAAATGGGGCTGTATTTCCATATATCTATAATGGACTGACTTCCTCTCTTGAACTACTTGCTAGAACTAATGTAGTTTTAACATCAGAAAGTCAAGAAAATAGGTTTGGTTTCCCCCACCCCATTTACCATTTCTAAAACTTCATTACTCCAGAACCTGATTACTTTGGTATCCCCTGAAGGAGACCAAATAGAACTGTCTGTATGTGATATTATAGACTCATAGATTGAAAAATATTTCCAGTGTTTCGATTAATTGTAGTTATTGTTATTATCAGTTGGATCTTTCAGGAATCAGATGCTAATAGAGTAAGTAGTTTGAGATTTACTGAGGATAATTCCAGTGAGAGATGAAAAGTCAAAGAAGCAGTTTTGGGCATGAGAAGCCTCAGACTACAGTGATGATCTGACAAAATCTTAATCAACCAGCACTGAGTTGTGAAACAGAGATTTTTGGTAGAGAAGTTCCATATTGGGCTGAAATTGCTGAGCCCTTGTTCTGCTGCCCTCAGCCATTGACTGTCTACATAAGATACATTAAATATGGAAAGCGACCATAGAGATTCTTATCAATGCCCTGAATGGTATCATATTGCTTAGAATCTATGTTTTAAAAGACACTGTATATGAAACTGTCCAGCAATTTACATGCCGTGTCACTTATTCTTGGGCTCTAAACTTTAGTGTATTTTCCAGGTAACTGAGTTATATCTTAGAACAAGTTTATAAAGAATTTTTTCACAGGTAACATTTTTTTTCTGAGATACTACACATTTGGAATTATTTTTGTTGCCTTTACCTATGAAAAAACATATGATTTGAGCATTCTAGGCTCATATTTTATTTTCTTCAAAATTCTCCACTTATTTAAAGCAGAGGAGAATCTACCAATAATCCCTGTTCCTATATAATTGTGTGTTTAAATTTTTTATGTTTGATTTTTAAAAAGTTATCAAGTTATATCCTGCAGTTGTTTTGTCGTAATTACTTTTGTCAGCTTTTTCTTTCTTTTCTTTTTTTCAGTTTTTATTCAAATTCTAGTTGGTTAACGTATAGTGTAATACTAGTTTCAGTAGTAGAATTTGGTGACTCATCAACTTACATAAAACACCCAGTGCTCATCACAACTCCCTCTTTTTCTTTTTTTAAGAGGCACAGATAGGCAGAGGGAGAGGGAGAGAGAAACCCAAGCAGCCTCTGCACTGTGCACAGAGCCTGACAGGGGCTTGATGCCAAGACCCTGAGATCATGATCTGAGCTGAAATCAATAGTCAGATGCTTATGAGGGATGACTGACTATTCCCTATAAGTCAACTCTCTTCTCTGTCTTCAAGTCTATTGCTTTATTTTTTTAAACTTTTATATATTTTGTTCTGTTCTTAATTTTTTTGTTGCTATTATTGTTGACTTTCTGTCTACTTTTTGACAATCCAGGGAGAATATCCATATCTAGGGCACCAGCAGATTGCCCAAGGCAGGGGCCTGCAAACTTATTCTGTGAAGAGCCAGATAACAGTTACTTTAGACTTTGCAGGCCATGTGTCTGTCATAAGTCCTCACTCTATGTGGCAGTACAAAGCAGCTGTGGACAATAGGTAAACAGATGAGCATAGCTCTATCTAATAAAACTTTATTTACAAAAAAAGATTATGTTAGGAGACAGTTCTCTGTGATTCTGGTTTCTTCATGTCTTCTGAGAAAATGACAATGCAAGGATGTTTGCATTACATTGCTCTAAGATTCAGAGTCCAAAGATATTCTAGAATAGTAAAGCTATCCTCCTCATTGGGAGATTTGCCTATACATGTAGGTGATAACCTTAGTAAAAACTTCTACCTTACTCCTAGAGACATTAAACTACATTCTG
This sequence comes from Mirounga leonina, assembly GCF_011800145.1. Taxonomy (NCBI): domain Eukaryota; kingdom Metazoa; phylum Chordata; class Mammalia; order Carnivora; family Phocidae; genus Mirounga; species Mirounga leonina. Next base: position 1,132,913 of record NW_023270233.1, read on the forward strand.
GAGTAAAATAATAAGGTCTGCCTCTGAGGCAAATGTTGGACAGGTTTGCTAGCAACTTCCTTATAAGATTAGGAGAATTCTAGGCCCAGTGTTCCTTGTCTAAAACACTAACTTATGTGTGCAGCATCCGCTTAGGTTGGCACTGAATCCTAGCTGGGGAAGGAGAACCAATGTAAATAAAGTTGTTCAAATAAATTGTCTAAATTTATTTGGGCTTCTTGTTTCCTTACAGATTGAATTTTTGGAAGTGTGACAAGCCAAACTTAGGATTTGCTTGACATCCTGACTTGACAGATAGCAGGTCATCTTTGGCCCACAGACTATGGTTTGCTGACCCCTTCTCTGGATGATTATGATCTTTACAATGCACAAAAGGAGTGTGCACTCCCCATTCTCCAGACTTAAGTGTCTCTCATCTTGGGAAGTTTCTCCCACACAGTAATCAAGTGAGTATGCTAGGAATACTAACCTGGAGAATCAACTGCTTGACTGAATACTCCACCCTGATCCAGTAAGTATGTCTATCATTCAAACCTCAAATTTACCCTTTATGTAGTTGACAGTGGTGAGAGAATTGAGCAAAATTCTTGATTACTTCATAAAAAAGTATGAAAGAGGTAGTATTTGCTAAATGTCTAGTTGGATTCACTGTGTCACAAAACCAAGGATAAATAATGAGGAGGAATTTTAGTGTCCTGTTAACTTTTCCCTATTTGGCTCTTCCTATTTGGTTCTTTGGAGCTCATGGAAATGTTTCCCCACTTTTGGCAAAGGTTTGATAAAGTCTTCTAGCCCTGCAGTGATGCTAAGCTTATATTGATTTTCCTTCATAATTATGTTAATATGAAAAGAGTTACGCAAACTTATCTTACGCCATAAGAAACTCAATTAAATTGAATATATATGTATATTTCCTTTTATAATATTTGTGCTACCTATACATTAAAATGCAGAATGAATTTTAAATGTATACAAAAGTAAAATCCATTTTGGGACAGTTTAGAAACTTCAGTTTTACTCTGCACCTGGATTGCAAATTGCAGCTAAAATTATAAACTGAATTTCAAATAAAATCCCAAAGCCAAAATATAAAAGATATAGAAATTCATTTGAAGGACAGTGTATAATTGAACCCATTGATAAAATATAAATAGATCCTCTAGAAATGGCATGTCACATCAGTGGATACTTACGTGATAACAAAAGGCACCTGAATCTCCAACATGAATTTCAAAAAGCGTAAAGCTTTTTTGGAGCTCCTTTCAGGAAAGAGCTAATAGATTTTGGTAGTCTTTCCCATTTTCAGGAGAATTAATAAGTGAATTAACCATATCCAACAGTGTAGTTATATTTACAGTCTTCAGAAATCCCAATCATGTGTCTGCAAATATTTGCTCATGGAAAGTAAAGGTATACTACTTAAACGGTCAGCTTTAACTGTAACATTTGGTTGGCTTGGGGTCTCAATAAAGTTTATCAACTAAACTTAATGAGCTCCATCTCATTTTAGCAGAAGACTGGAAGAGCTGCTAGATTAGTTTTCCCTTTCTTTGGCAGATTGAAAGCCAACTATCCATCTTGACACAGTCTAGTCCATATATGTTATTAGCAATATGAAAATGACACTGTATCTTACTAGTTTGTACTGTGTGTGTTTGACTAAAGGTAACCTGGATGTATTTGATTAAGGATGTGCTATGTGCTTGTTCTTATACTCAGAAATAAATGCTGAATGTGATTCTTAACACTGCCAGTCTCTCATACAGGAACACACTTTCTACATGGACATCTGGATATATAAGTGTCCACTTAAACATATATAAAGAGTTCTATAACTTATGCCATAAGGAACTCAAAAATGTATATAAACATGTTTAAATATGTATGTATGTATATACAACTGCATACATTTAAATAAATGCGTATGGGTATGCATAAATGTGGCCATAAATGTATATATATAAGTAATATATATAAATTAAATTTATTATATATAAATATATATATAAATTACCTAGAAATTACATAGATTATATGTATATATGATTAAAGTGAATTTTTGTCTACTCTGTAATTTATAATATAATCAATCTGTTCTTAGGAAAGATCTGCCCACAAGTTCTGCCAGTCCTACTTGGAACAGTTTGAATGTGAAGCAATTGTTTCCAGTGCATCAATCTTTACAGAGTTATATATTATTTGTGTCAAAAAGTTCTGATAAGGAACAGACCTGGTGGTGCTGGATTTTATCATGAGGGATAAACCTGAGTAAATCATATTCACATTTTATTCCCCATGAATACATCCTCATTAGTTTATTCTCCCATAACAACTTCAGGAATATATTCTGGGCAGGCTAAACACCCATGAATCCTGCTGTACTTTAATCCCTGGAATCATTGGTTTTAAACTTCTTTGAATATAAAATGAAAAAATATAAAATTAAAAAAAAATAAACTTCTTTGCACTCATTGTAGGGCTCAAGATAATTATTGGAAGTTAGAGAAGAGGAAATATTCAATCTTGGTAGGTGGCCTGCAGCTTTCTGAAAATCTTTTTCATTGGTATCAGAAAGAAGGCCATTTCTCCTCAGAATCTTGTTTGTTATTCATTTGTGAACAAAATGAAGCCTCAAATATCCATGAATTTTCTCTTTATATCAATGGTGGAGATACTTAATTTATGAAACCTACCTAACAATGTTTAAAAATTTATGAATTTTGAGTTCTGATGCTACTTTTAGTTTTATTTTTCCTATTTTTATCTTTATTTTGCCCCAACTTGTCAATGTCTTTTAGAAAGATATCTTACTCTTCCTGGAATATGATGTGTAGATGAAACATATAATTCCATAAATTAAACATAGGTGGGATATTATAAAGTTGTCTGGCACAATTTTGACCAAAGTATTAGCAATTTTCTTTTTTTTGAAGTTTTAAGGGTAATGCTAAAAATCAGTAACTTTTTTGTTCATACACTTACTCTTGTGTTCTAATGAGCATTGGCCATTTTCATTATGTTATTTCTAATTTTAAGTTTGATTTATTGGCAAAATATCATTCTCCAACTTATTTTTATTATAGACTTTGAAATCAATTCACAGCTATTATAGCCATCTTTATATCATTGCCATTATCTAAGTAATAAAAACTCATACTATCATTATAATAATAACATGCCACCTGATATTCTCATCATGAGTAAGGGGTTATTACTCTGCTGAGGCAACCATATTCTTTGATCAAAATCCCCAGAAATTGTTAGCTTGTTTATCTCTCTTTTTCAGGAGGAAATTTCCTCAGCATTTTTTCCAATAATTCAGCAGCTTCAACAAATAAAAATTAATCACTTAACTCTATACAGCCATAGCAATGTCAAAAAGGAAAAGGAGTTCCCTCTATGAATCAATAATCCATAATTAAGATGACCATACATCCAAGTTGCCAGAACAGTCCTGATTTACATCTGTTGTCTAGACACTCAGTCTGATCTTGATTTATTTTTATTTTTTTTATTTTTATTTTTTAAGATTTTATTTATTTATTTGAGAGAGAGAGAATGAGAGACAGAGAGCATGAGAGGGAGGAGGGTCAGAGGGAGAAGCAGACTCCCCGCTGAGCAGGGAGCCCAATGCGGGACTTGATCCTGGGACTCCAGGATCATGACCTGAGCCGAAGGCAGTCGCTTAACCAACTGAGCCACCCAGGTGCCCCTTGATTTATTTTTAATAAAATATTTTTAATAACAGTTCCATCAAAATAAGCTGAGATGAATATGACCTCCATGTACACTTTTTCATTTTTTTTATTATTATATTATGTTAATCACCATACATTACATCATCAGTTTTTGATGCAGTGTTCCATGATTCGTTGTTTGCATATAACACCCAGTGCTCCATGCAGAACATGCTCTCTTTAATACCCGTCACCTGGCCAACCCATCCTCCCACCCCCCTCCCCTCTAGAACCCTCAGTTTGTTTCTCAGAGTCCATAGTCTCTCATGGTTCGTCTCCCCCTCCGATCCCCCCCCCGATTCTCGATCTATACTTTTAACTTCTGCTATGTTTCTTTTTAATAGCCTTTGACATGCACAAACAATGAACAGATTTCTGATGTTAAATGTGGTGTAGTCTGAAAGATGACCAACAGTAATCTGATGTTTTCCAGAAGCAGCACTATTAACACTTCCTTTCAAGGACAGTAAGAAGAGTTTCACTAATAAAATGAAATATGCTGGGACTCTGTGACACCAATGGGTAAGGACATCTAACTCCTGCTCTCAGTGGTGAGGAATACATGATGATGCTGCTTCTACTGACCACCTAGGGTACCAGCCAGTGAGCTTCAATGATCCATGCTGTGGCCTGGAAAATACACTAAGCCTCCAGACTACTAATTGGTGAGGTCAGTGGGAAAATGGGAAATTTAGGTTATGTTTAGAGACATTTAGTATGAGAAATAGATACTGAAATGTCCAACTCTAAGTTACAGAGAAGAGTATTCATCAAGATGTAATTGTATCATAATTTTTTCATTTAGTAATAAAATTGTTTATATCAATGAGCTAAAAATTGAAAGTACATCTTTAATGAAAAATTAGGGACTGAATTGATGTTTCTCAAAAAGCTGATGATAAACATACAACTTGAACAAAATGTTTGTTGACATTTGCCATCACCATGGGGACAATATTGATTTCTCTAACACAAGAAAACCAAAAGACACAAATCTGCTGAAGAAAACTGTGCATTTGTTTCATAGGTAAGTAGGTTTTTAAAGAAGACTAAAACTGAAGATTATACTCTAACACTCATAGCCATAGAAATGAGTGATGTTTCGGGCGCCTGGGTGGCTCAGTTGGTTGAGCGACTGTCTTCGGCTCAGGTCATGATCCTGGAGTCCCAGGATCGAGTCCCGCATCGGGCTCCTTGCTCAGCAGGGAGTCTGCTTCTCCCTCTAACCCTCCCCCCTCTCATGCTCTCTCTCTCTATCTCATTCTCTCTCAAATAAATAAATAAAATCTTAAAAAAAAAAAAAAGAAATGAGTGATGTTTCATTCCAAAAGCATGATTTATTTTTGCTTTAAGAAATCATTTAAATAATTTTCTTTCATTTTTTATTTTTTATGTACAATTTTTTATGTACAAAAAATGGTGTGGTAACTCTTAAAGTGTTATCCTCATTGACAGTAGCATATCAGTGTCAGAAATTTTTAAAAATATTTGTTTCTAATAGAGTTTGACTTTTTAACTTCAAGCTACAATGTCAAAAATTTGCAAATCCCTTCCATCAAACTTGAAACATGTTATATGGCTGCCGATATTATTGTAAACTCAGATAAAAAGCCCAACTTTAAAAATAAAATTATTTTCCTAAGTTGTGATAATGTAATTACAAATTTTGATGGAGGATTGTGTTGGATTAAAAACAATGTTCTTAGGGAATTAAGAACCCAGGACACAGAAATGTGCTTGGATTTGGTTGATGTGCACACATAATTTAAAATTGGGTATGATCAAGTCACAGTATTCTACAATCAAAGTAGAAACTTAAGTTGTCAAATATATATATATATATATATATATATATATATATATAAATACATAATTAGAATAACTGGACTATAAAGTATTTGTGACAAAACTGATGTTGAATAGAAAAAAAAAATGCCTCAGCATTACAGCAAACTCTTTCACTACTGCCTGTTATTAATTGTGTTTTATTCTTCTGCATGTTAGAGAGCACTATTTCCTATTCTTTCTTTTGGGGTGAATTTCACCTTCTAGTCATTATGTACAGAAAAGAAAAGAGGAAAGCAAAAAACAAACAAACAAACAAACAAAGAAACCCAGCAAAAACAGCAACAACAACAACAAAAGCATCAGCAAGTATTTCTAGTGTATGCTGTTTACACTCTGCTGTTGTGTTTTGGCTGCTCTTTCCCACTGATCCTTCCTCTAAGAATGAACCTGGACCACTTTCTTCCACCATACACAAAAATAAACTCCAAATGGATGAAAGACTTAAATGTGAGACAGGAATCCATCAAAATCCTAGAGGAGAACACAGGCAGCAACCTCTGTGACCTCAGCTGCAGCAGCTTCTTGCTAGACATATCTCCAAAGGCAAGGGAAATAAAGACAAAAATGAACTATTGGGGCTTCATCAAGATAAAAAGCTTCACACAGCAAAGGAAACAGTTGACAAAACCAAAAGACAATTGACAGAATGGGAGAAGATATTTGCAAATGTCTTATTAGATAAAGGGCTAATATCCAAAATCTATAAAGAACTTATCAAACTCAACACCCAAAGAACAAATAATCCATTCAAGCAATGGGCAAAAGACATTAACAAACATTTCTCTAAAGAAGACATTCAGATGAGACTATGGACTGTGAGAGACTATGAACTCTGAGAAACAAACTGAGGGTTCTAGAGGGGAGGGGGTGGGGGGATGGGTTAGCCTGGTGATGGGTATTAAAGAGGGCATGTACTGAATGGAGCACTGGGTGTTACATGCAAACAATGAATCATGGAACACTACATCAAAAACTAATGATGTAATGTGTGGTGATTAACATAACATAATAAAATTAAATTTAAAAAATAAATAAATAAAAAATATTCAAAAAAAAAAAAAAAAGAAGACATTCAGATGGCCAACAGACACATGAAAAAATGCTCCACATCTTTTGGCATCAGCGAAATACAAATCAAAATCACAGTGCAATACCACTTCACCCCAGTCAGATTGGCTAAAATTAATAAGTTAGGAAATAACAGATGTTGGCAAGGATGCAGAGAAAGAGGAATCCTCTTACACTGTTGGTGGGAATGCAAACTGGTGCAGCCACTCTGGAAGACAGTACGGAGGTTCCTCAAAAAGTTAAAAATAGAGCTACCTTATGACCCAGCAATTGCACTATTAGGTATTTATGCAAAAGATAAAAACATAGTGATTTGTAGGGGCACATGCACCCCAAAGTTTATAGCAGCAATGTCCCCAATAGCCAAACTATGGAAAGAGCCCAGATGTCCATCGACAGATGAATGGATAAAGAAAATGTGGTGTATATAGATACAACGGAATATTACTCAGCCATCAAAAAGAATGAAATCCTGCCATTTGCAACAACATGGATGGAACTATAGGGTATTATGCTAAGCAAAATAAGTCAGTCAGAGAGACAAATATCATATGATTTCACTCATATGTGGAATTTAAGAAACAAAGCAGATGAATATAGGGGAAGTGAAGGAAAAATAAGATGAAAACAGAGAGGAAGACAAACCATAAGAAACTCTACTGTAGGAAACAAACTGAGGGGTACTAGAGGGGAAGTAGGTGGGGGGATGGGATAACTGGGTGATGGACATTAAGGAGGGCACTTGATGGAATGAGCACTTGGTGTTATATGCAACTGATGAAACACTAAATTCCACCTCTGAAACTAATAATACTCTATATGTTAATTAATTTAATTTAAATTTTAAAAATTAAAAAAAAATTAAAAAATTAAAAAATATATAAGTACACTGGCAGAAAAAAAAAAAAAACAAATGTTTAAGACTTTGAAATACTTTTGTAAATCAAACTAAATGATTTAAATTACATTGAATTTTGGCTAATGGGTTTTTAAAATTTTATTTGTATTTTATTCTCAACCTTTTAAACAAGTTTTTAATCAATGTTTTAATCAAATTTTTAATCAAGTTTTCAGTGAATGGAGGACCAAAAACCTTTAGTTTTCAATTCCTTTGTCAAATAGTAATTACTAAGAAGACACTCATAAACAAGAAGGTATTGACATTTATCTCTATAAAATCAAGAGAGGAATGTTACAAATTAAACAATTGGGGCACAAATGAGGCACACATTATAATTTTAAGATTCTATACCTGTTTTTGGAATAGTTCAATCTATGGAAGGAAGTTTTGATGGATGTTCAATTTATAATTGGAAAAATTTATATTCTGTACCAGAATGGAAATAAATTTCAAAGGTTTATAATTTTGAAGCATCTAAACTCAGTTAAATATTTAAAAAATCATACACATATGAAGCATTTTGTTTCTTATAAAAATATATGCCAAAATAGATACTGAGACTTGAGGGGAAAAAATGTACCTATGCATTTCAGCTAAAACCTTAAGTATTTAAATATTAAGACGTAGCATTTAAAATATCATCCATTTTGCAGAATTTTCTCTTAATATACTAGATATCGTAGGATCAATATTTTCTCATTTTAAAATAGTAAAGTTCGGGGTGCCTGGGTGGCTCAGTCGTTAAGCGTCTGCCTTCGGCTCAGGTCATGATCCCAGAGTCCTGGGATTGAGCCCTGCATCGGGCTCCCTGCTCCACAGGAAGCCTGCTTCTCCCTCTCCCACTCCCACTGCTTGTGTTCCCTCTCTCGCTGTGTCTCTCTCTGTCAAATAAATAAATAAAATCTTTAAAAAAAATAAATAAAAATAAAATAAAATATTAAAGTTCATATGTCAACTACACTTTAAAGATTTTTTAAAAAGAAAATGTGGTTCACAGAATAATATCAATTGAGGTGTAAATAATATTAGTTTTATTAACCCTAAAATAAAATTACAGAGAAAATTGCAGGCAATTGTATGGAAAATTAAAATAAACACATATTTAAAACATGTTTTCTTCAAAAAATAAAATAAAATCAGTGGTAGTGAATTTTATTTTATTATTTATTTGTTTATTTATTTTTTAGTCACATTGAATTTTAGAGATATGGCTAGAAAACAGACTACTCTATGTGAATATTATTTATAATATTCAGATATTTAATAATCAACACAAAGATTTTTTTTTCTCTAATGTACAGAGATAAAAGAAGTTGAAAAAGTCCTTCATCTTGCCCCCCCTTCCCTTCTGGAGCACCAAGCAACATTTCTTCAGCTTGTATATGCATAATGGCAGAAAAGAGGGGTTCTCTACAGTTTCATTTTTGTAGCTTTATATTTTATCTAGAGGCTAAGAGGCATGTATAGTCCAGTAACCTTATTAATTTTATTAGTAGGAGTAAAAGGAAAAGAGTAATGTCAGTAAGTTATCCTACAACGTCTGTGTAAGGCTTCATTTACCATTTTACTTAGGGCTGACATGGTTCTCTTTACCCATTTCCCACTAAGGAGAATATGCTGTTTCCTTCTGATTAAGATCACATAATACAATTTCTTAGTAGCAGCAGGGTTCAGAGAACACAAGGTATAAAATCATATAAGCTATGTGTGAATTTCCAGTTTCTTCATCTATTAGCTGTATAAGCTTTAATAAATTACCAACCCAAGTGGGGCGCCTGAGTGGCTCAGTTGGTTAAGCGACTGCCTTCAGCTCAGGTCATGATCCTGGAGTCCTGGGATCAAGTCCCACATCGGGCTCCCTGCTCGGCAGGGAGTCTGCCTCTCCCTCTGACCCTCCCCCCTCTCGTGTGCGCGCTCTCTCTCTCATTTTCTCTCTCAAATAAATAAATAAAATCTTAAAAAAAAAAAAAAATACCAACCCAAGGAAGAGGAGGAAATCTTCCTCCACTTTCTTAATTGGGTTCTTTCCAGATTTCCTAGGACCTTATATTTCTTTGAAACCATTTCTACAATGAAAAGGGTCCTATCTCATTCATTTTTTTCCTCTCAAGGTATGAGCTCACCCCTCCTACAGTTAATAGTTTCATTCAGAGTATTATAACTATGTTTCCATTCTTTCTGAAATGTCTACATTCATTTTACTCATTGGTGATATCTCAATAACATTATTACAGAGAAATGCTATGGCAGTGGGAAAATTAGAACAGATGTTGCTATGTGCATTATCACCAGAGAACAGGTAAGAGAACTGAGTACATAGTAACCCTTGAAGGAGTAATTGAGCTATCTGTGGTGGATCCACTGGAATTTATTTTTTTCTTAACCACAGATAAGTGGTACTTAGTCTGGGCCTTAAGTGCTTGCATGGTTGTATTGTTATGTTGATATTATGTCAAAAGTTGCTAATGATTGGGCCATTGATTATAGGCCTCCCTTTAAAACGCACATATAAGCTCGTGACAAAGATTTGATTTGAGATGACTCAGAGGTTGATCTTCCCTTTTCTAAAAAATATTTCAGTAGCAGCTGGGTTTTCTGGCAGCAATTCTGCCCAAATGCTTGACCCTGGAGGTCCCTTTCTGAAACACAATTTTGTAGATAGCTTTCTTATTAACAATTAAACCTTATTACGATCTAGTAAGATATACCCATACACCAATATAACTTTACAGTTTTACATCACTATACTTGTTAACTTTTATTCACTTAATCACAAGAATGCAATTATCTGTGTTGCAATAGGTAAAACATTAATAAATGAAAGCATGATTCTAGCCAAGATTGAGGTTTAGTTTATATGTATCTTGGTTATACAATTGTGAAAGACATTAAAGTACTTCATATTTTTTGTCAAATTCTCAAATGTTTCAAGTGCCTGCCCCCATTCACTGTCCCAAATATGTTGGAAATTTCTTTAGAATCCCTGGACCTGCACTCAGGGGACTTACAGGACCCTGCTCCATCTATGTCTACTGTTGATTACTGCTGTGCCTGCTAGGCAGTCCCAAGGATTCCACCTTTCAGGGACCACTGTTAGCTCTTTCTCACCCTTGTTCCATGCCTGTGAGTCAGCAAGGTCATCATGGCTCTTAAATACCTGTTTTTATCTATCTACATGAGCAGAGTAGGCCTAGATACAAGTAAAGGAGGGTGATAGCATTTCCATGATGGGGATGGCAGTTCTCCAGAGGGCAAGCTCTCAAGTCTCCATTTGCATGCCTCACAGACTAATGTGCCATTAGTCAGTTTTCCTTCACAGGTATTATCATTAATACAACTACAGCCTAACAGGACTTGCCTCAACAGAGCCAGGGAGACTGGGAATGAAGCAAGTGCCAGTAATGACAGACATATCAAGCATTGGCTGAGTACAGGGGCTCTTGTAAAGGGGGATTGTAAGCAACAGAAAAAGAGTGTGAGTAGCAGATTTGGGGGTGTTGAGGGTTTGAGGAACAACCAGGTGTGGAGACTCCTTTTTTTATCATTAGAGTTGAATTCTATTGCCATTTAATAGGACAGCTTATTGGGGCACCTGGGTGGCTCAGTCCGTTAAGAGTCTGCCTTCAGCTCAGGTCATGATACCAGGGTCCTGGGATCAAGCCCCACGTTGGGCTCCCTGTTCAGCAGAGAGTCAGCTTGTCCCTCTTCCTCTGCCCCTTCCCTCCTGCTCATGCTCTCTCTCTTGCTCATGCTGTTTGTCTCTCTCTCTCTCTCAAATAAACAAATAAAATCTTAAAAAAGAGAAATAGGACAGCTTATTAAAACCAACTGAATTCTCACACATATTAGGCATTACAACATTATTATTAAAAAATGAAATATAAAGCTTATATAGTGGTCAATTTATGTTGCACACAATTTTTTTTTTTATTTCAAGTTTTTATTTAAATTTTAATTAACATACAATGTAATATTAGTTTCAGGAGTAGAATTTAGTGAGTCATCACTTACATGTAACACCTGGTGCTCATCACAGCAAGTGCCCTCCTTAATACCCATCACCCATTTAACACATGCCCTCACCCACTCTCCCCTCCAGCAACCCTGTTTGTTCCCTATAGTTAGGGGTCTCTTATGGTTTGCCTCCCTTTCTTTTTTTTTTTTTTTTTTTTTTTCCTTTTCCCTATGTTCATCTGTTTTGTTTCTTAAATTCCACATATGAGTGAAATCATATGGTATTTGTTACTCTCTGATTGACTTATTTCACTTAGCTTGATACACTCTAGTTCCATCCACATTGTTATAAATGGCAAGATTTCATTCTTTAGGATGGCTGAGTAATTTTATATATATATATATATACCACTTCTTCTTTATCCATTTATCAGTTGATGAACATTTAGGTTTTTTCATAATTTGGCTATTGTTGATAAAGCTGCCATAAACATCAGGATGCATGTACCCCTTCAAATCATTATTTTTGTATCCTTTGGAAAAATACCTAGCAGTGCAATGCTGGGTTATAAGGTAGTTCTATTTTCAACCTTTTGAGGAGCTTCCATGCTGTTTTCCAGAGTGGCTGCACCAGTCTGCATTCCCACCAACAGTGTAAATAACTTCCCCTTTCTCTGCATCCTCGCCAACATCTGTTGTTTCCATGTTATTAATTTTAGCTATTCTGACAGGTGTGAGGTGATATCTCATTGTAGTTATGATTTGTATTTCCCTGATAATGAGTGATGTTGAGCACCTTTTCATGTGTCTGTTATCCATATGCATGTCTTTGGATTCTAAACATATATTTAAACCTATTGATATTATAATTATCATTATCATCCTTATTGTACTGATGAGAAACTGATGCCCAGAAATGTTATTTAAAATTTTAGTGGGTAGTATTTTTTAATCACCTCCTACTCATCCTGTTGTTGAGAAAGGGATTCCCACCCCAGGGTTATGAGGATTGATCAAAGCACACAATATTTGGTTTTTGAACAGATAAGATTGATAGAAGTTTATTAGTAACATAAACTCATAGCTGAGGTGATAAGGACAACAGATGCCATCCAGGGCCAGACAGGGGTTATAATGAGGAACACAGTGAACAACCAGAGCTTTGAGAGGCAAGTTTTGCAGGATCAAGAGGATGAGGTTCCCCCTACTTCATGAATAAAGTTGTGATTGACATAAATAATTTTTCAGGCAGGCAGAGAACTAGAACTGCTACTTAGGGATAAGTGAGAAATGTGCCACTTTGCTGGAGGAAGTTATCGTAAATCAGAGTGGGGAACTTGTGGTTAGGCCATTCAAAGCTCTTTGGGTTTCACCAGGTGCTGAGACAGCAGATAATACTGGGCCTTAATTTTTAGGTCTTATAATAGAGGTATCATGGTTCATATCTTAAGCAGCCAAGTAAATTTTTATGATGTAATATGATGATGTTGAAGATAAAGATGCTGAACTTACAAAATGTTGACAATATTATAAATAGAGCTAAAAAAAAAAAAAAAAAAAAAAAAAAAACCTTTAATGCGATTGTTTTTAGTTCACTGACATTAAGAAAGCATAGAGTGACATCAGCAAGATGGCAGAATGGGAGATTCCAGCCCTTACTTCCCATAAAAACATTGTTTTACAACCATCCATGGATCAAAACACCTTCATGAGAGCTCCAGAATCCAGGTGATAATTTACAACATGCTGGTAGAGCACACAAAAAAGAAATACATTAAAAAAAAAAAAAAAAAAAAAAGTTAAGAACAGTTTCATTTTTACCTGCATCATCTGTACTCCCAAGCCAGTACAGCTTTTTGGTCTGTAAATCTCTACGGTAAAGAGGAAGAGAAGTGAGTGTTCAACTATGTTAGCCTTTCTAGACACTATCTGAGAGGTCTGCTTTTGTGTAATCCCCCGAAAACATGGTGGGAATCAGCACAGCTAGAAAATCTCAACAGCAAGCCCATGGTCCCTGGTAAAGACCCTCTCATGGACCCAAGCAGCTAACCCATCCACAGGCTCCACCAACCAGTGCACCCAAAATTTTGGCCAGCCTCACTGATGAAGTTTCCTTGCCAAAGCTAGTACATAAAGACTGAAAAAGGTGACTGCTTTTCTTCAAATGTATGGACACCAACACAAGGCTATGAGGATCATGTACAATCAGGGAAATGTGACACCACCAAAAGAATGAAATAAAGCTTCAAAAAATGGAGATCTACAATAGCCCAAGATATGGAATAAAGCTAAGTATCCATCATTAAAGAAAATGTTATATGTATTTAACAGAAGATTATTCAGCCTTAAAGAGAGAAGGAAATCCTGTCATTTATGATAACATGGATTCATCTGGAGGACATTATGCTAAGTGAAATAAACCAGAAACAGGGAGACAAATACTGCATGATCTCACTTATATGTGTAATATAAAAAAGTTGAACTTATCGAAGCACAGAGTAGAATGCTGATTACTAGGGTTAGAGAGTGGTGTGTTGGGGAAAATGAGGAGATGTTGTTCAAAGAGTACAAAGTTTTAGTTATAGTGAATGGATAAATCTAGGATCTATATATAGCCTGATGACTATAGTTAATCATACTGTATTCTGAGTACTGGAAATATACTAAGAGAGTAGATTTCAGGTGCTGTCATCACATACAAAAATGGCAACTATATGAGGAGATGATACATTACCTGGCTTGACTATAGCAAACATTTTACTGTATACATATATTTTACATATATATATATAATCATGTTATACACCTTAAATATATACAAGTTTTATTTTTAAGAAAGAAAAAGAAATGGAGATCTATGAACTGATTAGCAGAGAATTCAAAATAAATATTTTGAAACTCAATGAGTTACAAATGAACACAGATAGACAACTAAAACAAAATCAGGAAAACAAAATATGAAAAAAATGAGTTCAACAAAGGGAACAACAAAGAGAAACTATAAAAAAACAACAACAACAACAAGCCAAACAGAAAATATGGAGCTGAAGAATACAATGACTGTACTAAAAAATTCAATAGAGGGCTTCAACAGCTGACTCAATCTAGCAGAGAAAAATCACTGAACTCAAAGATCAAGTCACTTGAAATGATCAAGTCAGAAGGAAAAGGAAAAATATGAGGGAGAGAGTATAATATATACTACTGTTATTAAGATATTTCTTCTATACTTAGTATATGAAAGTTATACAATGACTATCAACTTAATGGAGAAGACTTTTAAAAAGCTTAATGTAATTCCATATATAGAAGCATGGCTCACACTGGGTATTACTGAGGTAGTGAGAGCTGTGTCCAAAAATATCATGCCAACAATTGGTAGTTTGCAAAATACCAGATTGATCTCATGGATGGTTTACATTTCATACAGATAAAACTTTTGAGGCATGAAGTATATGCAGAGAGATTACAAGTGTAGACCAACCACAAAGTTAGAGCACAGAATCTCTGGAATTGTCCTCACTTCTGACACCAACTGCAAATTCATGTGCTTCCCCCAAACACCATCAGATTTGATAATTCACTTGAAAGACTCATAGAACTCACTGAGAGATGTTATATTCACGGCTAAAATTTCTTACAGAGAAAAGATACAAATTAAGGTCAGCCAAAGTAAGAGATTCATAGATCACAGTCTAGGAGGATTCAGATGTGGACCTGCCATTGTCCTCCCCAACTGCAGTTAGGATGCATCACTCCTCCAACACTGACATGTGATAATACTCGTGGATTATTGACTACCAGAGAAACTCACCCAAGCTTCAGTGTCCAAAGTTCTTATTAAAGTTCCATTACTAGGCATGATTGATAGATTGATTGACTGCCCACATGGCTGATTTCAGTCTCTAGGATGATTCATACCACACAAACCAGAGCCCCCACACAAAGTCACATTGTTAAAACTATTCAGTAAGACCCAGAGTTCTTAAGTAAACCATGACATGCCTATCATGCACAATATTCCAGGGGTCAAGAGATTACTTCCTAGAAGGTGAAGGAAAAAACAAGAACTCTCTTTGGACAACTTCAAACTCTTCATTATACAAATAACATGTATTTTTTTAAATATTTGGATTATATTAACTCACTAGTTATTAATATCCTGTATACAACTTCTGATTATATCCATGTAAAAAAAAATACATATTTTAATTTTAACCTTTGTAGTAGTTTTTTTTTTTCTGTTTATATCTGATGTATATCATTTATAATTAAAAGTAAAATGTATATATAAAAAAGTAATATTACCAGAATATTTTCTTCCTACTAGAACAAAATACTTCAGGAAAAATCTGAATCTTCTACCTGTTTACAATAATTATTCTTTTGATATTTTTAAAATACCTTATTAACACAGGCATGATATGTGTTGATAAAGATACAGCTGCATTTTATTAAAAATTATGATTAAGCCTCTGGTGTTAGAAATTAAATTTGCAGATGCGGAAAGAAAGATGGCAGAGGAGTAGGGGACACTATTTCAACTGGTCCACAGAATTGAGCTGGATATCTACCAGACCACTCTGAGCACCCATGAAAACAGCCTGAGATGTAAGAAGATCTGGATCTCTACAAACAGAATATCACAGGCGGTTGGTTTTGAGGTACAAAGCGGGGAGCCATGATTCCACGGGCAGATATCAGAGGATAAATGGCAGCGGGAGGGAGCTGTCCCTGGGGATCCTACACCGCCAGTGAGCGACAGCCTTGCGTGCTTCGGACAGGGCAAAGACTCGCAGACCAGTAGTGCAGGGAAAGGACTTTAGGGCAGCCACTGGGGCGGAAACCCAGAGCAGCTGGGTCGTGTTGTAGGGCTCGTGGGAACTGGGAGGGGCTGGGGGTTTTAGAAGCACAAAGGGCAGAGACGTGCCCCGACCTGGAGGCAGGGCTGGGGGTGCTGCAGAGGGGCGCACAACCCAGGACACTGCAGTTTATAGCAGCATGGACAGAAATGGAGACAGTGTGGCCTGGAGAGCTCACTGAAGAACAGACTGCAGTCTCTCTGTTCTGAGGCAGAGGGTTGGAAACGGTCTCTTCTGCTCTGACTCGTGGAAGAGACACGGAAAGCCACCAGGGAAAGCTGCCAGAGAACAAAAGCCCCAAAGACTGATTCCCACTGAGCCCATCCCCCGCCACAGGGGGCAGGGCAACTCCGCCCAAACAGGGTTGCCTGAGTAACAGCTCAGCAGGCCCCTCCCCCAGAAGACAGGGGGGGAAACAAAAGGCCAGCAACCCTAAGGTCCCTAGAAAACAGGTGCATCTTGCTTGGGTTCTGGTCAATAATTTGGACTCTATACATTCACTCAAACCCCATCAACAGAATGACTAGGAAGACCAACACCCAAAATAGAAAAAGACTCAGAGATTATGACTTATGTCACAGATTTACAAATGGATGCAGATATAACCAAGATGTTGGAGATGGAATTCAGGCTAGAAATTGTGAAGACAATGGCTAGAATGGAGAAATCAAATAATGGCAACATAGAGTCTCTAAGGGCAGATGAAAGCTGAATTGGCAGAATTTAAAAATGTTATCAATGAGATCCGATCCAATCTAAATAATCTAAAAGCTAGGGTAAGTGAGGCAGAAGAACGAATAAGCGACCTGGAAGACAATATAATAGATAAATAGGGAAAAACAATTCAGAATCCAGGAAAATAGAATCAGAGAAATAAGTGACACCATGAAGTGTTCCAATGTCAGAATAATTGGAATCCCGGAGGGAGTGGAGGAAGAGAGAGAGGACTAGAAGATGTATTTGAGCAAATCAAAGCTGAGAACATCCCTAATCTGGGGAATGAAACAAACATGTGTGTCCTAGAGGCAGAGAGGACCCCTCCCAAGATCAAGGAAAACAGGCCACACCTCGGCATGTAATAGTAAAACTTGCAAATCTTAGAACCAAGGAAACCATCTTAAGGGCAGTTAGGGGGAAGAGATTCCTTATGTACAGAGGGAGGAACATCAGAATAATGTCAGACCTATCCACAGAGACCTGGCAAGCCAGAAAGGCCTGGCAAGACATATTCAGGGTATTAAACGAGAAGAACATGCAGCCAAGAATACTTTATCTGGCAAGGCTGTCATTTAGAATGGATGGAGAGATGCAGAGCTTCCATGACTGACAGAAACTGAAAGAATATGTGACCACTAAGTTGGCCCTGCAAGAAATATTAAGGGGGGTTCTATAAAAGGAGAAAGACCCCAAGAGTGATCTACAACAGAAATTTACAGGGACAATCTATAAAAACAACATCTTCACAGGCAACATGATGATGATTAATTCATATCTTTCAATAATCACTCTCAATGTGAATGGCCTAAACGCTCTCATAAAATGACACAGGGTTGCAGATTGGATAAAAAGACAGGACCCATCCATATGCTGTCTATAAGAGACTCATTTTGAACCTAAAGATACATCCAGATGAAAGTGAAGGGATGGAGATCCATCTTCCATGTCAGCGGACCTCAAAAGAAAGCTGGGGTAGCAATTCTTATATCAGACAAATTAGATTTTAAACTAAAGTCTGTACTTAGAGACACAGAAGGACACTATATCATTCTTAAAGGGTCTATCCAACAAGAAGATCCAACAATTGTAAATATCTATGCCCCCAACATGGGAGCGCCATCTACAGAAGCCAACTGTTAACCAAAATAAAGAGTCATATTGATAACAATACGTTAATTGTAGGAGACCTCAATACTCCACTCTCAGCAATGGACAGATCATCTAAGCAGAAAATCAACAAGGAAACAAGAACTTTGAATGATACATTGGACCAGATGGACCTCATAGATATATACAGAACATTCTACCCTAAAACAACAGAATACTCATTCTTCTCGAGTGCACATGGAACTTTCTCCAGAATAGACCACATACTGGGTCACAAATCAGGTCTCAATCAATACCAAAAGATTGATCTTATTCTCCGCATATTCTCAGACCATAATGCTTTAAAACTGGAACTCAATCACAAGAAAAAAATTGGCAAAATTGAAACACTTAGAAGCTAAAGACCACTCTGCTCAAGAATGTTTGGGTCAACCAGGAAATCAAAGAAGAACTTAAACAATTTATGGAAATCAATGAGAATGAAAACACATTGGTCCAAAACCTATGGGATACTGCAAAGGCAGTCCTAAGGGGGAAATAGATAGCCATCCAAGCCTCACTCAAAAAAATAGAAAAATTCCGAATTCACCAACTAACTCTACACCTTAAAGAACTAGAGAAAAAGCAACAAACATTGCCTAAGCCACATATTAGAAGAGAAATAATTAAGATTAAAGCAGAGATCAGTGAATTAGAAACCAGAAACACAGTAGATCAGATCAACGAAACTAGAAGCCGGTTCTTTGAAAGAATTAATAAGATCGATAAACCACTGGCCAGACTTATCCAAAAGAAAAGAGAAAGGACCCAAATTAAAAAAAAAAAAAAATGAATGAAAGGGGAGAGATCACGACTAACACCAAGGAAATAGAAACAATTATTAGAAATTATTATCAACAACTATATGCCAATAAACTGAGCATTCTGGGTGAAATGGAGACCTTCCTGGAAACCTATAAGCTGCCAAGACTGAAACAGGAAGAAATTGACAACCTGAATAGGCCAATAACCAGTAACAAGATTGAAGCAGTGATCAAAACCTCCCAAAAAACAAGAGTCCAGGGCCTGATGGATTCCCTGGGGAATTCTACCAAACATTCAAAGAAGAAATAATACCTATTGTCCTGAGGCTGTTACAAAAAATAGAAACACAAGGAAAACTTCTGAACTCGTTCTATGAGGCCAGCATTACCTTAATCCCCAAACCAGGCAAAGACCCCATCAAAAAGGAGAATTTCAGACCAATATACCTGATAAATATGGATTCCACAATCCTCAACAAAATCCTAGCTAATAGGATCCTTTCCATTAAAAGGATCATGCACCATGACCAAGTGGGATTTATCATCGGGATGCAAGAGTGGTTCAACATTTGCAAATCAATCAATGTGAAAGAACACATTAATAAGAGGGAGAAGAACCATATGGTCCTCTCAATTGATGCAGAAAAAGCATTTGACAAAATACAACATCCTTTCCTGATTAAAACTCTCCAGAGTATAGGGATAGAGGGAACATTCCTCAAGTTCATAAAATCCATCTATGAAAAACCCACAGCAAATATCATCCTCAATGGGGAAAAGCTGAGAGCCTTTCCCTTAAAATCAGGAACACGTCAAGGATGCCCACTCTCACCACTATTGTTCAACATAGTACTAGAAGTCCTAGCAACAGCAATCAGACAACAAAAAGAAGTAAAAGGTATTCAAATTGGCAAAGAAGAAGTCAAATTCTCTCTTTTCACAGATATGTGATACTTTATGTGGAAAACCCAAAAGCCTCCACCCCCAAATTACTAGAACTCATCCAGCAATTCAGTAATGTGGCAGGTACAAAATCAATGCACAGAAATCAGTTGCTTTCTTATACACTAACAATGCAACTGTAGAAAGAGAAATTAGAGAAACAATTCCATTTTCAATAGCACCAAAAACCATAAGATACCTCAGAATAAACCTAACCAAAGAGGTAAAGGATCTATACTCTAGGAACTACAGAACACTCATGAAAGAAATTGAAGAAGACACAAAAACTTGGAAAAATATTCCATGCTCATGGATCAGAAGAATAAACATTGTTAAAATGTCTACGCTACCCAGAGCAATCTATACCTTCAATGCCATCCCGATCAAAATTCCAATGACATTTTTCAAAGTGCTGGAACAAACAATCCTAAAAGTTGTATGGAATCAGAAAAGATCCCAAATCACCAAGGAAATTTTGAAAAAGAAAAACAAAGCTGGGGACATCACGTTGCCCGATTTCAAGCTATATTACAAAACTGTGATCACCAAGACAGCATGGTACTGGCACAAAAACAGACATATAGACAAAAACAGAATAGAGAACCCAGATATGGACCCTCACCTCTATGGTCAAATAATCTTCGACAAAGCAGAAAAAAACATGCAATGGAAAAAAGACAGTCTCTTCAATAAATGGTGTTGGGAAAATCGGACAGCCACATGCAGAAGAATGAAACTCGACCATTCTGTAACACCATTCACAAAGATAAACTCAAAGTGGATGAAAGACCTCAATGTGAGACAGGAATCCATCCAAATCCTAGAGAAGAACATAGGCAGTAACCTCTTTGACATCGCCCACAGCAACTTCTTTCAAGAAACGTCTCCAAAAGCTAGTGAAACAAAAGCAAAAATGAACTTTTGGGACTTCATCAAGATAAAAAGCTTCTGCACAGCAAAGGAAACAGTCAACAAAACAAAGAGGCAACCCACAGAATGGGAGAAGATATTTGCAAATGACACTACAGGTAAAGGGCTGGTATCCAAGATCTATAAAGAACTTCTCAGACTCAACACCCAAGAAAC
The DNA here is from genome assembly GCF_011800145.1 of Mirounga leonina. Taxonomy (NCBI): domain Eukaryota; kingdom Metazoa; phylum Chordata; class Mammalia; order Carnivora; family Phocidae; genus Mirounga; species Mirounga leonina. The sequence goes on from NW_023270233.1 coordinate 1,153,938, forward strand.
AGAAAATCAAGTCAAAAAATTGGCAGAAGATATGAAAAGACACTTCTGTGAAGAAGACATACAAATGGCTAACAGACACATGAAAAAATGTTCATCATCATTAGCCATTAGGGAAATCTAAATCAAAACCACACTGATATACCCTTACACCAGTTAGAATGGCAAAAATGGACAGGGAAAGAAACAACAAATATTGGAGAGGTTGTGGAGGAAGGCGAACCCTCTTGGTGGGAATGCAAGTTGGTACAGACACTTTGGAAAACAGTGTGGAGGTGCCTCAAAAATTTAAAAATAGAGCTACCCTATGACCCAGCAATTGCACTCCTGGGTATTTACCCCAAAGACACAGATGTAGTGAAATGAAGGGCCATATGCACTCAAGTGTTCATAGCAGCAATGTCTGCAATAACCAAACTGTGGAAAGAGCCAAGATGCCCTTCAACAGATGAATGGAGGGCACGCACTGAATGGAGCACTGGCTGTTATACGAAAACAATGGATTGTGGATCACCACATGAAAAACTAATGATATATTGTATGGTGACTAACATAACATAATTAAAAAAAAAAAAAAAAAAGACCTAAAAAAAATGTAGATGGAAAATTTCACCTTAATAAAAATTTTTCAGTAAAATAAAAATTTTAATTGGAAAAAATAAAAAAAAAATTAAATTTGCTTTTATTATAGTTTTTATTTGTTTTATTTTGAATTGTTTTTGTTATTGATTTAAAAATGTTTTCAAGGGGCCCCTGGGTGGCTCAGATGGTTGGGCGTCTGCCTTTGGCTCAGGTCATGATACCAGGGTCCTGGGATCGAGCCCGATGTCCAGCTCCTGGCTCAGTGGGGAGCCTGCTTCTCCCTCTGCCTCTCCCCCTGCTTGTGCTCTCTCTCTATCTCTGTGTCTCGAATGAATAAATAAAATCTTCAAAAATTAAAAAAATTAAAAAAATTAAAATGTTTTCAAGGTATAAAAAGGCATCTTCAGTTTGTTTGCATGACTCTGAATTCTGGAATATTATTTTTTAAACTCCTACATCATGTTTCTAAAGTATCCCTGTATTGTATTTTTTATAAAATAAATTCTCTTGGATTTTCTGGTCTTTTTTCTTGATGTGGCACACCTGACATGACATGAATTTTAGAGGTGGTGTTTGAAATATTCAACCATAAAATCTTGTTTTTCTCTTTTTCAGTTCTAAGAAAAAAATAGTGGATGGCTTTCTGTGACATTTGCCATCAATTAAAAGAGTTAAGTTCAAAAATCCACTGCTTGGACATCTGTTCATTTTCTTCAATTTAATTTTGCCTAAAATTAGTTTGTCACCAGCTAAGAAATTCCTCCTTATAAAAAAGTCTTATGATCAAACTGCAAAATTGTCCCTTACATGGGGCTAGGAGAGGGGGATTATTATGATCTCTCCTATTAAAGTGTGCCAATTTCATTAACACACAAACTACTTAAGCAAGTCATATATAAATTCACATTCTTCTTTTTTGAATCAGAGTTTCTATGGCCAGGGTGGGTGGGGTTGACCCTTTTGCAGTCCTACCCCAGAAACACATTATATAAGTTTGGGAGCTGAGTTTCTTTCTCTTTGTGCTCCATCAGGTAAGACTATGACTATTACTGTAATACCCTTGCATGGTTCTACATTTCCTCAGGATTTAAGTGCTATTTGCTTCAAGTTTTTACTAATAGAGCCTTATTAAGCAATTGAGACTTGATGGATTCTAATGAGGGCAGGAATGCTATTATTGTCCTTATTAATGTTTTGTAACTGATTTGGACTAAACTGCAATGTACACTTTCTAAATTAATGGTTTCAATCAAGTAAAAATTGACCAAGTTCTTAAGGTCAATCAATAAAGTAGTAAGTGATTCATTAAAACAATGCTTATTATTAGGACAGGCGAGCATGTAGGAGGCAAAAGAGAAGAAGATGGATATGGATGGCTTGCTGCCAAGTGGCGGGCCCTAGTTGTTGTTTATGCTTTTTTAATATTAAAAAACAAACTTTCAGTTAACATAGAACATTTTATTGGGGTTATCTTGAAACCATTAACAAAACTTAAGGGCTCCTGGGTGGCTCAGTTGGTTAAGCGACTGCCTTCGGCTCAGGTCATGATCCTGGAGTCCTGGGATCGAGTCCCGCATCGGGCTCCCTGCTCAGCAGGGAGCCTGCTTCTCCCTCTGACCCTCCCCCCTCTCATGTGCTCTCTGTCTCTCTCATTCTCTCTGTCTCAAATAAATAAATAAAATCTTTAGGAAAAAAAAAACTTAAGAAGTTAACCCATACTGCGTTAAGGAGTTTTTTCTTAAGGAAAAAAAAAAAAAAGTAATTCATTCATGTCAAGCCAATGATCATTTTGGTTTAATTTGCAGATAACAGTTCTCTACCAACTCCCTATTTTACTCCTCAGCAAAAAATGGCAAGTCATCAGCTTGATTCCAATTTCATTACTGCCTACACTGAAGTACATTCACCTGGCAGCAAAACCCATTTAATAATTGACTGTATGTTCTCTGGAGCGTCTGACATGCACAAGTAACCACTAATTGTTTGGTCTCTGACTGGTTCCCTTCAGGCTCTGGGAATACAAGGTCTCCCCTATTAGCCTCCTATTTACCTTGGCAATTTCACCTCTGGCAAACTGAATGCATGAAAATGTAAGTATGACTGTCTACATTTAAAAAAAAATCTATAAAATTCCATTAAGACCTCCTGCAAAAGTATAGACAGACATCCACACCATAAAGAATAAAATCAATTATGGAAAATCAAATGTTCTTCCCCTGCTGCTGTGTGACATCAATAACTTGCAGAGCAGATGTTTTGCACCTGACAACCAGCAGAACATGAAGACCCCAGGAAGGGTGTAAACTTTCCAACTTGACTCATTGTCAAAGCTGTCTCAGGGTTCTTTCTTTTAAAGAGGTCTCCTTACAGTGAAGATACTATCTGCACTATATGACATAAAACAGTTAACTCACTTTTTTATGATGACCACTAAATCAAGAAGCATGGAAAGGCCAGCAATAAGAACAAAATTGAGACTATTTTATTTTTTTACATCAGCTTATATTGAATTATTTTGTTATTCCAAACTGAATTTGAAAGCTTTTTCAAATAATTTATCTTTTGGTTGGGGGTTGAGATAAATGCTTTCAAACAGATATTGCAGGGAGGAAAGAAACTACTCTAATTACAGCAAATACATCCTGAAAGTTAAATATTTAATAAAATCAGTATCTATAATTCTCAGGCATCCATGGGAACAAAGGGACTAAGGGTATGAATAGATTTTAACAGTGTGTAGCTCCAAGTCTTCAGTGTATTATTTAGCTATGAAATGCCAGATTTCATGACATTTCTGGCAGTTAGATTTACTTAACAGTTATTATTGGTTTAGGTAAAGTTTGAAATAAGTCCTCTGTCCTGAGCCCATAATCACTAACAACCAGGGAGGGATTGATCCAAGTACATACTGAGAAGCATGTAGCACAACCAACAGGAATGAAACAATTTTCAAGTTGTCATCAACAAAATGAATAATTTACTTGCAGATGAGTTAGCAGCATTGAATTATTTAAATATCAACCAAAATGTATGGCACTTTCCTTTAAAGTCATTTTAAAATTCTCCTTTGTGTATATAAGATTTTAAAACAATAAAACTGAAATATTTGGAAATGACTTTAAAATATCTTAAAATATATTAAGTTTCAATTTCCTATTTGGACACTACTAGTGAGAGTGAAAAATGGATGGCAATTGGACTGTATCAAAAGGCTTGAAAATATGCACCAATTTTATCCCATACAAAGGACATGAATGGAAGACATGCATAAAAGTATGCCCATAAGAGTAGCATTTACAATAGCAAAAATAACTGGAAACAATTTAAATGCACATGCTAGTGAATTGGATATATATATATCTCCTTGTGCCAAAGCATAATCCTGCTGAAGTCCCCCAGAGGCCCACATTTGGTCCTGAGATGACAGCAAGCAAGCCGGTGGTGGGATCTTCAGGCAAAGCTTCTCTCCTGTCTGTGGAACCTGCTCAGCAGTAGTGCCAACATCCTCGTATGGCATGTACACCTCCTGCCTGAGAAAATGGCCTCCAGCCTCAAGAAATTCAATGTACATATCAACTTCCCTGAGGACTCTCTGTTCAAACCCCTTCAGTGACATTCACAACCAGGATCTACCACCCTAATGTGGGCAACAGCAGAGAGTTTTGCCTGCCTATCATCAGCAACGATAACTGGAAGCTTTACAGCAAGACCTGCCACGTCTTGGAGGCCCTCAATGGGCTGGTGAATAAACCAGACCTGGGACAACCCATTCGGGTAGAACTCGCTGATCTGCTGACATAGGAAGGAGAGCTGTTCAATAGGGAGGTTAGAGAGTTCACCTTCAAGTATGGAGTAAGCTGGTCCTCCTAACTCTGTTTCTGACCCCTTTCTGCACTGGATCTTCTCTGTGTGATGGATGGACACACGTCATTGACTGGGGGTTGGAATCCCTTTGTGGCCCCTTCCCTGCTCATTTGTTCCATTTTTTCCTTCTTAAGATGTTAGCCATTAGTCTGTGTGTGTGTGGTATGTGGACTCACTCCCTGGTTCACCTGACCATGGGTATGGTTTTCCCACACCTTTTCTCTGCCCCAGAGCCATGGGAGTTCAGGTTTGTAGAGTTACAGGTCAATTCTCCAGGCCTCTATGACTTGGAAATCCTGGTCTTACTAATTGTTCCATCTTAGAGACACAGGTTACCTTCCATGCCAGCTGGCAGGAAATGAGCCCAGAAGCCAACTAAAATCCCCTAAGGCCCAGGCATCAGGGAGTAGAGAAGACATGGACAATATGGGTAGGAGACAGGACACTTGGAGGGAATCATATTTATGACTGAGTGATTGAAATTAGCCAGACTACTGATAGATACTGCATGTCTAGATTTAGGTGCTAAAACTTTTTTTTTTTTTTCACTGATGAATCACAAAATGATGAATCTAATCTCCATCTGGAAATCTGACTACATGGTTTTAAGACCATTTGTAATCCTATGAGGTTGCCAGTTCCTGGGGGTCAAGCTTCAGGTGGGGAGTGTCTCCCAAAGCTTCCAGTCCAGGTGTAGCCACAGAAACCATGTGTTTGTCCATCCATTAAAGTCACAGATGGAAAATATATATATGGTAACCTCCTCTATGGCTGATAATACTAATAACTACAATTAGCATTAGTGAGTGTTTACCATGTACCAGACACTTTTCTAAGCACTTTACATGGATTAACTTTTAAATTTCCATAGCATTACATTAATTCCCTCATTATTATCTTTATTTTACAGATGGGAAAACTTAAACTCACAGAGGTTAACTAACTTGCTCAGTGTCACAACAATAGTAGGAGGTAAAGTATATTATGAATTCAGGTTTGTGCTGTTAAACACTACACTCAGAACCATTAAAAATATTGAGACATTTCTACAATTATTGGCATGAGAAAATGGTCACAACATTTTCCAGTTTGAAACAAAAGCAGCTTTCAGAATAATTTTTGTGGATAGTTTTAAATACAATACCTACAATTATATACTTATTTTTTCTAATTATTACATAAAAGTTTAATTTCAAATGCATGTGTTTGTTCTGAAACCAGAAGTACTTTGCTCTATGATAATCTATTATACAAAATTTTATACATACACACATCATCCATATATACACATTCTTAGAAGTATGTGACATATTGTCATACATATTTTGAAGGATGATAAAAATTAGTGAAGGTTTCATGTTTTTTATATGGATCTGTAGTTTTGATTTACTAGAAAACAAAATAATGCACATTATCAAACTGAAAAGGAACCCTTTCCATCTTCTATATACTTTGCAACTCTTTGGATAATATGCATTTACAGTAGAAAGAGATGCACTAAGATATTGGAAAATCATAGTAAGAATTTCAAGTTAACTACCTAGAGCCCTTTTGAGATGAAACCTGTCTTATTTAATCCCTCACAGTCCAGAGTATTTTATGGCCAGAATCTTGATTGAACAAGTGCACAGAGAATGGATCAATATCTCAAAGATAGACTCTAAATAACAAAGCTTACAAGTTCATTAGAATAAACCAGAACTCCAAATTTAGAATAAGAAAAAAATTTCAAGGAGGAATCATATATATGTGCATATGCTAGTATATGTATACACACGTTAATATATTGCTACATATATATACACAATCTATATTCATTTATGTATATAGCATATATATAATCACTTCCCCCCACACACACACATGCATATATCTTCTTTTGCTATAGAATGGCTACATGCGATGTCAAGTTATAACTAGTTGGCTTCTTACTGAGTTTTAGAGTAAAACTAAACTTTATGTAGCAAGGGATGCTGGGCTAGACTGTGAAGAAACTACAGTTAACATGTACTTTTGAATATTGATAAAATATGTGGGAAAAAAAGCAAGTAGGAAGTAATGTCAATGCTTTCTATACATATCATGATAACTTAACAGTCTTCTTCTATTTTCCAATGAAAAAATAAAGCAAAAGCATAATGGAGGGCAAAGATCAGGATTGCCACGACCAGAAGTCTTACCTGATGTATCTCCCTTAGAGGGTCCTCAGGTAAGTAGCAGTAGAGGGAAGAGTGTAGCAAAGAGCTCAATGGGTACATATTGAGACTCCGAATAAGGGAAGCTCAGAGTCATCTGGAACCATCTGTTTTTCCCCCATAATAGTGGCTTCAGTGGCATTCAAATAAAGTCTGCATTATATTTTCCAAGGTTAGAACATCATGAATCTCATTTCATTGACTGCAAGCTGTGAGTACTTCAGCTGGGCTATATGGGTCAGCTGTGGCGTGCTGCCTGCAGCAACAGGAAATGTTACAGCAGTGATGCTCTCAAACACTTCTGTTCTGGTTGTCTATTGCCACATGGCAAACTACCCCAAGACTTAATGCTGTAAAACAATAACTGTTCTATTATGCTTATGGATTCTGTGGATCAGGAACTTGAACAGATCCCAGCAGGTACGACTTACGTCCCAGATTGCATTTTCTAAAAGTAACTGAACTGTATCTCCTATCTTGCATGCTTTTCTGCAAAGTGACCTTGCTAGAGCCCCATCCAGATGTGGAGCCTGATTCTCATCACATGCATTTGGTCTGGCCTTAGGGACTCAAAGGTGGAAGTGCTGCTGTGTAACTTTTGAGTCTAGGTCAATAAAGGCCACAAAGCTCCTGTCTAGTTTTCATGGAACACTTGTTATCTGCACATTGCCTCTTTGACTTCCCCTCAGGACCTATTTGCTATGCTGTGGGAGGCCCAAGCCAGGTGGAGAGGCCTCATGTCACAGCTCTGTTTGATAGTCACACTTCAACTCCTACCTTCTTCTTTTGTCTTATACTCTGGCTAAAGAGAAATTTAGTTATTAGAGTAAAGCCATGTGGACACAGCACCATGTTACCATGGAGGAGGTTTTGTAATGTAATTCAGATAAAGAAAGGGGGAAGTGCTCTTTTCACAAAATGAAGTGACAGTTACTCTTTTCTCACAATGGGATCAGAATTATGTTAATAAGAGGGATTTGTCACCCAGATCAGTAAGAAAGGTATTGGAAAGGAGACTTCATCCTCAAAGAATGAGGTCTGTTTTAAAATTATAGTTACCATAAGATAAACCCAACCACACTACAAGGAAGAGACCTAGCCTTCCTACCATGTCTAGCCTTATCCCTCACCCCTCTGGTAGATGAAGCTCATCTTGCTTCTCCAGGAGAATCAACAGACTGGATGGAAAAACCAGTCTTCATAACATCAAAGCTGAAGGTAGGAGCAGATTCAAGAGGCTGAAACAATAAAAATAGGAAGGGCCTGATGGAAAGTGAGATGGGAGTAATTCAACAGGAGGAGTTAGCAGAACCTAGGAAAGGCATGGAACAAAGAGGGAAAACTGTAATAGGAAAGAGTAACAGGAGTGAGATGGGCCTGAGTTGGGAAAGAAGACAATGCACGAGTCAGCAATTTCCAGGCCTAAGCAGTAAGGTGTTGCTCCTAGCAAAGCAGGTAACTCCAGGGCATGGGGCCAATTCCTCAATCCCCAGTATCTCCACCAATGCTCACTTTCAACCTTCTAGAGCACTGGCAATATTAATTTTAGAAACAATCAAGCAAACAATCTGAGTGCTTTACCTTCTTCAAATTTCCTTTTAAGGGAAAGTGAACTGAACCAGTATTTGAAGGAGCTATAGAACAAACTCCTCCTTAACAGACATGGAAACTTCACTAGCACCTCATTATTGACTAGTGTAGAAAATCCATCACCAGATGATGATATACCTGTAGAAGCAGCTAGGTGCATTACAGCTGTGACTACCCTTATTCCAGGATATAACAACAACCAAGCATGTTACCTATGTTAGAAATTTTTCATGACGGGGCGCCTGGGTGGCTCAGTTGATTAAGCGACTGCCTTCGGCTCAGGTCATGATCCTGGAGTCCCGGGATCAAGTCCCGCATCGGGCTCCCTGCTCAGCAGGGAGTCTGCTTCTCCCTCTGACCCTCCTCCCTCTCCTGCTCTCTCTCATTCTCTCTCTCTCAAATAAATAAATAAAATCTTTAAAAAAAAAAGAAATTTTTCATGACATCATGATAAAATTGTAGGCTAAGAATGTCATTATATCTACTTATTATTTTTTTGGACAAAAAGATATAAGCATTGAATACTAGATATAATAGTACTCTTTTTTTCTATATCATATTACTAACCAAATGAGTGGGAGCTACGTTTCTTTAAGTTGACTCTGTATCTCTGATTTCATCTATGTATTGATTTTATAGGTTAATATGTATTTTATGTCCAAATTCCGTATTGTTTTCTGATGGTAGGGGTAGTGGAATTTCTAATTCACATTTCCCAATCAACTCTGTGTGTGTGCAGGGAGAGAGGGAGTTAATTATGTAATTGTGTTGGCAGTAAGAACACGGAAAAGGAAAAATGATCAAGCAGGTAAAGGAAGCAGGTCAGATGATAGAGCGGGATCAGATATTCAACCTGAAATCTTATACAAAAAATAAGTAGCAAGACAAGAAGTTCATCAGAAGCCTGAGAGCAAGACAAAAACAAATGGAGCTTAAAGATATAAAGAAATATGCATGGCACTGCCATTAGATCTAAAGAAACAAGTGGCAAAAGATAAACCCATGGCAATCCAAAGTGCCAGAACAAGAAAACCAACAGTGCTAATCTGCCCAACAGTGCTAATCTGCCTCTTGGAAGGCTGAGCTGGCCTCCATGGATACATGAGAACACCTTCGGAGACAGCAAGTGAATGCAGTGGCCAAGTTACAGAGGTATCACATTTTTAGTTCTTTCCTTGCTATTTCCATCCACTTTGTAAAAACAAAAACCAAGACTCACAATGGGTATTTAAAAATAAATTGTGATGAATAGGATTTGGTCTTTAATGCACACTCAAACCACAAAGGGATACAACAAGTAATCTGTGTGACTTGGTGAATGGCAAATAGCTTCTGAATCTCTGCCTTAAATTTCTCCAAGGTCTTGAGCCAGTGGGACAGCACTAATTTATAAATGTTCTGTAATGTATTAAAATATATACCATTGTGTTTTAGAAAAAAAATATTTAAGGCCTTATTCAGCCATAAATACTAGTATGGGATTTCAGTAAGAAACATTGAAAATGATTTTTTGATTTACTTTAGATGCCCTGATGATTTCTAAAAGGACATCTATCTTAATGCATTTTCATTTTTTTTCTAATAGCATCCACAAGTGAAAGTTGAGCTGAACTTTAAAATTACAAGAAATATTGATACGTCTTTTATGATCCCAATAACTTTTTTGGCATAATAGAGTCATTATTAATCATGCTACACATTCTTTTCTTTATAATATAGATTTTTTCATTAATGCAACCATATATTATAAATTCAGTTCATTTCATAAATCCCATTTTCAATTGAGTTGTTTATTTTTATAATGCGCACTATTATTTTTATAAATAATTTATATGTTTACTTTTTTCATTTTGAACATTCTATTTTATCTGAATTTTTTATTACAGTGTTGGAAATTCCATATTTAACTCTTTTTTTTTTTTAAGATTTTTTATTTATTTATTTGACAGAGAGAGACATAGCGAAAGCAGGAACACAAGCAGGGGGAGTGGGAGAGGGAGAAGCAGGCTTCCTGCTGAGCAGGGAGCCCTATGTGGGACTCAATCCCAGGACCCTGGGATCATGACCTGAGCCGAAGGCAGACGCCCAACGACTGAGCCACCCAGGCGCCCCCATATTTAACTCTTAAAAGCTTTCTATCTTAGAGTGATGAGTACATTTTATTTTCTGTTGTCATGGAAAGTATGAATCCTTATGTCTAGGTTGTATAAATTATCAGATATGAGACTTGCGACAAATTATTTCTGTGAGTCATAATTTCTTAATCTGTAAAATGTAACAATAATACAAGCTCATAGGATTATTTGTGAATAAAATTCAATAACTTTTAGCACAGTGCATCAAAAATTGTAGGCACTCATTAAACTTATTTTTGGTTATTAATAATTGGCTTTTGCCAAAGAGAAAAAGGTTATGGTGGGGAGAAGTGGATGTACAAAGTTTGAAGTTGTTAAAGAGAGCATGGAAGTAGAAAGTAGAATGTTTAGGTAAAAGGAGAGTGGTAACTGACACAGGTAGGAGAGAACAAAAGGAATATATGCCAACCTAAATACCTAATCAGTGGGGCAACAAAAGTCCTTTGAGAACTTAAAGTGAGACTATGACCAGATCAGATTTAAATTTAAGATGGCTACATATAACAATATAATAGAAGCCAGCTTAGCTTCAGGCTACAGAAAATGACGTGAGATAGGATAATAATATCGGGATCTAAGTAGAAGATAATGAAAAGAATAATAAGGCAGTGGTAAAAGGAATCATGGCAGGTCCAGAAACTGATGCTCAGTTCCATTTCACTGGTATCAAAAAATATTTCAACTCTTATACTCTCACAGGTAGAATGAATTGTGTACTGGTCACATATGGAGGCATTGCTTTGATGATCTTATACTTCAAGTTAAGGTCTAAAAAAACACCAGCTGTGAAAGCAACATAAACAAATTTTAACCTGTACCTCATCTGTTAAGTTCCCATGCCTGGAGAAGCTAATGTCAAGTCATCATGTGATACTCAATTTGTACAATAAATTATGAACCTGGAAAAAAAAAAAGAAGAAGAAATAAAAATAGAATTTGAGCACAAGAGATAAGGGTAATGAGAGAAAATGGGCTGTTGAGAATCCTTTTAAGGATTTAATTTGGGTGATTGCTTAGGCAGTGATGATGTCTAGAAGAATTGTGACATAAAAGTATAATTAAGATCTTTGGAGTCAGAAAGAATGGGCTTAAGTGTAGCTACAAGACTGTATTCTTTGGGTAAACTCCTTAACTTCTCAGCATTTCCCTAGATACATCATAGAGTGTATTAAAGAGAAAATCTGTAGAAGAGACAATACACTTCCACAAATACAGTAGTTGATGAAAATCCTAATAATCTTTTCCATTAACTGAGGGAAGGAATGAATGATAATATTGAAGAGAATACAAAAGAAGAAATAGCATTTTTGGAATACAAGAGCAGTTAAATTCTAGATACTTTAAATTTGTATAATTTCTTTAAAAGACATAAAAAACATGATGTTTGCATTGGAAAATGAATGATTTAAAACTCAGAAAAGGGATTGTGTTTTTAAGTTATATTCATTTGAGACTCATAGAGGCCAGAAGAGGATTGATCCATGTGTTTGTATACATTCAAAAACAGTTTTAAAAACACTGCAAATGAAGAATCTTAGAGTAAGTCAAATTATTACCTTAGAACTAAATAACTAAACCAATATATAAGTAATTCAATCAAGATAATGCAAAAATTACCCAAAAGAGTTTTCATATCTCCCAGGTCTTCCTAAAGAAAGAAAGAGGTGCTGGATTGGTGAGCAACTAGAAATAAAAAAGAGGAGGGTGAGACTCTAAGAAGCTCCCAGTTAATTATTATCCTAGGAAGCTACATCTTGGTCCAAACATTTTCCTTAAGTCAGGCAGACATATCTCCATTGTGTAGACAAATGTAGCATCTTTAACAGATGATATTAAACATTAAAATGAAAACTAATCCTTCTCTTCTGGATGTTGGCTCAGTAAGCAAATTGCCTGTTAAATTTTAATTTCCCATCTATCTATCTATAGGGGGAGAATGCACTGGTTAGATAAACCATCTATCCCTCCACTTTGGAATTTATAATTCTCAATGTAAATTGATATATTGATAGCCTAGCCTTTATACTTTAGTCTTTGTGAAAGAAGTTAATAAGTCTGCCCTTCAAAATGATAGCTCCTCTCTAGAGTGATGACAAATCAGGTTTCTTAGCCTGAAAACTGCATGGCCCTAGTTTGGACTACAGTAAATTCACCTGAGAACTGCTACCCTCTAGGGTTTTCTTTGGGAGCTGGTCAGTCTTACCCAGGCATCAGTAGAACTTCTTCCACATCTTTTACAATTAATCTTGAATAGCATTCTTATGAGATTTTCAAGATTTTTAAAAGCCTAATGAAATACATTAATTTTCTATGCATGTGATACTCTCAGTTTAAACATCTGGCCCTTGTACCTTATCAGTGGTAGCACTGTTTAGTTTATACTGGAAAAAAAAAAAAAAAAAAAAAAACAACTAGTATTTATTGTTGTTGATATCACAGGATGACTGACAAATATTTGACAACTTAGGCATGTACACAAACCAACTGATCAAATACCCCTAAGTAAGGATGTGCAGTGTATGAACAATCATAACATGAATTCAGAATGATATTCTGTAAAAATATCATGTAGCACTTAAGCATATTATAATTGTACTATATCCCTAATTTGTGTATTTTCATTATAGTTTTATCATTACTGACACTTTTATTTCCTTGGCTAAAAGTTGGGAATTTAACAAAAAAAATGGAAGTGAAACATGATAATTTAATGAATAAATTTGTAAATTCAGTATATTCAAAATAATATTTTCTCTAAGAAACAGGTCAAGAACCAAAGTGAGGAGGTCTCTAAGTTCCCTATAGAAGAAGAGCTTGAAAATGATTTTATTTAAGAAAAGGGGAAAATCTGGGCACCTGGGTAGTTCAGTCAGTTAAGCATCTGCCTTTGGCTCAGGTCATGATCCTAGGGTCCTGGGATCCAGCCCCATGTCTGGCTCCCTGCTCAGTGGGGAGTCTCCTTCTCCCTCCTCCTCTGTCCCTCCCCCTGCTCATGCTCACCCACTCTCTTGCTCATTCTCTCTCTCAAATAAATAAATAATAAATAAATAAATAATAAATAAATAAATAAATAAAATCTTCTAAAACAAATAAAAAGAAAGAAAAGGGGCAAAATCAGGGGGGAATGGAAACGAATATTAAGTTTTAAGAACAAGGATGAATTCAAAAGAGTTCAAATAAGATGGGAATTCAAATACAAAAGTGCAGCACATTTGGAAGATTGTATGTCCCTATTGATGTTAATTATGATGGTTTTACTGTAAATGCATTTTGGAAAAATGGGCATCATTAATTAATATTAAAAAAAAAAAGGAAGGTATTTGCTCTCAAGGAGTACTATCTATCTGGGACAAATCCTCCTCTCTTTATAACAATTAATCAAAGCCAGTCTATGGTTAGTCATATCTAATAAAAGAATGAGTGCCTTTAGACATAGGAGAAACCTGTGCCTAGTTTATTTAGAGACTATAAAAACAAATTTGGATCAAAACAGCTTAGAGAAAAATGGTGCAATGTATTTGGAAAACCTTAATTTTTGTTGACAAAAGTTGTGTTTACTGCTACAGGGGAGGATTAAACCAAAACTTTGCCCAAATTCCTTATCTTTTGCAAAGAGTAAGTATAGACTGTCAAAAGTCCACCACTCTCCCGATACTTGCAGTTATTAAATGTTTCAGTTTTCATTTTAAAATGCTTTTTACTTTATGAATATAAGCCAGATGAAGATTGATCTAAAATACAAGAAAGCTGTTAGCAATTGTATCAAGAATTAAAATACTATTGTTTAAAACAAAAAATTCATTTCAAATCATGCATGACTTTTTCACAACCACCAGAAATGTTTGTATGGAAAAGACAATCTGATGGTGTTTGTATCCTAGAACTTTATTGTTTTAAACATATTACATTTGGGGCAGAGCAAGATGGCAGAGGAGTAGGAGACCTGGATTTCCTCTGGTCCCAGGAACTCAGCTGGATAGGGATCAAAACATTCTAAACACCTATGAACTCAACAGGAGATCGAAGAAAAGAATAGCAACAACTCTCGGAACAGAAAAGCGACCACTTTCTGGAAGGTAGGACATGCGGAGAAGTGAATCCGAGGCGATATTTGGGAGGATAGACGGTGGGGGTGGGGGCCTCTGTTGGCCGCTTCTGGCAAATGATAGAGCAGCGGAGCACAACATCAGAACTTTTAGAAGTCTGCTCTACTGAGGGACGTCGCTCCAGTGGCTAAGCGGGGTGGGGGGGAGTGGAACTCTCGTGGGACAGTGTGGTCTCAGTACCCTCAGGGTCACAGAAAGACCAGGGGTGCCTGAGTGTGGCAGAGCTCCCAGGTATCGGAGCAGGGAAGCCGGCTGCACAGATGGAGCTGAGAAGTGGGCTCTCAGCTCGGGGTTGCCATAAACTGTGACCCGCGGCATACGGGCCACTGCTCTTCCAGCAGGGACCCAAAGCAGCAGATCCGGGGAGACTCACTTTCCTCCCCTGGGAAGAGCAACACAGGAGCACACAGCAGGGATCTGCTGGGTTTGGAGACTCCACACAGGGTCGGGTGCCAGAGATAGAAACGCTCGGTCACGGACTGGGTGAGCACGGAGGGCGGCCAGAGACCGGGGAGAGGGGAGTGATTGCTTTTCTCTGGGTGTGCACTGAGGAGTGGGGCCCCAAGTTCTCGGCTCCTCCAGGGCAGAGATTGGGAGGCTGCCATTTACCCACTCATCCTCCAAAGCTGTGTGGAAAGCTTGCAGGGAACAAAAGCTCCTGTGAGCAAACCTGAGCAGATTACTTAGCCCAGACCGGCAAGGGCGGGGCAATTCCACCTTCGGCAAAGACATTTGGGAACCACGGCAACAGGCCCCTCCCCAGAAGATCAGCAAGAACAGCCAGCCAAGACCAAGTTTACCGATCAATGAGAATGGTAGAACTACAGCGCTAGGGGAATACTGCACATAGAATTCATGGCTTTTTTACCAAGATTCTTTAGTCTTTCAAAGTTACTTTTTTCTTTTTAACTGTCTTTTTTTTTTTTTTTGAATTTTTCTTATTCCCTTTTTCAACCAACATCTTATCAATCCCTTTTTTTAAAAACATTTATTATTTTTCATTTTTAGAGTCATATTCTATCCCTTCATAGTAGTTACCCTTATTTTTGGCATATATATATATAAGTTGTTCTCTCTTTAAAATTTTGAGATAGTTTCTTCTAACAGATCAAAATATATCATAAATCTGTAGTGTATGGTTTTCTTTCTACTCCCCTGCCTGATCACATTCTCTCCCTTTTTTTTTCTTTTTTTTTAATCCTCTTTTCTTTTTTCAAACAACTTCTTATCAATTCCTTTTACAAAATCTTTTATAATTTTAATCTTTACAGTCATATTCCATCCCTTCATCGTATCAACCCTTATTTTTGTACATATATAAGTTTTTCTTTCTTTAAAATTTTGGAAGGCACTTTCTTCTAAAAGACCAAAATACACCCAAAATCTAGTGTGTGGCACCAATCTATGCACCAGCCTGATCATATTTGGTCATATTCTGTTTTTTTTTGTTTTGTTCTGTTTTTGTTTGTTCTTATCTTTTTCTTTTTCTTTCTTTTTTTTCTTTTTCTTTTTCCTTTCTTTCCCTTTCTTTTCCCCTGGTTTCAGGTCTTTTCTGATTTGTTTAGAGTATACTTTCTGGGGACGTTGGTACCCTGTTACATTTTGTTCTCTCATTCATCTATTCCCCTCTGGACAAAATGAAAAGATGGAAAAAAATCACCTCAACAAAAAGAACAAGAGGCAGTACCGACTGCAGGGACCTACTCAATACAAACATTAGTACGATGTCCGAACTAGAGTTCAGAATGATGCACTTGATCTTAGCCAAAAGGCCGAGAAGCGAAAGAGTTCAGAATGATGATTTTAAAGATACTAGCTGGGATTGAAAAAAGCATGGAAGATATTAGAGAAACCCTTGCTGGAGAAATAGAATAACTAAAATCTAACCAAGTCAAAATCAAAAAGGCTATTAATGAGGTGCAATCAAAAGTGGGAGCACTTAACTGATAGGATAAATGAGTCAGAAGAGAGAATTAGTGATATAGAAGACCGAATGATGGAAAATAAAGAAGCTGAGAAAAAGAAATAAACAACTACTGGATCACGAGGGCAGAATTCGAGAGATAAACAATACCATAAGATGAAACAACATTAGAATACTTGGGATCCCAGAAGAAAAAGAAAGAGAGAGAGGGGCAGAAGGTATAATGGAGCAAATTATAGCAGAGAACTTCCCTAATTTGGGGAAGGAAACAGGCATCAAAATCCAGGAGGCACAGACAACCCCCTTCAAAATCAATAAAAATAGGTCAACACCCCGACATCTAATAGTAAAACTTACGAGTCTCAGAGACAAAGAGAAAATCCTGAAAGCAGCTCTGGAGAAGATATCTGTAACCTACAATGGTAGAAACATTAGATTGGCAATAGACCTACCCACAGAGACCTGGTAGGCCAGAAAGGACTGGCATGATCTATTCAGAGCACTAATTGAGAAAAATATGCAGCCAAGAATACTATATCCAGCTAGGCTGCCATTGAAAATAGAAGGAGAGATAAAAAGCTTCCAGGACAAACAAAAACTAAAGGAATTTGCAAACACGAAACCAGCCCACAAGAAATATTGAAAGCAAAGAGAGAGCCTAAAAGCAACATAGACCATAAAGGAACACAGACAATATACAGTAACAGTCACCTTACAGGCAATACAATGGCACTAAATTCCTATCTTTCAATAGTTACCCTGAATGTAAATGGGCTAAATGCCCCAATCAAAAGACACAGGCTATCAGATTGGATTAAAAAACAAGACCCATCGATATGCTGTCTGCAGGAGACTCATTTTAGACCCAAAGACACATCCAGATTGAAAGTGAGGGGGTGGAAAACCTTTTACCATGCTAATGGACACCAAAAGAAAGCTGGGGTGGCAATCCTTCTATCAGACAAATTAGATTTTAAACCAAAGACTGTAAGAAGAGATGAGGAAGGACACTATATCCTACCTAAAGGGTCTATCCAACAAGAAGATCTAACAATTGTAAATATCTATGCCACTAACAGGGGACCAGCCAATTATATAAGGCAATTAATAACAAAAGCAAAGAAACACATCACAACAATACAATAATAGTGGGGGACTTTAACACCCCCCTCACTGAAAAGGACAGATTGTCTAAGCAAAACATCAACAAGGAAATAAAGACTTTAAATGACACACTGGACCAAATAGACTTCACAGATATATTCAGAACATTCCATCCCAAAGCAACGGAATACACATTCTTCTCTAGTGCCCATGGAACATTCTCCAGAAGAGATCAAAACCTAGGTCACAAATCAGGTCTCAACGAGTACCAAAAGACTGGGATCATTCCCTGCATATTTTTGGACCACAATGCTTTGAAACTAGAACTCAATCATAAGAGGAAAGTCAGAAAGAACTCAAATCCATGGAGGCTAAAGAGCATCCTACTAAAGAATGAATGGGTCAACCAGGAAATTAAAGAAGAATTTTAAAAATTCATGGAAATCAATGAAAATGAAAACACAACTGTTCAAAACCTTGGGGATGCAACAAAGGCAGTCCTATGAGGAAAGTATATAGCAATACAAGCCTTTCTCAAGAAACAACAAAGGTCTCAAGTACAAAACCTAACCCTACACCCAAAGGAGCTGTTGAAAGAACAGTACATAAAGCCTAAACCCAGCAGGAGAAGAGAAGTAATAAAGGTCAGAGCAGAAATCAATGAAATAGAAACCAAAAGAACAGTAGAACAGATCAATGAAACTAGGAGCTGGTTCTTTGAAAGAATTGACAAGGTTGATAAACCCCTGGCCAGACTAATCAAAAAGAAAAGAGAAAGGACCCAAATCAACAAAATCATGAATGAAAGAGGAGAGATCACAACCAACACCAAAGAAATACAAACAATTATAAGAACATATTATGAGCAACTCTATGCCAGCAAATTAGATAAACTGGAAGAAATGGATGTATTCCTAGAGATGTATCAACTACCAAAACTGAATCAGGAAGAAATAGAAAACCTGAACAGACCTATAACCACTAAGGAAATTGAAGCAGTCATCAGAAATCTCCCAAGAATCAAGAGCCCAGGGCCAGATGGCTTCCCAGGGGAATTCTACCAAACATTTCAAGAAGAATTAATACCTACCTTCTAAAACTGTTCCAAAAAATAGAAATGGAAGGAAAACTTCCAAACTTGTTTAATGAGGCCACCATTACCTTGATCCCAAAACCAAACAAAGACCCCATCAAAAAGAATTACAGACCAATATCCTTGATGAACACAGAGGCAAAAATTCTCACCAAAATACTAGCCAATAGGATCCAACAGTACATTAAAAGGATTATTCACCACAACCAAGTGGGATTTATCCCTGGGCTACAAGGTTGGTTTAACATCTGCAAATCAATCAATGTGATACAATACATTAATAAAAGAAAGAACAAGAACCATATGACCCTCTCAATAGATGCAGAAAAAGCATTTGACAAAGTACAGCATCCTTTCTTGATTAAAACTCTTCAAAGTATAGGGATCGAGGGTACATACCTCAATATCATAAAAGCCATCTATGAAAAACCCACTGCGAATATCATTCTTAATGGGGAAAAACTGAGACTTTCCCCCTAAGGTCAGGAACCCAGCAGGGATGTCCACTATCACCACTGTTATTCAACATAGTATTAGAAGTCCTAGCCACAGCAATCACACAACAAAAAGAAATAAAAGGCATCTGAATTGGCAAAGAAGAATTCAAACTCTCACTCTTTGCAGATGATATGATACTTTATGTGGAAAACCCCAAAGACTCCACCCCAAAACTGCTAGATCTCATATAGGAATTCAGTAAAGTGGCAGGATATAAAATCAATGCACAGAAATCAGTGGCATTCCTATATAGCAACAACAAGACAGAAGAAGGAGAAATTAAGGAGTCCATTCCATTTACAATTGCACCCAAAACCATAAGATACATAGGAATAAACCTAACCAAAGAGGTAAAGGATCTGTACTCAGAAAATTATAAAATACTCTTGAAAGCAATAGAGGAAGACACAAAGAAATGGAAAAACGTTCCATGCTCATGAATTGGAAGAACAAATATTGTGAAGATGTCAATGCTACCTAGAGCAATCTACATATTCAATGCAATCCCCATCAAAATACCATCCACTTTTTTCAAAGAAATGGAACAAATAATCCTAAAATTTGTATGGAACCAGAAAAGACCTCAAATAGCCAGATGAATGTTAAAAAATAAAAGCAACGCTGGCGGCATCACAATTCCAGACTTCCAGCTCTATTACAAAGCTGTCATCATCAAGACAGTATGGTACTGGCACAAAAACAGACACATTGATCCATGGAACAGAATAGAGAGCCCAGAAATCGACCCTCAACTCTGTGGTCAACTAATCTTCAACAAAGCTGGAAAGAATGTCCAGTGGAAAAAAGACAGTCTCTCCAACAAATGGTGTTGGGAAAATCAGACAGCCACATGCAGAAGAATGAAACTGGACCATTTCCTTACACCACACACAAAAATAAACTCAAATAGTTGAAAGACCTAAATGTGAGACAGGAGTCCATCAACATCCTAAAGGAGAACACAGGCAGCAACCTCTTTGACCTCAGCTGCAGCAACTTCTTCCGAGAAACATTGCCAAAGGCAAGAGAAGCAAGGGCAGAAATGAACTAGTGGGACCTCATGAAGATAAAAAGCTTTTGCACAGCAAAAGAAACAGTCAACAACACCAAAAGACAACCGACAGAATGGGAGAAGATATTTGCAAATGACATATCAGATAAAGGACTAGTATCCAAATTCTATAAAGAACTTATGAAACTCAACACCCAAAGAACAAATGATCCAATCAAGAAATGGGCAGAAGACATGAACAGACATTTTTCCAAAGAAGACATTCAAATGGCTAACAGACACATGAAAAAGTGTTCAACATCACTCGACATCAGGGAAATCAAAATCAAAACTGCAATGAGATATCACCTCACACCAGTCAGAATGGCTAAAATTAACAAGTCAGGAAATGACAGATGTTGGCGGGGATGTGGAGAAGGTCGAACCCTCCTACACTCTTGGTGGGAATGCAAGCTGGTGCAGTCACTCTGGAAAACAGTATGGGGGTTCCTCAAAAAGTTGAAAATAGAGCTACCATACGATCCAGCAATTGCACTACTGGGTATTTACCCGAAAGATACAGATGTAGGTATCCAAAGGGGTACATGCACCCTGATGTTTATAGGAGCAATGTCCACAATAGCCAAACTGTGGAAAGAGCCAAGATGTCCATTGACAGATGAATGGATAAAGAAGATGTGGTATATATTCACAATGGAATATTATGCAGCCATCAAAAAGAATGACAATTTGCCATTTACAACGACATGGATGAAACTGGAGGGTATTATGCTGAATGAAATAAGTCAATCAGAGAAAGACATATATCATATGACCTCACTGATATGAGGAATTCTTTTTTTTTTAAGATTTTATTTATTTATTTGACAGAGAGATAGAAGAGCACAAGCAGAGGGAGTGGTAGAGGGAGAGGGAGAAGCAGGCTCTGCACTGAGCAGGGAACCCAATGCGGGACTAGATCCCAGGACCCTGAGATCATGACCTGAGCCGAAGGCAGACGCTTAACCATCTGAGCCACCCAGGCGCCCTGATATGAGGAATTCTTAATCTCAGGAAACAAACTGAGGGTTGCTGGAGGGGTGGGGGGTGGGAAGGATGGGGTGGCTGGGTGATAGACATTGGGGAGGGTGTGTGCTATGGTGAGCGCTGTGAAGTGTGCAAGACTGTTGAATCAGAGATCTGTACCTCTGAAACAAATAATACATTATATGTTAAAAAAAGGAAGAAGATAGCAGGAGGGGAAGAATGAAGGGGGGGAGATCAGAGGGGGGGATGAACCATGAGCAACTATGGACTCTGAAAAACAAACTGAGGGTTCTAGAGGGGAGGGGATTGGGGGGATGGGCTAGCCTGGTGATGGGTATTAAAAGGGCACGTACTGCATGGAGCACTGGGTGTTACACGCAAACAATGAATCATGGAACACTACATCAAAAACTAATGATGTAATGTATGGGGATTAACATAACATAAAAAAATTAAAAATTAAAATAAACATATTACATTTTGTCTTTCTTGTCACATTTATGTAATTTTATTCTTATTTGATTACCTGTTCTGAGGCTACCTTAATAATTAATTAACTGATTAAGCATCATCTGAGTGAATTGGGTGAGTTAGTTTTTATATCTCTGTGCAATTCTGTATATGTATATTTGCTTAGACATATTGAGATTATAGTTAATATACAAATATTTTGTGTTTATTTTTAGAATGCTATATATTATTGACTGTCTAGATATTGAAGAATTTTATGACCCAGATGCCTATATTGGTGGCTCTTTATAGTGCATAGTTCTACTTATTTAGTTCTGATATGCATTTAGAATAAATAAGACTGCCAACACCGCTTTTAATTATCCAGAGGATATTTAGATAGTAATGATTTAGTGTGTTAGTCACAGTCTCTATAAACAGAATCAATAAGATGTATAAGTATATAGAAAGATTTATTATAAGGAATTGGTTCACGTGTTCTATTAAGCCTTCAACTGATTGGAGGAAATCTAATACATTAAGGAGAGTAATCTGCTTCATTCAGTCTACCAATTTAAATGTTAATCTCATTCTTAAACGTACTCATAGACACACTAAAATAATGTTTGACCAAATATTTGTGCACTGAATGGACCAATAAAGTGGAAACAAAAAATTGACCATCACAGATAGCCTCTTCCTTGTTTCTAAAGTAGCATATTACTTTGGAAATTAGTAAGACTGCTAATGATCTTTTATCTCTTATTGATATTAAATTCTCAAACCATGTGCTGCTTCTGACTTTTGATAATTAGATGACATCCTGCCAAAAAGTTATCATATGAGTCTATTAGAATCATTTCAAATTATTTTCATGAAAATGATGGTGAATACGTATTTTTTTTTAAAAAAATTACCATTGTTTATGAAGTGTTCACATGTAGCAAAGGAAATTGATTTGTTTTATAGTATTTATTCCAGAAGGAAGATATAAGAGTTTTCAGATCAAATTTATTAGGGGGATGATTTACCTCAGTGAAGGCAGCTACCATTTAAAACTAGATATGAACAACAATGGGATACATTTATCAAGAATTGTAGAACCCGTCATGGGGCTTAAATGTACACGGGGGGACCACATACCAATGACTGTTTTTAGAATAGATTCCAGGGCCAGGTCAGATGTTGCTCTAGGGCACAGATA
This sequence comes from Mirounga leonina, assembly GCF_011800145.1. Classification (NCBI taxonomy): domain Eukaryota; kingdom Metazoa; phylum Chordata; class Mammalia; order Carnivora; family Phocidae; genus Mirounga; species Mirounga leonina. Next base: position 1,176,718 of record NW_023270233.1, read on the forward strand.
ACTTTCTATTTCTCTAACAACTGTAAGATTGAATTTATGAAAGGCAAATTTCTAGTATCTGGTTTCAAATTTATAAAACACAAATCCTAGCTTGTAAGCAAAGAGCAAATCAAATATTAAAATAAATTAATTTTAAGATGATAAAGCTGGGATTTGGCATGTCACTATATTAACAAACAACAGGACCCAATTCCCTGAGTGTCTTTGTGTGGCAGTGTCTCTCTAAAGCATTTACATACTCCTTCTCAGCTAAACTTTGTTACATATCTTTGAAGTGTGGATTATAAGCCTCATTTTAAAATGAGTAAATAAAGGCTCACAGAAACTATGTAAATTATCCAAAGTCACAAATTAACATGGGCAAACTTCTTACTGTTGATGTAGTATCGTATGAAATTGGAAAAACCTCTGGCAATGCTTGGAGAAAATTATTTTAGTTATCAAGGGCATCAGGTCTTATTTTGTGCAGATCCTTATAAAATATCTGTCAGTGGTCTTCAGAGTTTCCTTAATCTCTGAAATTTTTTGAACAATATTGTCTTCTGTATTTCTGCTTCTCTCAGGAGAGATTACATATATTTTAGTAGATTTATCCTAAAGGCCTGTGACCTATACAAAATTGGAAACAACTAAATTCTATTAAAATATGTTCATTAAACAGGAAGCAATGAAGACCTGAAATGGTTATATTACTTAACAATGTTTAAAAGCAGATCCAGATTTAGAAGAAATGTCTGATATTAGGATTGGGGTAGGGAAAATACAAGATGAACTGTAGTATTTTGAATCATTAGAAAGTAAGAACTAAAAAGAAGTATTGAAAAAAAAAAAAAAGATGGGTCATATTAAGGTGCACAGGAACCAATCTGAAAGACCTCCCAATGGCCAAAACTAGTACAAGGTGGACAACAAAATGAATAACACAGTATTGATTTATAGTTCAAAGTATGAAGTAAATATCTGTGAATCATAGTGATGTAAGTAAATAATTCAATCAATCAATCAATGTAGGAGGACAGATAAATCTTCCTTAAGAAGAATTCCATATAATATATAGAGAAACTCTCTTCTCCTGAGAGATGGAATATAATTCCTTTCCCCTTAATTATAGGCTAGACTTAATTGCTCACTTTGAAAGAACAGAAAATAGAAAGTGAGAAATAATGACTTTAGAATAGAGAGAATAGCGAACACTGTCTTAACCAAGTGATCAAGGTTAACATCACCAGTGATAAGTTATATTGATGTCACATACCTCCTAATACAATGTGATGAGAAGGGCACAGCATCTCAGTGGTAATTTTTCCCCCAAATCCATAACTCCAGTGTAATAAAAAAATATTAGACAAACATAAATTGAAGAGCTTTCTACAAAATACCTAGTCAGTACTCTTCAAACTCGCAAGGTCATGAAAAACAAGAAAGACTGAAAAACTATTAGCTCCAAGGAAACTGGGATATAAAATGCAATGTGGATCCTATATTGAACATTAAAACAAAAAAAGGCATTAGTGGAAAAAAAATGGAGAAATTTGTATAAAGTCAGTAGAATAGTTAATAATAATATGTCAATGTTAATTTCTTAATTTGACAAGTAGGCTGTTATGTAAGATATTAATACAAGGAGGTTTTGAGTGAAGGGTATATGAGAACTCTTTTTACTATCTTTACCACATTTCTGTTAGTCTGAATTTTTTCCAAAAAGAAAATAAAAAATATGCAGCCAGAAATTCAACCCATATCTATGGGATTCTGCTTCTTATATTTTACCTGCCAAACCAAATTGAATTTATTAAAATATATAACATGAATAAATATATTTAAAATGCATATCTATTCTCAGCTTGTCTCTGAGTTCATAAAGCAATCTTAGAAGTGCTGTTCTTGGGCGCCTGGGTGGCTCAGTTGGTTAAGCGACTGCCTTCGGCTCAGGTCATAATCCTGGAGTCCCTGGATCGAGTCCCACATCGGGCTCCCTGCTTGGCAGGGAGTCTGCTTCTCCCTCTGACCCTCCCCCCTCTCCTGCTCTCTCTCTCTCTCAAATAAATAAATAAAATCTTTAAAAAAAAAAAAAAAGAAGTGCTGTTCTTATTGGCAGAAATGGTCATGGTATAATAAAGCATACTCTTTGGTTACAACCTAAATCTCCTGACATTTCCAAAGCAAATGTAAAGCTTTTTACAAACACTGCTGAATAATAATAAAAGGATATCTGCAGAAAATCTCTTTGATAAATTCTATTTCAGTGCTTCTTTTCCCTTTTATATCACAAAATTTTTATGATGATAGATTACTTATTTATATGCCAGGAAAAATTGCATTGTTTATATCACCTAAATAATATTGCCATGTAATTACAAATAAATGAAGTTCAGTTCTTATGATTCTCACTTGCTAGCTATTGGAATTGGCATATCCAGAGACCATGATCTTGTAGTGATTGAGGGCATGAATAGGAGGCTTTCAATTGAAGTCCAATAGACAGACCTGGCTATTTTTGATTAAGGCAGTAATAATATATTTTTGAAGCACAGAGACTTAGTAAAATGAGATACGGTTCTATTAAACAGTGAAAGGAAACTGCAGAGTTAGTATAAAGGTTCTAAAATATAATTAATGTAGTGCATTAATTAATTCAAACTCCTATAAACATTACTTGATACCACAGAAATTTGAATTTATCAATCATGTTTTTAATTATTTAAAACTTATCAGATAAGAGCTGAAACAGTTTCAGACATAGAAATTTTAGGGCCTATTATCACTCCTGCATAAGCAAAGCAATGTTTCTGCCCAGCATTTTTTATGAAGGAAATGACAGGAAAAGCCTATTATCTTCATGAGTAAAAATACATTTTTTTTTTGTCCCTGAATTTAAGATGAGCATGGAAAAGTTGTTATATAAACCTATTACGTAGGTAATGTTTTTTTTTTTTTTTTTTTTTGGTACACACATAATTATCTTTTGCTATAAAATTCACAGCTGTTCTTTCAATCTGCATCCAACAATAATCTCAAACCATTTTTCAGATGGAGAAAGAAGCCATTGGATAAGGTTATTGTCTAGATCTGTAATCTAGAAATGTAAAGAAATGATGTAAGTTTTCATATTATAGTAGGTGTAGTAATTGCCTTTGCATACTACTAAAAATAAAAATATTGGCTACTTTTAGAGCTTTGTCATTATTTGTCTGGGATACTTGACATTTAGGCATTTCTGTCGGTTTTCTGTATATCATTCTTCCATTCATCCTATGAAACTAGCTCAACCTTACTTTTTTCCTGACATTCTTAACTTTATAAACTATACCTTATTACAAATGTATTTTAAAGCTATTGTTGTTTGCATAACTGGTTTAGATACACAATAATTAATGAGCATACAAGAATATGAAAGGAGATCTTCTGGCCTATCTTCAAGTCTCTAGACAGAATAGTACCTGAATGGTTTAGGACAGATGATTGTTTTCTTATTTCTCAGATAATCTTCATTTTCACATCTTTGATTATTTAACATATTTTGTGAACTGCCAAGAATAGCTTTTTTTTTTTTTTTTTTTTTTGACCAGGACAATTTCTAGCATAGCATAATCTAAAAGTTAAGGATCATTCTGGATGGTCTCAATAGCATTTGAAAACAGTGATTTTCCATTACTTCCACTGTTGCTAGTAGCAATTTTGAATCATAAATTTTTAGACGATAGTTATCCTTAATTTAAGTTTGACTTTTTAATCATTAAAAAACTGTTTGCATTGTCCAAATTAGCCACAGTCCAAGTTACTATACACAAAGTTATCCAAAGTGCAAATTACTATAAGAACCAACTGAAGTAGGGCCTGAGAATTAGCTTAATAATCACCAAAAGGCAAAACTGTGAATCTTGTTTCTACTATGTAATTTGAGTATATAAAAATTTGTAGAAACTAAGAATCCATTTTTATGGGTCTAGATATTCCATTTCATGCTGATTTTTTTAAAAACATATTCAGAAATTATTATCCACATTACCCCCTTGGTAATTGTTCAAGTAGTTCTCATTTCAAAGCATTTTAGATGTTAATAATGATTTTTAAAGATAATTGATGTTCTTAATTAGGGAGCCATATTAGGACCAGTTATATTTGGCTTATATGTAAAATGGGTAAAAAAATTCTGTCAATGCTTATTGATGAATATCTCTGGGTGACTTCTAAATGTAAAACAGCATTTGTATGCTACCCTGGTAAATATAGTAGATAAAGCCCAAACCACATGCTTAAAGATTTCACAGTATAATAAAAACAATTACTAAAATATGTATAATTAACTATGAGTAAGTGGTACACAATAAGCAATATTTTTAAAATGCTATACAGGCTCAAAGAAAATAGAAATTGCATATATCTGTGTGTGGGAATAGAATCAGAAAGGGATTAGAGGAAGATATTCTTTAGAATTGGATCTAGTAAGGTGGTTATGGATTTTATAAATAATGGTTAGAAGAAGAGCCTTTTAGTGGTTCAATATTCACAAATCAATCATGATACATCACATCAGTAAGATAAAGGATAGGTGTGCCTGGGTGGCTCAGTTAGTTAAGCATTCTGTCCCCTGATTTTGGCTCGGGTCATGATCTCATGGGTTGTGGGATGGAGCCCCACCTCAGGCTCCACACTCAGTGGGGAGTCTACTTGAGATCTCTTTCTCCTCTCCCTCTGCCACTTCCCCCACTTACCTGCTCTCTTTCTCTAAAATAAATATTTTTTTTTAAAAAAGAAAGGATAAAAACCATATGATCATTTCAATGATGCAGAAAAAGCATTTGACAAAGCCCAACATCCAATCCATTCATAAAAAAACAAACAAACAAACAAAAAAAAACTCAACAAAGTAGGTTTAGAGGGAACATATCTCAACATAATAAAGGCTTTATATGAAAAACCCACATGTAACATCATACTGAATGGGAAAAAGCTGAGAGCTTTTCCACTAAGGTCAGGAAAAAGATTAGAGTGTCCAGTCTCACCACTTTTAGTCAACATAGTACTGGAACTCCCTAGCCACAACAATCAGATACAAATAAATGGCAACCAAATTAGTAAGGAAAAAGTAAAACTTTCACTATTTGCAGATGACATGATACTATATATAAAAAACCTTAAACACTCCACCAAAAAACTACTAGAACTGATAAATGAGTTCAGTAAGGTTGCAGGATACAGAATCAATATACAGAAATCTGTTGCATTTCTATACAATAATAATGAAGCAGCAGAAAGAGAAATTAAGAAAACAATGCCAATTACAACTGTACCAAAAATATTAGAACATCTAGGAATAAATTTAACAAAAGAGGTGAAAGACCTGTACTCTAAAAACTATAAAACATTGATGAAATTGAAGATGACCCATAGAAATGGAAAGACCAATCCATGCTTATGGATTGGAAGAATAAATATTTTAAAAATGTCTACACTATCCAAAGCAATCTATAGATTTAATGCAATCCCCATCAAAATACAAATAGCATTTTCATAGAACTCGAACAAATAATCTTAAAATTCACGTGGAATCACAAAAGACCCCAGGTAGCCAAAGCAGCCTTGAAAAAGAAAAACACAACTGGAGGTATCCCAACTCCAGACTTCAAATTGTAATACAAAGCTGTAGTAATCAAAAGAGTATGGTGCTGGCACAAAAAACAGACACATAGATGATCATGGAACAGAATAGAAACCCCAGAAATTAACTCACAATTATATAGTCAGTTGATCTTTGACAAAATAGGCAAAAATATGCAATGGGGAAAAAGATAGTTTCTTCAACAAATGGTGTTGGGAAAATTGGGCAGCTACATGCAAAATAATTATCTTGAGCCACTTTCTTATACCATACCCAAGAATAAACTCAAAATAGACTAAGGACCTAAATGTGAGACCTGAAACCATAAAAAATTCTAGAAAAGAATACAGGCAGTAATTTCTCTGACATTGGCCATGCAACAGCTTTCTAGATATGTCTCTTGAAGTATAAATAAGCTATTGAGACTACATCAAAAGAAAAAAGCTTCTGCACAGCAAAGGAAACAGCCATCAAAACTAAAAGTCTGAATGGGAGAAGATATTTGCAAATGATATATCCAGTGAAGGGTTAGTATTCAAAATATATAAAGAACTTACATAACTCAATACACACAAAGGAAAACAAACAATCCAATTAAAAAATGGGCAGAAGACATTAACAGAAATTTCTCCAACGAAGATGTAAGATGCTTAACATCATTTATCATCAAAGAAAGGCAAATCAGAACCACAATTAGATATCACCTCACACCTGTCAGGATGGCTAAAATCAAAAACTCAAGAAACAACAAGTGTTGGTGAGGATGTGGTGATAAAGAAGCCCTCTTGCACTGTTGGTAGGAATGCAAACTGGTACAGCCACTATGTTATACAGTATTGGAGGTTCCTCAAAAAATTAAAAATAGAACTACCCTATGATCCAGTAATTGCTCTACTGGGCATTTACCCCCCAAAATACAAAACTACTAATTGGAAGGGATATATGCACCTCTATGTTTACAGCAGCATTATTTACAATAGCCAAGATATGGAAACAACTCAAGTGTCCATTGATAGATGAATGAAAAGAGATGTAGTATATATACAATGGAATGTTATTCAGCCATAAAAGAAAGAATGAAATCTTGCCATTTGCAACATGGATGGAGCTAGAGAGTGTAATGCTAAGTGAAAGAAGTTAGTCAGAGAAAGACAAATACCATATGATTTTACTCATATGTGGAATCTAAGAAACAAATGAACAAACTGGAGAAAAATAGACAAAGCAAAAAACAGATGGTTACTAGAGGAGAGGTGGGAGGGACAATGGGTGAAATAGGTGAAGGGGATTAAGATTACCCTTATCTTGATGAACACTGAGTAATATATGGAACTGTTGAATCACTGTATCGTATACTTGAAACTAATATAACACTATGTTAACTATATTGGTATTAAAATTAAAAAAAAAAAAAGAAGAGCCTTCAGGCAATCAGAAAAATAAGGATAAAGACATATGAAAGTAATAATTAAGTTGTGTTATGTGGGGAACTTAAGGTTGGTTTGCCAGTTAGGAAGTTATTATGGTTGTATGTATTGGAAATAATGAAAGCCTTGACAAAGTTATGCACAAGTAGAAATGGATAGGATGCTACAGATGGCAAGATATTACAAAATGGGAATATTTCTAATTTCAAGGGAAAATATAGGAGAAAGAATACATTTTTTCAAATTCTGTTAGCAGAATAGAACTGCAAATCACAAACTGTAACCTCAATTTAGACATGATTCTTGGTTTTGGAAATGATTAGACATTTTCACTTGAGTATTTCATAGATACTTCAAACTGAATATGCTCAAGGCTGAACTCCATTGTCCTCTTTCTACATCTCAATTCTGTTTACTATCTACTATCATTTTCTTCACTTTTATGCAGTTTAGCAGACAATAGTAATTTTTTATGTAATCTAAAATGTAAATATCTGGTTTTAACTCCTATTGACATTTAAATTCCCCATAAAGCTTCTATATTTGGGGGGCACCTGAGTGGTTCAGTGGGTTAAGCAGTTGCCTTTGGCTCAGGTCATGATCTCAGGGTCCTGGGATCAAGTCCCACTTTGGGCTCCCTGTTCAGTGGGGAGCCTGCTTCTCCCTCTCCCTCTGCCTCTCCTCCCGCTGGTTCTCTCTCTCTCTCTCTCATGTTCACTCTCCCTCTCTCTCTCAAATAAATAAATAAAATCTTAAAAAAAACCTTCTGTATTTTGTTCAATACACTACTAATATGGATTTATAGAATATAATTTACTTAAGATCAAAGGCTCTTTATTGTTGCATGTATGTACGGCAAATAAATGAAGCTGACAATGCAGAAAAACTAGTATTTTTTTCACTTGAAAAGGTTTTTTTTTTAATAAAAATATGTAATTTTTCTGTGTTGGAGCACATGACTCTAACTTGTCTTTTGGTGATACATGTGTGTGTGTATGTATGTATAAAATGAACAAATGTCTTTTGGTGGACATACATACATATGTGTATATACATATATTTAATATGAATTTATGGAAGTAATGAATTAGATAACATATCATTAATGAGATGAGAAGCAATTATAGAAACTGCAGTGCTATAATGTCTGCCTGCATTTTTATGTCTGCTTAGTGACTATAACAGTAAATACATTTATAAGTATGCTATCATTGCTTTATAAAGAACTGATTTTGTGTTGTACACCTGATACCAAAGATATCATGATTATAAGCTTTATGTTCTTTTTTTTTTTTTTAGCTTTTTATTATTTTAACTTTTTATTTTAACTCCAGGTAACATACAATGTAATATTAGTTTCAGGTGTACAATTTAGTGATTCAACACTTCTATACAACACCAGGTGCTCATCACAAAATATGCACTCCTTAATCTCCATCACCTGTTTCACCCATGCCCCCACTCCCTCCCCTCTGGTAATCTCCAGTTTGTTCTCTTTAGTTAACAGTCTGTTTCTTGGTTTCTCTCTCTCTCTTCCTTTTGCCTAATTGTTTTGTTTCTTAAATTCCACATACAAGTGAAATCATATGGTATTTGTCTTTCTCTGACTGACTTATTTCACTTATATGAGTTTTACGTTCTGAATAAGATCTTTTCTCTATGTCCAAAAGTTTTTATGTGTTTCAGACCATTATCATTTCCCTTTCTGCCTTCTCACTAACGTTCTAAACAGGTATATTTTCCTCAAATTCATCCGTACTGCAGAGTACCAAATGATTTACTCCAGTAGATCTCAGAGGGGCTGATACTACCCCCAGGGACAATTTTGAATATTTGTGTCTTTTGAAAGAGATATGCCTGAGAATTTACATATAGCAATTCATATTATTTTAATAGAAATTACTGTCCTTATACTCATTTTTGAATTTCAGTTACACATTGTATTTACATCCTCTTATTGGTTTTCTGGAAATATAAATAAGTACAATCAAATTCAGCAACATTAACTATACACTTTGATGAGCTAGACACCTAGGCGCCCCATCATTATTACCATTTTTAATGGGGAAATGTAATTTCAGACAAAGAAACAAAACTCAAGGGGCACCTGGGTGACTCTTTTGGTTAAGGATATGCCTTCAGCTCAGGTCATGATCCCAGGATCCTGGGATCAAGCCCCACATCCTCTGGCTCCCTGCTCAGTGGGGAGTCTGCTTCTCCCTCTCCCTCTGCCTCCTCCCCCTGCTTATGCTCTGTCTCTGTCTCAAATAAATAAATAAAATATTTTTTTTAAAAATGGTAATAATGAGGGGCTCCTGGGTCGTGTGGTTGGTTGAGTGTCCAGCTCTTGGTTTCTGCTCAGGTCCTTATCTCAGGGTTGTGAGATCAGGCCTTGGCATGGGGCACCACAGTCAGCACAGAGTCTGCTTGGGATTATCCTACCCTCGCCCTTTACCCCTCACCCACCCCCTCACCACACAAACACTCTCTCTCTCCAATAAATAAATAAATCTTAAAAAATAATAAAAATGGTAACAATGATATATCCTCTTTGAGCTTGTAAGGATTAATGAAAATAATGCATGTAAAACTTAGAACTTTGCTCATGTTAAATCCTCAAAATGTTAGCTAAACCAAAATTTGTGCCAATTATTATTATTAGTGTTGGTATATTAGTATTGCTAGTAGTAGTAGTATTTTACTCTTCACCATTTCACTGACAAGGAAAGCAGGATCTGGTGAGTTTAATTGAAAATTAATAGTAGTAAATCTGGGTTCTAAAACCAAATCTTTTGACTACCAGCCCAGTCTTTCCTTCTGTCATGAGAGCCACAGTGGCCTTTTGACAACTTTAGTTAAATATTGTGCATTATCTTTGTAAGAGATTCTTGAAATTTGTCTGTATGCATCAGAACCTTTATTATTTGCCTCCCTTATTTTAAAATACTTTTAGTTTTAGAAAAAACTGTAGATGAAGCTTGTCTGATGGATTTTTAAATAAAAATTGATTTTTTAAAATTTATTTGCGAGAAAGAGAAAGAGAGAGAGATTGAGAGAACAAGTGGGAGAAGGGACAGAAGGAGAAGCAGACTCCCTGCAGGGCAGGGAGCCTGAGAAGGACTCGATCCTAGGACCCTGGGATCATGACCTGAGCTGAAGGCAGCTGCTTAACCCACTGAGCCACTCAGATGCCCCAAAATATAGAAGTTTTATTGGGAATTTAAATACAATAGGAGTTAAAACCAGATATTTACATTTTAGATTACCCACTCATGTACCCCAAAATTGAATTTTTTGATAGGAAAAATAATTCAGGTTTTATAGGTTTTCTTGAAGATCCTTGAGGAGAAGAGATGAATAATGAGTTTAGACACATTTCTTTACTTAATCATTTTATGAGAGTTAGTTGTCTTAAAGTATCTGGCATCTGCCAGGTATAAGACATATTCTTAAAGACTGATCTCATATTATAAGATCACATTGATATTATAGTGTGTCTGAATTTAGACAAGTTGAGAAGATAATTTGGTATCATCACAGATTGTGGCTCTGATTTTATAGATTATCTTAGTAAAACATCTAAGAATAAATGCTTCTGGAGATAAATATAATATTTTAGCATGTCAAGACTAAAAGCACCTCAGCATTTATTTTGTTTTTCCTAATTAATTTTATTATAAAGCACTAAAAGCCAACTAGAAGTATAGATTAATAACCTATCAAAATTCTAGATGTTACAGTGGTTTGGCATAATTCTGTTACCAACGCATAAAAACCAGAGAAAAGGAAACTGTCTCTTTTACAATATGTTCCTCACAACTGTGTTCTCTGTTCTCAATTTCATCTCTATCCAATTAATCTCAGTATTTTAATCTTCCTGTACATATGAGTTGACGACCTTTAAATTTCTCTCTACCCTAAAATTTGGTAGATTCTCTATTAATACTGCTCTTACTGCTCCCTTGTTCCAAAATATTTTATAGGGTTCCTAATCTTTATATTTTATTTATTTATTTGTCAGAAAGAGAGAGAGGGAGAGAGCACAATCAGGGGTATTGGCAGGCAGAGTGAGAAGTAGGCTCCCTGCTGAGCAGGGAGCCCGATGTGGAAGTTGATTCCAGGACCCTGGGATCATGACCTGAGCCAAAGGCAGATGCTTAACCACCTGAGCCACCCAGGCATCCCTTGACTTCCTTATCTTAACAGCTTTAAATCTAATCTCCTCTCACTGACTTTCAAAGCCATCCATATCTATTCCACTCTTAACTAATCAATTTTGTTTTTAACTCCTCCAAAATGGACCATATGCTTGAATATTGAAAGTGTCACTACTGGGGCGCCTGGGTGGCTCAGTTGGTTAAGCGTCTGCCTTCGGCTCAGGTCATGATCCCAGGGTTCTGGGATCGAGCCCCGCATTGAGCCCCAAATCAAGCCCCGCATCGAGCCCCGCATCGGGCTGCCTGCTCAGTGGGAAGCCTGCTTCTCCCTCTCCCGCTCCCCCTGCTTGTGTTCCCTCTCTCGCTGTGTCTCTCTCTGTCAAATAAATAAATAAAATCTTTAAAAAAAAAAAAAAAAGAAAGTGTTACTCCTGTTGTATAAATAGTTTACCATTTTCCTCTTAGTCCTAGATAATGATGCCTTTACTCAAGTTGTCTTCCCATCAAATCTCTTTTATTAAGAGGCATACTCCAAATAGTGCTCTATGTCCTCCATCTACTTGCTGATAGTTGTCCCATTAATTATAATTTAATGCTTCCTTTAAAAAAATTTTTTTTTTGAATTGCATATAGTTGACACACAATGTTACATTAGTTTGTACATTGTACTATGCACAACACAGTAATCCATCTTTTCTATACATTATGCTATGCTCACCACAAGTATAGCTTCAATCTGTCACCATGCAACACTATTACAATATCATTGACTATATACCCTATACTGTGCCTTTTATTCCCATGACTTACTCATTCCATAACTGGAATCCTGTATCTCCCACTCCCCTTTATTCATTTTGCTCATACCTCTCGCCTCCTTCCTTCTGGCAACCATCAGTTTGTTCTCTGTATTTATAGGTCTGATTCTAAGATTTTAACTTTACAATCACTCTACTTTATACATTTTCTTTAGTGAGAGGGTGGTAATATGGAATGCAGTAGCTGATCATGAGCAAGGGTCATTGAAAATACAGTCTTGGTTATACCTGGGAATCCATCCAGTTAATCCAGTTGTAGTCTGCAGACTTAAACCATATGAATGCAACTACTGGGTTTCCCTGAAAGAGAGATGCACTCATTTACCTCTTTTTTCTTTCTTTTCTTTTCTTTTTTTTTTTTTTTCAAATCTCTGCCTTTGTCTAATTACTTATGTATCATCTTCTTATCAAATATTAAACATATTTAAATATTTTATCAACTATTACCTATTCCAACATTATTCAGATTATGCCATAAATATTTTGTTTGTCATTTGTCATTTGGTAATTGTTGCCTTTTATTGTTAAAAAATAATTAAAGTGTGTTTACTTTTTCTTCTAAACTATGCTATAAGGTACTTCAATTCAAAGACTTCAACTCATACTCCATAGTTTAATAAGTGCTTTAAACATTTAGGTTTGAGTTTACTTCTACATCAATTTATAATTAGGAGTCTAATTATTATTAATTTTGGAATATATTTACTGACTTATTTTTCATTTGTTCTTGTATTATGTACTGCTTCAGAATCTAAGAATCTTGAACGTAAAGAAAATTTCTTAAGATCTTCCTATGTTGCCCTGAAGACTAGAGTTATGCATGCATCTGATACTTAAAATGCATGCTAGTTGATTGATTGATTGAATTAGGGATGAGTTATCTGACTGAAAATGAGATCCTAAGAAGAATACTCAATTAAGCTTGGTGCCAAGAGGTTTACATTTAACTTTTGAGTTATTAATTTGAGAGGGACTTTTGTGGATGACTAATGTTTCCATTTCTAAATAATATAATGCTTATTAATTGGCTCAAGTCTAAGAACATTAAATTAAGTATGTTATAGGAAACATTTATCTGCCCACCCACATGTTGGGTATCCCCAAAATCACAACAGGCTTGGATGGAAAGCACATAAAAATTCATACTCTTATTAACTCATACTGCCATACAGGTCTTTTCTCCTTTATGACATTCAATAGGAAATTTACTCCTTATTCTTTTTATTCTTCTCAAATACCCTAGCTTGTCTCCATCTTTTTAATCTGACTATGCTTCTAATTTCACAAAGACAACAGAGCTTGTCAGTTACTAACGCACTTATGCTAGATATGTTTGCTTTTGACTTTATCTGTATGTGCAACCACCCTAACATCTATCTAAGTCAAGGACAGTGATATTCAGACTTATATCAAACAATTTCTCTTTTATCTTTGATTTTCATCTCATTCTCTTCCCAAATATGCAACATTCTTATTTCATTAAATATCCTCTAATATCTTCCTCTACATTTGTTTCTTCCTCTCTACATATAAACATTTTTAAATTTCTTCCTTCCACAAAATATGCCATTTTGACATTAATTTCTTTGACATGCTTCACATATTTCTCCAAAAGTGTTCTGAATGGAAAGCCTACACTATGAGTCCCAAGATTAGTACCTCCTATTCACTCAGTGTTTTATTCTAATCTGAATTTTGATCTTACTATCTCACTGAAAATATTCTTGCTAAATTTCTACTATAAAAATTAAATGAGCACTCTTCAGGTTTCAGTTTTCTTGATTTCATGGCAAAATTTGTTACTGCTGACAATTTTTCCTTCAAACAATTTTTTCACACTTGTTTTCTCTGAAAATTTTCTTTCTGTGCACACTATATACCTCTGGCCACCTGCTCACAATCTGCTCTGTGAATTCCTGTTTGTTATGCATCTCATGAGACTTAACACTCTGATGGATTCTATATTTTAAATCCTTCTTAACAAACTATATTCTTCCTGGGAATTGATGTATACCCAGGGAGCAATTATAGTCTGAATTTATAATAACCAGTAAATGTCATCTCACTTGTAAACACTAATGGATTTGTAGATTTTCATTATTTCACTTACCTTTAAAACCAATACGTGATCAGAACTTTAAAATCCATTCAATCTATTAAGGTTCAAGTATCTAATAATTTACTGCAATATGTTAGATATTCACTCTATCTTTTTTGAATCTTTAAGTGGGTTAGTCTTTTTTATTTTAATTCAGTTAATTAATATATAATGTATTATTAATTTCAGTGGTAGAGGTCAGTGATTCATCTGTCTTGTATAACATCCAGTGCTCATTATATCACGTGCCCTCCTTAGTGTCTGTCCATTTCCCCTAAGCCCCTCCTTCCGGCAACCCTCAGTTTGTTTCCTATTATTAAGAGTCTCTTATGGTTTGTCTCCCTCTCAGATTTCATCTTGTTTTAATTTTTCCTCTCTTCCCCTATGATCCTCTGTTTTGTTTCTTAAATTCCATATTTGAATAAGATCATATGATTGTCTTTATCTGATTGACTTTTTCACTTAGCATAACACCCTCTAGTTCTATCCATGTCCTTGCAAATAGCAAGATTACATTTTTTGATGGCTGAGTAGTAGTCCATTGTGTGTGTGTGTGTGTGTGTGTATTACATTTTCTTTATCCATTCATCTGTCAATGGAGTCCTGAAGGACTCTCTCCACAGTTTGGCTATTGTGGACATTGCTGATATAAGCATTGGGGTGCAGGTGCCCCTTCTGATCACTACATTTATATCTTTGGGGTAAATTGGGGTAAACTACCTAGTAGTTTAATTGCTAAGTCATCGGGTCTATTTTCAACTTCTTGAGGAACCTCCGTACTGTTTTTCAGAGTGGCTGCACCAGCTTGCATTCCTACCAACAATGTAAGAGGGTTCCCCATTCTCCACATCCTCACCAACATCTGTCATTTCCTGACTGTTAATTTTAGCCATTCTGACTGGTGTGAGGTGGTATCTCACTGTGGTCTTGATTTGTATTTCCCTGATGCCAAATGATGTGGAGCATTTTTTTTTTTTTTTCATGTGTCTGTTGGCCATCTTTATATCTTCTTTGGAGAAATGTCTGTTCATGACTTCTGCCCATTTCTTGACTGGATTATTTGTTCTTTGAGTGTTGAGTTTGGTAAGTTCTTTATAGATTTTGGATACTAGTCCTTTATCTGATATGTCATTTACAAATATCTTCTCCTATTCTGTTGGTTGCCTTTTGGTTTTGTCGACTGTTTCCTTTCCTGTGCAGAAGATTTTTATCTTGATGAAGTCCCAATAGTTCATTTTTGCCTTTGTTTCCCTTGCCTTTGGAGATGTGTCTAGCAGGAAGTTGCTGTGGCTGAAGTCGAAGAGGTTGCTGCCTGTGTTCTCCTCTAGGATTTTGATGGATTCCTGCCTCACATTTAGGTCTTTCATCCATTTTGAGTCTATTTTTGTGAATGGTGCAAGGAAATGGTTGTTTCATTCTTCTGCATGTGGCTGTCCAATGTTCCCAACACCATTTGTTGAAGACATTGTCCTTTTTCCATTGCATATTCTTTCCTGCTTTGTTGAAGATTAGTTGACCATAGAATTGAGGATCTATTTCGGGTTCTCTATTTTGTTCCATTAATCTATGTGTCCATTGTCTGTTTTTGTGACAGTACCATACTGTCTTGATGATGACAGCTTTGCAATAGAGCTTGAAGTCAGGAACTGTGATGTGCCCAGCTTTGGTTTTCTTTTTTAACATTCCTTTGGCTATTTGGAATCTTTTTCATTCAACACAAATTTTAGTATTATTTGTTCCAGCTCTGTGAAAAAGGTTTATGGTATTTTGATAGGGATTGCATTGAATGTATAGATTGCTCTATGTAGCATAGACATTTCAACAATATTTGTTCTTCCAATCCATGAGCATGGGATATTTTTCCTTTTCTTTGTGTCTTCCTCAATTTCTTTTATGAGTATTCCATATTTTTCTGAGTACAGATCATTTACCTCTTTGGTTAGATTTATTCCTAGGTATCTTATGGTTTTGGGTGCAATTGTAAATGGGATCGACTATTTAATTTCCCTTTCTTCTGTCTCTTTGTTAGTGTATAGGAATGCAATTGATTCCTGTGCATTGATTTTATATCCTGCCACTTTACTGAATTCCTGTATGAGTTCTAACAATTTTGGGGTGGAGTCTTTTGGGTTTTCCACATAGAGTATCATGTCATCTACAAAGAGTGAGAGTTTGACGTCTTCTTTGCCAGTTTGAATGCCTTTTATTTCTTTTTGTTGTCTGATTGCTGAGGCCGACTTCTAGTACTTTGTTGAACAAGAGTGGTGACAGTGGGCATCCCTGCCGTGTTCCTGACCTTAGGGGAAAAGCTCTCAGTTTTTCTCCATTGAGAATGATATTTGCTGTTGGCTTTTCATAGATGGCTTTTATGATATTGAGGTATGTTTCCTCTATCCCTACAGTGCGAAGTGTTTTAATCAAGAAAGGTTACTGTACTTTGTCAAATGATTTTCTGCATCTATTGAGAGGATCATATGGTTCCATTCTTTTATTAATGTAATGTATCACATTGATTGATTTGCAGTTGTTGAACCACCCTTGCATCCCAGGAATAAATCCCTTGGTTGTGATGAATAATCCTCTTAATGTACTGTTGGATCCTATTGACTAACATTTTGGTGAAAATTTTTGCATCCATGTTCATCAGAGATATTAGTCTGTAATTCTCCTTTTTGGTTTGGTCTTTGTCTGGTTGTGGGATCAAGGTAAAGCTGGCCTCATAGAAAGAGTTTGGCAGTTTTCCTTCCATTTTTACTTTTTGAAACAGCTTCAGAAGAATAGGTATTAATTCTTTTTTAAATGTTTAGTAGAGGGATGCCCAGGTGGCTCAGTTGGTTAACTTTCTGCCTTCAGGTCAGGTCATGATCCCAGGGTCCTGGGATTGAGCTCCATGTCAGGCTCCCTGCTGAGCAGAGAGACTGCTTCTCCCTCTCCTTGCTGCTTGTGCTCTCTCTCTCTCTCACTATCTCTGTCTCTCTCTCTCTCAAATACATAAATAAGTAAATAAAATCTTTTTTAAAAAAGCGTTTGGTAGAATTCCCCTGGGAAGACATCTGGCCCTGGACTCTTGTTTGTTGGGAGATTTTTGATTACTGCTTCAATTTCCTTGCTGGATATGATTCTGTTCAGGTTTCCTATTTCTTCCTGTTTCAGTTTTGGTAGTTTATTCATCTCTAGGCATGCATCCAGTTCTTCCAGACTGCCTAATTTGTTGGCATATATTTGCTCGTAATATGTTCTTACAATTGTTTGTATTTCTTCAGTGTTGATTGTGATCTCTCCTCTTTCATTCATGATTTTTATTTATTTGGATCCTTTCTCTTTTCTTTTTGATAAATCTGGCTAGGGGTTTATCAATTTTATTAATTCTTTCAAAGAACCAGCTCCTAGTTTCATTGATCTGTTCTCTTGTTCTTATGGTTTCTATTTTATTGATTTCTGCTCTAATCTTTATTAATTGTCTACTCCTGCTGGGTTTAGGCTTTCTTTGCTGTTCTTTCTCTAACTCCTTTAGGTGTAAGATTAAGTTGTGTATTTGAGACCTTTCTTGTTCCTTGAGAAAGGCTTTTATTGCTATATACTTCCCTCTTAGGACCACCTTTGCTGCATCCCCAAGGTTTTGAACAGTTGTGTTTTCATTTTCATTTGTTTCCATGAATTTTTTAAATTCTTCTTTAATTTCCTTGTTGACCCATTCATTCTTTAATGGGAAGCTCTTTAGCCTCCATATATTTGAGTTCTTTCTAAATTTCCTCTTGTGATTGAGTTCCAGTTTCAAAGTACTATTGTCCATAACTATGCAGGGAATGATCCCAATCTTTTGGTACCAGTGGAGACCTAATTTGTGACCTAGGATGTGATCTATTCTGGAGAATGTTTCATGTGCACTCGAGAAGAATGTGTATTCTGTTGTTTTAGGATGGAATGCTCTGAATATATCTGTGAAGTCCAGTGTGTCATTCAAAGCCCTTCTTTCCTTGTTGATCTTTTGCTTAAATGATCTGTCCATTGCAGTCAGTGGGATGTTAAAATCCTCTACAATTATTGTATTATTATCAATGTTTTTATTTAATTTTGTTGTTAATTGGTTTATATAATTGGCTGCCCCCATGTTAGGGTCATAAATATCTACAATTGTTAGATCTTCTTGTTGAATAGACCCTTTAATTATGATATAGTGTCCTTCCTCATCTTTTATTACAGTCTATGGCTTAGAATCTAATTTGTCTGATATAAGGATTGCCACCTCAGTTTTCTTTTGATATCCATTCGCATGATAAATGGTTTTCCACCCTTTCACTTTAAATGTGGAGGTGCTTTGGGGTCTAAAATGAGTGCCTTGCAGACAGTTTATCAATGTGTCTTGCTTTTTTATCTAACCTGATACCCTGTGTCTTTTGATTGGGGCATTTAGCCCATTTACTGTTAAAGTAATTATTGAAAGATATGAATTTAGTGACATTGTATTACCTGTAAAGTCACTATTTCTGTATATTTTCTCTGTTCCTTTCTGGTCTATGTTACTTTGTGGCCCTCTCTTCACTTAAAGAATCCCATTTAATATTTCTTACAGGGCTGGCTTAGTAGACATATATTCTTTTAGTTTCTGTTTGTCCTGGAAGCTTTTTATCACTCCTTCTATTTTGAATGGCGTCCTAGCTGGATAAAGTGTTCTTGGCTGTATTTTTTTTTTCTAATTTAGCACCCTGAATATATCATGCCCGTCCTTTCTGGCCTACTAGGTCTCTGTGGATAGGTCTTCTGTTAGTCTCATGTTTCTACTCTTGTAGGTTATGGACCTCTTGTCCTGAGCTGCTTTCAGGATTTTCTCTTTGTCTCTGAGATTTGCAAGTTTCACAATTATATGTCAGGATATTGACCTATTTTTATTGATTTTGAGGGGGTTCTCTGCCTCCTGGTTTTGATTGCCTGTTTCCTTTCCCAGATTCGGGAAGTTCTCCCCTATAATTTGCTCCAATATACCTTCTGCCCCTCTCTTTCTCTTTCCTCTTCTTCTAAGATACCAATTATTCTAATACTGTTTCACTTTATGATATCACTGATCTCTCAAATTCTCCCATCATGATCCAGTCGTTGTTTATCTCTTTTTTTTTTCAACTTCTTTATTCTCCATCATTTGGTGTTTTATATCACTAATTCTCTCTTCTGCTTAATTTATCCTAGCAGTTAAAGCCTCCAGTTTTGATTGCATCTCATTAATAGCTTTTTTAAAATTTTGACTTGATTAGATTTTAGTTATTTTATTTCTCCAGGAAGGGATTCTCTAGTGTCTTCTATGCTTTTTTCAAGCTCAGCTAGTATCTTTATAATCATTATTCTGAACTCTAATTCTGACATCTTACTTATAACCATACTCATTAGGTCCCTGGTAGTCAGTACTGCCTCTTATTCTCTTTTTTGAGGTGAATTTTTCTGTCTTGTCATTCTGTCCAGTGAAGAATAGATGAATGAGAGAATAAAATACTAAAATGGTAACAATGACCCCAAAGAAATATACACTAAACAAATCAGAAGAGACCCAAAAATGGAAAAAAAATTAAAAAAGGAGAGAATAGAATCAGACTGGTGAACAGAACAGAGCAATAAACTGGATTCTGTGTGTATTTTGGTCTGTTTGTTAGAAAACTAGATCCCAAAATTGTAAAGAAGAAAAACTTATATATGTACAAAAGTAAAATTAAATACAATGAAAGGATTGAATGTAACTGTAAAATTGAAAATTAAAGGACAAAAAAGAGGGAAAAAAAAGAACTATAAACAGATAGGTGAACAGAACAGAGCAATACACTATATCCTAAGTGTATTTTAGTTGGTTTGCTAGAAGAAACTACATCTCAAAATTGTAAAGAAAGAAAAACTTATATACATATATATATCAATTAAATACATTGAAAAGATAGAATGTAACTGTAAAAATGAAAATTTAACAAAGACATGAGAAAAAAAGAAGAAAAATAAAGAGAGAATATGATCAGACAGGTGAAGAGAACAGCGATACATTAGATTCTGTTTGTATTTTGGACTGTTTGTTAGAAGAAACTGCATCCCAAAATTGTAAAGAAGAAAAACTTATATATATACAAAAATAAAATTAAATACAATGAAAGGATAGAATGTTCCTGTAAAAATGTAAATTAAAAAAGATTTAAGAAAAAGACTCAATGAGATAAGAAATAGGTTGAAAAAGGGAAAAGGAAAAAAAAAATAAAAGACTAAAGAGTCATGGGGAAAAAAAAGAAAAAAGAAAAACCCATGAATTCTATATACTATTTTCCCTTAGCACTGGAGTTTTGCAGTTCTCTATGATTGGTAAACTTAGTCTTCACTGGATGTTCTCGCTGATCTTCTGGGGGAGGGGCCTGTTGTGTTTATTCTCAGGTTTCTTTGACCTGGGTGAAATTTCACCACCCTTGTCAGGGGGTCAGATTCCTTTATGTGGCTTTTGTTCCCTGAAGGCTTTCTCTGCTCCTTTAGAGGATGAGAATGAAAATGGCAGCCTCCCAATCTCTAGCCCCAGAGCCAAGAGCTCAGGGCCCCACTCCTCAGTGTGCACTCAGGGAAAAGCAGTCAATCATTCCTGTCTCCCTGGTCTCTATCCACACTCTGCTCACCCAGCCTGTGACCAAGCATTTCTATTGGGACCCTGCTTTGAGTCTCTGAACGCTGCAGACTCCTGTGGTACACACCCCTTTGAGGAGGGAAAGGGGGTCTTGCCACTGTTCTCTCTCTCATTAGGTCCCTGCTTGGAGAGCAGTTGCTCGACCATGCCACAGTTTGTGGTTTATGGCAACCCTGATCTGAGAACCCACACCTGGGTTAGTTGATTGCAGCCGGCTTCCAGCTCTGATCCTGGGAGCTCTGCCACACTCAGGGACTCCCAGTCTTCCTGTGACCTCAGGGACCCTGAACCACCCTGTATCACCTAGGATTCCACCCTGCTTTGGCACCTGAGCACATTTCAGGCAGAGATTCCCCTCACTGGAGCAGACTTCCAGAAGTTCTGTTTTTGTACTCCACTGCTGTATCACTTCCTGGTTCCACCTTATGGAGGCTCTCTCTCCCTGTGGTTTATCTTCTGATATATTGACTCAGATTCCTTCTCTGCACCTCCTACTTTCCAAAAAGTGGTCACTTTTCTATTTGTAGAGTTGCAACAATTCTTTTCTTAGATCTCCAGTTGAGTTCACAGGTGTTCAGAATGATTTGATAGCTATCTAGCTAAATTCCTGGGACAAGACAAAACTAGGGTCTACTCCTCTACCATCTTGGGCTATCTTGTTTGAAACTTTTTAATAGTCTTTTTCATTATATTCTTTTTTTAAAAAAAGGTTTTATTTATTTATTTATTTATTTATTTATTTATTTATTTAAAGAGAGAGTGTGTGTGAGTGGGGGGAGGGGCAGAGGAAGAGGAGAGAGAATCTCAAGCAGACTGCATGTCCAGCGTGGAGCCCAACATAGGGCTCCATCTCATGATCCTGAGATCATGACCTGAGCAGTGTTCAAGAGTCTGGCACTTAACCAATTGAGCCACCTGGTGCCCCATCTTTTTGTCATATTCTTTACTTCTCTGGTCTCATTTCCCTTCAATTGTCTCCTTTTGTTGTGAGTGTAAGTCTTCTTATATCCAAATCTGATCTTGTTCTCACCTCAGTTTTTCAGTTGCTCTCTTTTGCCTTCAGATGGAAATCCAAATTATTATGTATGGCATTAAAAGCCCTTCAAATTCTGATTTTGCTCTCTCACCAGCTCAATCTCCTATGGCTTTCCAACCTCACATTCTATACCATGTAGATCCCAACTACACTATGCTCTCTTATGCTTCTGTGCTTTTGTTGAAATGTTCTCCCTTCTCTTAGGTGGAACTGTCCTTGATATTCCCTAGCTGTTCCTTCTCCTAACTCCCCTACTCTTCATTTGTAGCCTTTCAAACCAAAAAATATTGTAACATTTTAAGGTTATAATATTACAATGTATTTTATATTCATATGCCTTTATGTTCCATAAAATGTATTATTTAAATCTGAGTGTTATTTCTTTTAATCCATAGATATGGAATAATACTATAAATGATATTGCATATAGTGACAGTTTTTATCAACAGATAAATACGACCATTACTATGAAGAGTGGTCTCTATTTTCTTTTAATTCTAAAAATGAATCCACATGAAATGATCAAAATATTTGAGAAGCAAGCATATTAGAAAAAATAAGCCTGGGTTGAGAAGCAGGACACTTGAGTTAGTCTTGTCTTGCCTTACTAATTTACTGTGTGACTTCAAGAAAATTACTTATCCTTTCTCAACCTGAGTTCCCTCCTCTGAAAAATGATGGATATGCACTAAATAGCCAAGAATTATTTCTTTTTCTTTTCATTTAAAATGAGAGCAAGTTTTGGCACAATTATCATCTTTAACCCAAAATGTTCATTTATAAGGATGCTTAAAACATATTCCCAATAGTTCTCAGTTTTCATATTTTCTAGTAATATTTTTCATTCTCTGAAAATTATGGGTTTTATTAAATGAAAAAGAATGACCTTTCTTTGGTTTTATGTCTGATTCTACCCAGAATGATGCTTTATAGAAATATAAAGGCATGAGATGACAGACTACTTGGATGACACATATTCCATCTTAGAACATAGTAAATGTTCAGGACTGCCTTTATTTTCTATGGCTTTGTAAAGGTCAAAATATTCAGAATTATCTTTAATATTTTTCTAACCTGATATCACCTTTTTTCATATGTCATGCAACTGTCTAACCATGAAGCTTTATACTTCAAGTTAGTCTGATATAAGAACTCACATTCTATTAATCATCTAGATTCCATTTGACTGTCTTTTTGTGTTTTCTGTGTTCCTCACATTTCAACAAACATGAATCATGAGTCTAATGACAGAATAAAAAAGACAGAATAACAAAAGCCTATGGACTGAATGTATTGGATTTAAGTTGTAATTATTGTGTCACTCATTTTTGTTATAATATTTTTTCTAATAGCCACTGAGATACAACTTGTCATATACATATATTCAAACTAATATCAGGTAGAAAAGTAGTTTTTTTAATAAAAACTATAATACCTGTTGAAATCATTTAATATTTTTGCATAAAATACTGAAAACTATATCCATCAGATATAACACTCTTTTATCTACCTGGCTTTGCCCTTTGTCATCCAACACTGTCAGTTTGCCTATTTAAGGAACAATCAAGGTAAATATTTATCTCAATTAAAAATAGCAAACAAGATAAGTTAATATGGATAGAAAAGAATACTTTGTGAAAGAATAAAAGGGACAGAATATTTAACTGTTGATAATAAATATTTATTAAGGATTCTTTTGTAGGTATTTTAGACCAGGCTTTGAATACAGTCACTGCCCTCCAAGAAGTTACAGTTTAAGATGGCAGTCATCAGATGGAGAAATAGGAAAGGAAAAATATATATATTATAAATGTTATAATTGTTATATTTGTTATAATTGTTATGAAAGACATTTATGTTATGTTATGTCTTTCAAGAGTGAGAAGAAATATTTCAATAAGGTGGGAACAGGGAAAATGATTTCCTCATATCCAAATAGGAGAACATATCTAGTCTTCCCAGATAATTTTAGGAAGTATTCATGGCAGAAGTAATACATAGGAAATTTTTAACTATAGAGAGAATGGAAATAATATTTCAAATACCTGGAACACATTATGGAGTGTCCAATAAAGAAAAAGAACTTATAGAATAACTTTTTGACTGACTGAAATGAGTGAAATATAGTAATTTCATGATTATAATGTTGTTTCACAAAATATTTCAATAATTTCTCTTTAATAAAAAGCTTTTGCACAGCAAAGGAAATAATAACAAAACTAAAAGACAACCTACAGAATGGGAGAAGATATTTGCAAATGACATAAAGGTTAGTATTCAAAATATATAAAGAACTTATAAAACTCAACACCCAAAACACAAATGATCCAATTAAAAAATTGGACAGAAGAAACATGAACAGGGTGCCTGGGTGGCTCAGTTGGTTAAGTGACTGCCTTCAGCTCAGGTCATGATCCCAGGGTCCTGGGATTGAGTCCCACATCGGGCTCCCTGCTCTGCGGGGAGCCTGCTTCTCCCTCTCCCACTCCCCCTGCTTGTGTTCCCTCTCTTGCTGTGTCTCTCTCTGTCAAATAAATAAATAAAATCTTTAAAAAAAAAAAAAAAAGAAGAGACATGAACAGACATTTTTCCAAAGAAGACATACAGATGGCCAACAGACAAATGAAAAGATGCTCAACATCACTGATCATCAGGGAAATACAAATCAAAACTACAGTGAAATATCACCTCACATCTGCCAGAATAGCTAAAATAAAGAATGCAAGAAACAACAAGTGTTGGCAAGGATGTGGAGAAAAAGGAACGCTCATGCACTATTGGTGGGACTGTAAACTGGTATAGCTATTCTGGAAAACAGCATGGAGTTTCCTCAAAAAGTTAAAAATAGAACTACCCTATACTCCAGCAACTGCACTACTTGGTACTTATGCAAAGAATACAAAAACACTAATTCAAAGTGATACATGCACCCCTACATTTGTAGCAGCATTATCTACAATAGCCTAATTTTGGAAACAGCCCACGTGCCCATCAACTGATGAATGGATAAAGAAGAGATAGTATATATACAATGGAATATTACCCATATTAAAAAAAAATGAAATCCTGACATTTTCAAGGACATGCATGAAACTAGAGAGTATAATGCTAAGTGAAATAAGTCAGTCAGAGAAAGACAAATGCCATGTGATTTCACTCATATGTCGAATTTAAGAAATAAAACAAGCAAAGGCAGGAAAAAGAGAGAAAGAGAGGCAAATGAAGAAACAGACTCTTAACTATAGAGAACAAACTGATGGTTACGAGAGGGGAGGGGAGGATGGACGAAATAGGTGATGGTGATAAGTACACTTGTTGTGATGAGCACTCAATGTTGTATGGAAGTATTGAATTATATACTGCACACCTGAAACTAATATTATATTGTATGTTACCTAACATTTAAATAAATTTAAATAAAAACTTTAAAAAATAAAAATCTTATTCTTTTTTTTTTTTTTTAAATTTTATTTATTTATTTGAGACAGAGAGAATGAGACAGAGAGCATGAGAGGGAGGAGGGTCAGAGGGAGAAGCAGACTCCCCGCCGAGCAGGGAGCCCGATGCGGGACTCGATCCCGGGACTCCAGGATCATGACCTGAGCCGAAGGCAGTCGCTTAACCAACTGAGCCACCCAGGCGCCCCTAAAAATCTTATTCTTAAAACAGTATAATTATTAAGGAAGTTAAACAGTCTTCCTGGGAAGAAGCATGAATCACAAGAGAGGCATGACAAGAGTAGGAATTGAAGTTAGTCTGTTCCTGTGTTTATAATCAAGCCTATTAGCATTTGTATGTCCAGTGCCTAGCACATTGCCTGTTCACTCTTGGCTATTAATTTAAAAATTGTTGCTATCAAGTGCAATGATGACTATAGGACCCCAATATTATATGACTTCTGAGTAATTGTGTAGGGCTTTTGAAAACTGGGATTATAAAAGTGGAATTACATTTGTTTTATTTTGCCATCAGTATTGATTATATTGACTATAGTAAACTGAATGTATTTGGATGGGAGTAGAAGGAAAATTTGTGAGCTATTAATCATTACTGTCTACCAGAAGCATTTTCAATGTTTTTCATTATTTTATGCTATTCATCTTTATTTTTCTCAATAACCTGCTTAAATATAAATCACTTTGTTAGTAATAGTTATTAGATAATGACAATTTTCACAATGGAAGGTCAGAATTGTGTTCTTTTAAATCATTTTTATTATAATTTTTAGATCTATTTTAAATGATTACGTTTTATTGAAATATTACAGATAGGTTCCATGGTGTTGTATACATACTACTTCTTGGTATCAATAATTGCTTATTTTTTCCCAAAAATATAAATTCATTCTCAATACTTTAAAAGGCATGAGATGATCTATAAAATCTGTTCCCCGCTCCCGCCCAGGCAACACCTCTCCCAGAGCTTTTTTTTTTCTGTAGGCTTGCTATACAGTTGCTATTCTGTAATCTGTCTTCACCATTATATTGTAAATCCTTTAAGTCCTTTTTTTGGGGGGGGGGATCCCTTGTCTCTTGATTCCCTTGACTCCCTCTTTGTTGATATAGTCTCTTGTTTTGGTAACACACACACGTTCTGTAGTTTCTGAGGGGTGAAAACAAGAAAAGATGGAGTCAAGTCAGGGGCCTTGCAGGAAAGTAACAATTTGGAAATTTGAAAACAATGAAGAAATTATTTACAGAATTGTGGGTAAGATTAAGGAATCAACAAAGATTGTTCATGTAAGCATGGACTGGCAACACCAGAAAATGGTACCACTTCATTTCCTAAAAAGACCAGGGAATGAAATGGGATTACTAGAACAAGGAGGGAACAGGAACCTTGGAAAAGTAGCTGCCCCACTGTGTGTATATATATGTATATATAACTGTAGAAGAAAACAGCCACTTCCATGATCCTGGTACCTGAGCAGAAAGGAAATAGGAGCTCAAAGAGAAATATTTTATATTCAGCCTCATTTTTTAAATCTCTATCTGACCTCTTCCATTGGCTAAACCCAACCAGAATTCAAAGGGCAATGAGCCTAGACGATTATGCCCTAGAAGACAGCCTACTTGTGGCATAGAACAAGGGATTAATGGGTGAAGAATGATCTTGGGAAACAAAAAGAGAATGACCAATTTGATAGGATTTTAAAAATTATGTATAAAGAGAAGTTCTAGTGTTTTCTTTTCTTTTTAAAAAAAAAAAAATTATTTATTTATTTGTCAGAGAGAGAGAGACAGAGCACAAGCAGGGGAAGCGGCAGGCAGAGGGAGAAGCAGGCTCCCTGCTGAGCAAGGAGCCCAATGTGGACCTCAATCCCAGGACCTTGGGATTGTGGCCTGAGCCAAAGGCAGATGCTTAACCCACTGAGCCACCCAGGCACCCCAGAAGTCCTAGTATTTTCTTCCTACACAAAGGAAGACCCAAGCATCCTGCTTTGGTGAACATTGCTTTTGAACCCAAGAGGCAAAGTTGAATATGGAAGTGAGATGAGGTCATTGTGGGATATCTTTTCCACCCCAAAACTTTCTTAATGAGAAGTGCTTATTACACTTTAATGTGAATCACCAGGGATTTACTAAACTTAATGAATCACCAGAGATTTTACTAAATTGTACATTCTAATTCAGTGAATCTGGAATGGTGACTGAGATTCTCTAACAGCTTCCAGGTGTGCCAATGTTTCTGATCAGAAGATTATACTTTGAATAACAACTTTCAGTAGGACCAAGAGTATCAATTGCATGCCTTATCTAATACTTTTAAAATTCTTTAGCCCTAGCAAAAAAGTTAAGCCTGGAAAATCTGCAAGCCTCCCGGTGAAATCAGAAGTTTAACCAGATAATCTCCAATAGTCTCCAAAAACAGTGAATGTGATTCTGGAAGTAGACAGATATATATTTTTTTAACTTTATGATTTAAATCACAAATTATCAATGGCTTTCCCATATTATGTATTCTTCTAAAATAATTCAAGGTACAAATTAACAAGGAATAGAACAATTTCAGTGAAAGAATTTGAAAGATAGATCTCAAAACTAAGAAAAAACAAAGAGTGGGAAAGAAATATATTATTTTCTTATATATTTGCCATGTTTAGATCATATGGAATTAATAATTCCATTGCTTTTTCCATGTTAATGCAAATTTTAAAGCAATGACATTATTAATACAGCATATACATAATAAAAATACTGTTTGTCTAAAGAATTGGCATAGAAATATCAACACATCCATAATGATAGTTATTGTTATGGTTAAAGCTTTAATGAGTTTTTATTTAAATCACAATGTTCATTTATTATTTTATTCTATATGTAGATCCGTACTTAAAAAAAATCTATAAGCTCCTTATTTACTGATGCCTACCTGCCTCCTGTAACAAAATGAGCCTTTAGAGTTCTGGAACAGCATAAAATGCATGCACACATTTGTCTAACTTGAGGTATATTTGGATAATTTATTGATGCCTTGCATGACCTCATGAAGGATTCAGGAAAAAGGAATAATTATGAGTCAGAAACTGTTCACCCATTGTGCTATTTCATTATATAGTCCCCATTGTCTTTTTTGTTCCATAACCTTAAGAATGGAACTGTGGTGCCTGGGTAGCTCAGTCAGTTAAGCATCTGCCTTCAGCTCAGGTCATGATCTCGGGGTCCTGGGATCAAGCCCTGAGTCCTTGTCCTTGGGCTCCCCGCTCAGTGAGGAGTCTGCTTCTTCCTCTCCCTCTGCCCCTCCCCCCTGCTTGTGTGCTCTCTCTCTCTCTCAAATAAATAAATAAAATCTCAAAAAAAAAAAAAAAAAAGAATTCACATACTACATCATATGATAAGGCCTTTTAAAACAAAGATGGAATGAGTGTGTCTGCAAGTGGGAACTTTGTTCCCATCTTTGTCTGATAGACTAATACTATCTTCTTTGGCTTTGTGATTTTTAAAACCCACAGTATTTTCCTCTGACCACATAAGATTTATTGTTGAATTAGGTGTTTTCTTTCCATCTCTCACCAAAATTTTACTTGGGTCTTCCCCATATACATCATCAATATAGAATAAAATATTTAGATAGATCCTACTCATGAATTTGGGGAAATGTAAAAATGTAAATGTAAATTCAGTGAATGTAATGTAAATGTAAAATGTAAATGTAAATGTAAAATGTAAATGTAATTCAGTGAAATGGTGGTACAGGTTATTCAGAGTATAATATGTATTTCTAAGGAAATCTAAGGTTATTAACAATAAAATAATATTTAAAAAAAAACAGATTTTAGACACCTTTAATTTCAGCAGAGTCCAAAGAGAACTTCCAATTCTGATCAAAGCCCCTATTCATGCCATCCCTAACCTTTTCCACCTTAATGTTCTCATTTGTAATATAGAATTAAATGAGAAACTAAGCATCCTTTCTTCTCTAAAATGTATGTAAGATTTTTGTAGGTCTCTAAATTTGTGTTTCTCTTATTTGCCAGTTAAAAATAAAATATTAGCATATTTAAAAAAGACATTTAAAAATGATCACACTTATTTCTAACCTGATCTCCTTAATCACCCCTTTTCCTCACCCAAATATCTACTGGCTTGCAATTTTAGCTTGTTTTCTTTCTTTTTCTCAGGGCCATTTTATATTTATATTTAAACATCTTGTAAAAAAAGAAATTTCCCTCCTGCAGTAGAGTTTTAAAATGTAGGTGTAAATTAATCCACTACTTAAGCACATTTTGGAATTTCTCATTATGGTATTTCAAATCACTGCTAATTTGCATGGAAAATAGTCTGCATTGCAGAATATAATTTTGCTGTTAGCAGTAAAGGAAAGGCACATGCTATATATTCTGAATTTGAATAAAATTTCCCTAAGCCAAATTGAATCTTAAAATTATGTGTTGTCTTTTTTATCTGCCTCTTAGAAATAAGGCATGGCTAGGAGAAATAACTTGTCCAAAACCACAGAGTCTGTTAGTAATCATTTCTAGACTAGGACTCAGGTATCATGACTCAGTATCTGATGTGCTAGTGATTATCCAAAGTGTCTACTCAGTTTTAGTTTCCCAGCTCTAAGCATACAGTAGGCATACATGCATATGGAATTTATGGCGAAAATAAAACCAGTAAATTCTGAACATCTGTTCTCAAGCTAGTGTAGGAAAAAAATACTACTTAGAATTATAGTGATACTACTTAACACATGCTTCTGTTTGCCACTTAATGAAAATAATCTTTTATCCTTTTACTTCTAGTTCCTTTATTTAATATATTATCATCCTCACTGAATCAGTATCTGTGATTTGATTGGAATGACAGAATATAGAATTTGGATTCAGAATATATCAAATACTTTGTGTGTACTGCCTAGATTCCAATTATTTAGCTGATGCATCCCCCAGATGCTGCAATTATATCTTCCCCAGAGGCTTGAACACAGTAGATGGAAATTGTCCCAATGGGAGATGCCTGAGAAGCTGTGCTCTCTCTCCACCAGATAACCTCTAGCCAATCATTGATTCAGGTAAGGGTATAACCACTTGGCTGCCTTATCTCTGGGTAAGACTTTGTCTTGCAAGTCACACTCCAGATTTCCCAGAGAATCATACTAGATTTGTCTGGCAACCATATCTTATTTACCTTTTTTCTAACATTAACCTGCTTTACTCAACTTCTTCTTCTGAGAGCACCCATCATCTGTTCAAGAATCTGTCTCAGACTCTAGTTTTAAGAAACCTGTGTCTCAGATGGTGACATATGATATCAATCCACTGCTGGAGGAACTAAAAGACTTTGATGCATGAAACAACTATAGCAACAATAAAACTT
Organism: Mirounga leonina; assembly: GCF_011800145.1. Taxonomy (NCBI): domain Eukaryota; kingdom Metazoa; phylum Chordata; class Mammalia; order Carnivora; family Phocidae; genus Mirounga; species Mirounga leonina. The sequence goes on from NW_023270233.1 coordinate 1,207,315, forward strand.
AAGTTTTCTTGACTGAATCAACTCATCCACATTAATGGTCTAACAGAAGATGTGTGTCCATTTCCAAATGGACTTTACTCCATTTTCTCCTCTTCCTCTATATATGACAACTGACATTCAATAAAAATTTTTTGAGAAATCAATAAAGCAAGAAACAATTAAAAAAAATCAGACTCAGATAGAAGAGATACTGGAGCTACTGGTCAGGAATTGTAAAATAACTACTACCAATATGTTAAAGTTAGACAATGTGCATAAACAGTTGAGGCATTTAAGCAGAGAGATGGAAATTATTGAGGGTCACATAAAAATTCTAGAAAAAAAATCCCTATCAGAGATGAAGAGTGATAAATCAACACACACAGCAAAGGAAAGCAAAAATGACCTTGAAGATAGATAAATAGGAATTATCTACAGCAAAAAAAAACAAAGAGAAAAAGGATTAAAAGAAAAGAAAATGAAACAGGATGGAGTATCCCAGAGCTAGGGGGCAATATCAAACATGATAACATTTGTGTAATTTGAGTTTCAGAAAGAAAAACAAGCAGACAGACAGACAGAGACAGGAACTAAAGGAAGGAAGGAGGGAAGGAAGGAAGGAAGGAAGGAAGGAAGGAAGGAAGGAAGGAAGGAAGGAAGGAAGGAAGGAAGGAAGAGAGATAGAGAGACAGAGGCAGGCAGCCAGGAAGGAAGGGGGGGGGGAGGAGGGAGAAAGGAAGAAAGAGAGCGAGAGAGAGACAGAGACAAGGAAGGAAGAAGAGAGAGAAAGAGAGCGAGAGAGAATAACACAGATCTAAGATGAAAGCACTCCAGGTGAAAGATTTAAAAAAAAAAAGGCAAACTGTGCACTGAGTCTTGATGTTAAGATATTCTGTTCTCAGTATTTGTATCAATCCTCCTAGAAACCAAAATGTGCATTCCATCCATGGTGGTCTTGAGTGGAGAAATGTTTCTGCCTCACCTCAAATGGTAGCAGATCTCTTAAATCTAAGAGGTTTCCCTATCCCTTGCCTAGAGGCAGATGGATTTGCTTCCTCCTCTCCTGCAGAAGCACTGGCTCTTTTCTTGAATCATGAGGACCATAGTGTTAACTGCTCTTCCCCCAACAGTTGAAGATTCCCTTTCATATGAAAGAAGGGTCTCCAGGTATGGGTGGTATTTTTTTTCTGGTCTCTAGGAACAATCAATAACTTCCCACGTATCTGTGCCACCAAGAGACTCTCCATCTTCTGTTTTCCCCCCAATCTCTCTTATGAGCACCCAGTGGAGGCTCTTGGGAAAGAGTTGGTGAGTGACTAGGAACTTCCCTTGTGTTTGACCTTCAGTTTCTCTTCTAAACTGGCATGCTAAGCCAACCTCGACCTTTCATGATTTGTTGACTTTTTAGCTGAATTCTTCTCACCTGCTTATATGGCAGCCACTTCTTCCACACTCTGGCAAATGTGAAAGTTTGTTCATCTTCATCTACTCTTGGAGAAGTTTGTCACTATTTAGAATTCAGTTAGCCCAGGTTACTTGAAAGCTTGGCTCTCTAATGGACTCAAGAAAATTTATGATTTTTGTATATTTTCCAAGTTTTACTTGTGTAGGGTAAATGTGGCATTTTCTTGTGGCTTTCCACATCTTAAATAGAAGCAAAATTCACAGAATGCACTTTAATAAAATAGGGCTTACTTCCTAAGATACTAGGATAATACCGGTCAAGTACTTGATCTTCTTCCACACCACTTTGGGAAGGGAGTTTATCTTACACATTTCCGCTTAGCTCCCCTCTTTTCTGTATGGTCTATGGGAAGAGGACAATGTGTACTAGGCCTATTTGACATTTATTGATGCTTATCTTCCTCTGCAATGTAAGGAATTAAAATTACATGAATGTGTGTGTGTATAAATTAGGACAGACAGATACATGTTGGAAAAAGATAGAGTGCACTTTGAAGAGGGATTGATAAATTGCACTAATACCATTTTAAATGGGAAAGAAGATAATACAGTATGTGAAAGTGGAAAGAGTTCTAATGACCTGCTGGAGATCTAAGTCTAAATTCCTACCTGGGGATCCTGGAAGTTCACTTAATTTCTGTACCACAACATCTAATTTTTATCTACATATTTTTCAGGATTTATATACTAATAACACTGGCTAATATCTGTTTTATTTATTACTGTCTCCTTTGTGCTTAGAACACTGCTAAGGAAATAATAAGAGCTCTAAAACTGTCAGTGCTGGTTGAAAACACTCAGAAATTTATTTTAAACAAAGAGTGAAAAATGTGTTTTTAAAATTAATTTGTATGTTGAGATATGAACAATTTTATAAATTACTGAAGATTTTAAAGCTATTTAATGGAATAAAATTCACTGTGTCTGCAGGAAAACTTATTGCTGACCTCATTTGCAGTTAAGATCAAATAAGAAATGTAAAGCAAAATAAAAATAGTTATTTATGCTATGCAATTGAAAGTTTACAATCTGCAAAATAATTCAATTTTCTACTCAGCTTGTCTTCCATTCTGTATAACAGGATTTTAATTTATGCTTTCTACCAAGTACCTAAAAGGCAGAGAAAATAAAGATATCAGTTAACCTATCACTGAATTATTATTGAAAACATCAAAGAGAAAAAGAAAATGTGATATCAATAAGACACAGTTTAAACTAATGCTACAATTCCATTTAATTGATTAACCACCTATTAAATTCTTTAATGAGGTGAGGAGTTTTAGGAGTGAGAGGTGGGAAAAACATTCACTTCTCTGGGAAATAAACTGTGAGAGACATGAGAAACCCTAAAATGCTAGATTTCTACTAATTTCATAGTGACTATAGTTAAGTACCCCAGTAAGAATTTTGGGAACTTACTGCAGGAAAGGGGGTTAGCAAAACCCATCTGGCTCAGTAAAAGGCCAGAAATACTCTCTGCTTCCAGCCCACAGGTTTCTGCACCACTCCCCACCCACACTGGTTTGATGGGAGGATGTTAAAATTCTTGTCTCTTAAAAAGAGGAAAACAAAGACTTCCTGGATTCAAGATTTGTTCCAATACAGACTATAGTTCTGCTACTATTTGAGGAGATGCAAGAAACCCTTTCCCACTCAAAACTCACCACAAATATAATGAGCTGTGTGTTTGCTAAACAAAGAGAATGGCAGGAATTCAGAGTATGTTTCAAGCACGAGGTCTGGTGCACACAAAGACTTACATAAGAGTGAAGCTCAACCAGGAACATGAAGAGCTCATCCAATTCCATCAGGATTGATCAAGCACCAAGTAAGGCTACAGCTCAGGGAGGGCAAGTCTAGGGAGAAACCCATCTGTGAGTAGCATAGGCTTTCAGGGATATTTGAAAGCTAAGAGTGCAGTAAAAACACAATAAAAACCTTTCATCTATGCAGACACGACCCTAAATTAAAGAACAACCCACAAAGAATAATGAAATAGAATAGCCATCCAAGAAATAGATCTGCAGAAATATATGAACAGATTTGTGGTAAAGATACACAAGCCACCCAGGTGCCCCTGAAAAAGAATATTAATAAGAAGACTTATACTAAGTGTATTTTGGCATAGTGTAGAGGGAAGCTGATTGTTATCGATGCTTCTTAATTATTAAACTGTTTAAACATATAATATATGATATTTGCTTTGAACAGATATCCATTTTATGCAAAAACAATCTAATATGGAAAGTAATCATTATTTTACTCTCATGTAAGCTATCTGATACTTTTTGAATGATTTATTATAGATACTTCATAACTGAGTTTTAGCTGTTAACTTAATCAGTTTGGGCTGCTATAACAAATTACCATTGCCTGGATAGCTTAAACAGCAAACATTTATTTCTTATAGTTCTGGAGGTTGGGGAGTCAAAGATCAGGATGCTGTCAGATCCAGTGTCTAGTGAGGATCCACTTTCTGCTTTGCAAGTGGTCATCTTGTCACATGCAGAGAGCAGAGAGAGGCAAGTTCTTCTGTCTCTCTCTCATCTCTTTCTTTTTTGTTGTTTTGTTTTTTTGAGGATGGCAATAGCTTATTTTTCCAGCTTCACTGAGGTCTAGTGGACAAATAAAAATCATGTATATTTAAAGCATACAACTTGGTGTTTTGATATAAATATACATTGTAAAATAATCACCATAATCAAGCTAATTAATATATCTCTCACATTATATAGCATCCATTTTTTTCCCTTCCTTCTTCTTCTTCTTCTTTTTTCTTATGGTGATGAGAACAATTATGATTTACTTTCTTAGAAAATGTCAAGTATACAATACAGTATTGTTTAATAGTAATGTTAACATTGCAGTATAGTTACAAGGCAGTACATTAGATCTCTAGAACTTACTCATCGTACTAACTTGCATAACTTTGTGCCCTTTGACGAATATCTCCCATTATACATATATATATACACATATATATGTGTATATATATATAAAAATATAAATCTACATATCCACACACACACACAAATATACATATATATAGTCTATATATATATATATGTATATATGTATATGTGTGTATATATATATATATATATATATATATATACACCATAATTTTACACACTTATTTCATTTCTTTCAGCTATATACTCAGAAGTGGGATTGCTGGATTTATGGTACTTCAATTTTTAATTTTTTGAGCACCCTCCACATTGTTTTCTCTAGTGGTTGTACCAATTTACATTCTTCCATTCTCTAGATTGCCTTTTTACTCTGTTGTTTGTTATGCAGAAGCTTTTTAGTTTGATGCAATCCTATTTGTCTATTTTTGCTTTTGTTGACTATCCTTTTGGGGTCATATCCAAAAAGTCATTGCCCAGACCAATGTCAAAAAACATTTTCCTACATTTTCTTCTAGTAGTTTTATGGTTTCACGTCTTTTGTTTGCCTTTAATCCATATTAAAGAGTTGAATTTTGTATATGGTGTGAGATAAAATTCCAATTTAATTCTTCTGCATGTGGATATAGTTTCCCAACACCAGTTATTGAAGAGTCTGTCCCTTCCCCCATTGTGTATTTTTGGCACACTTGGCAAGGATAAGTTGACCATAGATGTTTGGATTTATTTTTTGTCTCTCTATTGTCCATGTGTCTGTTTTTATGCCAATAAAACATGGTCCATGTTCTCTTGATCCATGTGTCTGTTTTTATCCAATACCATACAGTTTTGATTATGAAGCTTTGTAATGTATTTTGAAATTAAGAAGTGTGATGCCTCCTGCTTTGCTCTTCTTGCTCAAGCTTGCTTTGGCTATTCAGGGTCTTTTATGATTCCATACAAATTTTAAGATAGTTTTTTATTTTCTATTTATGCAAAGAATACCATTGGAATTTTGATAGATTGCATTGAATCTGTATATCAGTTTGGATGTTATGGACATTTTAACAATATTAATTCTCCCAATCCATGAACACAGGCAGTCTTTCAATTTATCTGTGCCTTCCTTAATTTCTTTCATTAGTGTTTACTAATTTTCAGTGAGCAAGTCCTTTACCTCTTGGTTAAATTTATTCCTAAGTTTGTTGTTTATTTCTATTATGAACAGGATTATGTTCTTAACTTCCTTTTCAGATAGTTCTTTTGTGTGTATGTAATTATGATTAAATTTTATATTTAATTTTGTATTCTACAAATTTTCTGAATTAGTTTATATGTTCTAAAAGGTTTTTGGTTCATCTTAAGATATTTCTACATATATGATTATGTCATCTCCAAACAGAAATAGTTTAACTTCTTCCTTTCTGATTTGAATTTGTGTGTGTGTGTGTGTGTGTGTGTGTGTGGACATGCACTAGATCTTAGGGGAAAACTTTCTATTTACCCCCATTGATTGTGATGTTAGCTTGGGCTTTTCATACATGCTCTTTATTATGTTGAGATAAGTTTCTTCCATAATTATTTTACCGAGAGTTTTATCATAAATGAGTATTGAATTTTGTCAAACACTTTTTCTCTGTTGAGATGATCTTGTGTTTATTTTCCTTTCATTGTTAATGTGATAGATCACATTGATTACTTTGTGTATGTTGAACTGTTTTGCATCTAGGGATAAATCCAACTTGGTGAAGATATGTGATCCTCTTAATGTACTGTTGAATTTGGGACTATTTCTATTTCTTTATTTTGGAAGAGTTTAAGAAGGATTAGTATATTGGTGGCTTAGTCAGCTGTGTCTGCCTTCCCCTCAGGTCATGATCTCAGGGTAGTGGGATCCAGCCCCAGGTCAGGCTCCCTGCTCAGCATGGAGTCTGCTTCTCCCTCTCCCTCTGCTCCTCCCCACTGTGGACCCATCTGGACCTGGGCTTTTCTTTGTTAGAGGTTTTTTTTGTTTTGTTTTTCTTTGTTTACTCCTCAACCTATTTGATATTGGTCTGTTCAGGATTTCTATATTTTCATGATTAAATCTTGGTAGGTTGTATGTTTCTAGGAATTCATTCATTTCATCCAGGTTATTCAATTTGCTGGCATGTAATTTTTCTTAATAATCTCTTGCAATTCTTTGTATTTCTGAGGCATCCATTGTAATGTCTCCTATTTATTTCTGATTTTAAGTCTTTTCTCCTTTCTTAGTCCAGTGAAGGGTGTGTAGATTTTGTTTGTCTTTTCAAAAAAACAGCTCTTAGTTTTATTGAATTTTTCTATTATGTTTCTCTTCTCTATTTGATTCATTTCTTCTCTATTATTATTTCCTTCTGTGACTTAGTTTGTTGTCTTTTTTAAAAGTTTCTTAAGGTGTGAGGTTAGGTTATTTGAGTTTTTGTTCTTTTTTAGTGTAGGCATTTATTTCTATAAGCCTACCTCTTAGAACTGATTTTGCTGCATCCCATAAGTTTTGATATGTTGTGTTTTAGTTTATCCAAGATACTTTGTAAGAATTCCCTTTTGATTCCTCTTTGACCAATGGCTACTCAAGAGTATGGTGTTTAATGTCCACATACTTGTGAATTGTCCATTTTCTTACCATTAATGATTTATAATTCTGTTCCATTGTAGTCAGAAAAGACACTTAAAGTTATTTTAAGTGTCTTGCTTAAATCTTTTTAAATTGGTTAAGTCTTGTTTTGTGACCTAACATGCAATCTCTCCTAGAGAATACTCCATGTGTACTTGAGAAGAATGTGTATTCTGCTGTTGAATGGAAAGTTCTACATATGTTTGTTAGGGTTCATTTGGGTCTCAATATTTAAAGCAAATATTGACAGATATGAAGGGAGAAATTCACAGTTATACAAAGAAAGGAGACTTTAATACCCATCTTTAATAATGGATAGAACACCTAGAGAGAAAATCAGTAAAGAAACAGCTGATTTGAACAATAATCTGTCTCTTCTTAAAAGAACACTAATTTCATTTATGAGGGCTGCACTCTCATAATTATTTTCCATAGGTCCCACCTCCTAATACCATCATGTTGGGAGCTAGGATTTCAACATACGAATTTTGAGGGTACATGAATATTTAGGCATAACACTTGTTTAATCATGAAAATATGGCTTAGTTACATATACAAAATCTAACAGAGTTACTAAGTATCTAATGTGTCTTAAAAAGATGAATACTCTGAAAAGGTACTTATAAAGATTTTCTTGCCTCCTAAAAATTTAAATCCGAGCTGATTAAAAAATGCATTAAGAAAGAAATAGATTCATTTGAGTTTGAGAATGCTGTTTCTCATTGGCCAGGTCACAAAGCTCACTTGTACCTGAATGACAATGAAATCAACTAGGAATTCTATTCTTTCCATACAAAATAAGTTGTGATAACTGAGGAATAATTTTATTTATTTATTTATTTATTTATTTATTTTAAAGATTTTATTTATTTATTTGACAGAGAGAGACACAGCGAGAGAGGGAACACAAGCAGGCAGAGTGGGAGAGGGAGAAGCAGGCTTCCCGCGGAGCAGGGAGCCCGATGCAGGGCTTGATCCCAGGACCCTGGGATCATGACTTGAGCCAAAGGCAGATGCTTAATGACTGAGCCACCCAGGCGCCCCCTGAGGGATAATTTTAAAATTCAGTTAACCTTTAATTAAAATAATGTAGGGAACATTTTCATCAAGTATTTATCTTAATGCAAAATACAGTATGCTAGTCCTAAATAGTGTCTAATCATAAATCATAAGAATCATAATATCATGTAAACTGACTTTGATGGGATATAGTGTTATAATAAAATTTAGGGATATGAAATTTAGAAAGAGAATATTCCACCACTTTTAGTGCTATTATGTGGTGTGTGTGTGTGTGTTTGCATGTGTGTAAAGTAGTAAGAGATATACCCAATGGGCAAATTGTTTTATCTTATTTCACCTTTAAAATGAACTACTTGCACCTGATACCCTCTAAAGTCTCTTCCAGCTATAAAATGGAAAAATTCTATGCTGCTCTTGTGATACCTCAGTATATTCCACTAAGTGAACATTGAAAGGCTCTAACTAAAAGAGAGATAATTGAGACCAAATTAAGATCATTTCCCTCTAAATTCTTCAAGGTTTTATTCCAAAGACAATTGTAAAACTGTTTCAAGAATACTGACTTCTTTGGTTACAACATGATCCCAATAAAAGGCATTTTATATATACATTCAGATCATTTTCTCCTTCACTTCTTTTTTAAAATTTGTAGAGCTTTTCAGGTGGTATTTTAGAGCCAAAAGGAGCCACAGACTTCTGTACACATATACTATCTAATTCAGAGGGACAGGATGATGGTATGGGAAAAACAGTGGTTTCTGAGTACAGATTGTACAAAAGAGGAGTCTAACCTGACTTAGCTTCTCTTTGACTCTTACTATGGTCTGTGTTTTGGTAATGCCACACATGAATTTATGTCCAGGTCAACTTCAGAGAGGATAAATTTATAAAATAGAGTATTCCCTCCCACACTAACTCTAACCATGATAGCTAACCTAACCTTTCCCCTCAACTTGACTAAACTTGAGATAGATTTCTTCCTGATTCTAGGCCCTTAATCCCCCTCTCTTAGACCATTTACTTTCAAAAACTTTCAATTTAAATTCTCTGCCGCTTTGAGGTACATAAATCTTCTAACCTCTTTGAGATTTACAACCCAGGAACATCCTTCCTAGTGACCTAGGAGCCATCTTTTTGAAGTATAATCAAGAAAGACAGAGTCCCTATATGTCAGTCTCTGTGGGAGGGTAGGACCCTAAATTTTAAGAGTATTAATGAGTAAATACAGATGTCCTGATCACATTGACTAACCTCCCCACTACTGTCTTCTACTAGTTTTCTCCTAAATTATCCCAGCACTTACGAATTCTTCTGCCCTTTGTTTAAGTAGAATTGAGTTCAGGGTGCCTGGGTGGCTCAGTTGGTTAAGCGACTGCTTTCGGCTCAGGTCGTGATCCTGGAGTCCCGGGATCGAGTCCCGCATCCGGCTCCCTGCTCGGCGGGGGGTCTGCTTCTCCCTCTGACCCTCTTCCCTCTCGTGCTCTCTCTCTCTCATTCTCTCTCTCTCAAATAAATAAATAAAATCTTAAAAAAAAAAAGTAGAATTGAGTTCAGTCTCATTCCCATGATAATCTTGACCTCATTGCAATAATTTTGAACAAAATCTTCTTTGCCTTTTTAACTTGTCCAATACATGTTTTCTTTCACAACTCCAAAGTGGAAGAAAGTACAATGCATGTGAAAATCCAATTTCCCATTCAAAGATATAACCCAATTAATAAAAGGTGATGTGTTCTAATTTTGACATAAGTGATTATATTTTGTGATATGATTCCAAACTTAAAACATTCTTAACTATGTGTATTATTAGAATTCTTATAAGTAAATAATGCTATGCTATATATGCATACAAAATATAGCTGTTATTTACATTAGAAAATATGTAATATATCATTATTTATATTAGAGATTATATTCTATTATATATTATGTATATGAGAATAAGAACAATTTTCCCTTTATGTTTGCCAAGTTTTTACTTTCTTGCTTCATAGGACAATAATGTAACTATTCGCACATGTAACTATTTTTAAAAACATTTGCATTATAAGGATATAGATAGATAGATAGATAGATAGATAGATACATGTATATGTATAGCACATTAATCTTTTTTTTAATTTTTTTATTCTTATGTTAATCCCCATACATTACATCATTAGTTTTAGATGAAGTGTTCCATGATTCATTGTTTGTGCATAACACCCAGTGCTCCATGCAGAATGTGCCCTCCTCAATACCCACCACCAGGCTAACCCATCCTCCCACCCCCCTCCCCTCTAGAACCCTGTTTGTTTTTCAGAGTCCATCGTCTCTCATGGTTCGTCCACCCCTCCGATTTCCCCCGCTTCATTCTTCCCCTCCCGCTACCTTCTTCTTTTTTTTTTCTTAACATATATTGCATTATTTGTTTCAGAGGTACAGATCTGAGATTCAACAGTCTTGCACAATTCACAGCGCTTACCAGAGCACATACCCTCCCCAGTGTCTATCACCCAGTCACCCCATCCCTCCCACCCCACCCCCCACTCCAACAACACTCAGTTTGTTTCCTGAGATTAAGAATTCCTCATATCAGTGAGATCATATGATACATGTCTTTCTCTGTTATAGCACATTAATCTTATATTGTCTCTGTTGTTGAAGTTATGAGGCAAATAAGTAACTTATAGGCTTTGAGTTTTTAAAGGGTACTTTCTAAAGAACAGGAAGAAATTTTAAGAGAGAATTGAGAAGAAATAATAAGTAAGACAAAAATAAAAGGGATAGATGGCAGATAGAAATACGTATTTTGAAAAGAAGTCTTGAAGGAGTGAAGTCTTGTCTTGCAGCAAGTGGCTTTGATGTTGCATATAGCTTTGATTCAAGGTTGGAGTTTTGACATTTAAATAAAAAGTTAATGTAGGCATTTTAGAGCTGGTACTTCAAGGGATACTCTGGCATAACATCATGTGACTGGGGCCAAGGCTACTTTGAATTATTTTATTACTTATTTACTATCTTACTTAGCACACCTCCCCCAGCTCCCACCAATGTATGGAAATCAACAGTATCTAAAAGTATGCATCTGAGACAGTTACCGAAGGTTGGATTGGAAGAAAAACTATTTACAAAAAAAAAAAAAAATGCGCTCATTAAGTTTCTTCTGCTAGATTGAATCTATAATTGTGAAACATAATTAAATAACTGATCTCTGAGGAAAGTCATATATATGGGTAGGGTTTCATGAACACCATTTTCTCATCTGACTGAAAAACTGCTTGGATTCTTTTTATTTGTTTTTGTTTTTCACTCAAACTCATTAGAGAATTCAGGTAACATGGATAAAATCATATATTTCTCCCTGGTGAAGCAGTCTTTTATAAATGTTCCACAACAGACAGGCCAAGCCTCCTTGAAGGGATGAATCACACAGAGATCACATTTGTTTCAACAAATGTCTGTTGTCTTGTGCCTATTGCACTTTTTTAAATGGAAGAACAGACTAATTTTTAACCCCAGGGGAGCTGAATATGCTATGTATTACTCACTGACAAATATATGAACTCTGTTTCCAGCTTTTCTTTGAAGAATTGCACTTAGGAACTCCTAATTATACAGTATATCAGTGAAGAGATATGGAATGACAACTTAAAGGCTTTCTTTCAAATTATGACTGCCATTTATTTTTTAAGTGATATTATTTATTATAGAAGAGTAGACATTCACAGCACTTTGAACTTCTTAATACTGAAGGAAGCTTCCAAAGACCTTAACATCTGAGAACTTCTACTAAAGTATTATGTCAAGAAAATTAAAGTTCTAGTGGGTTGAAAAGAAGCGGAAGAAATAGCAAAATTAGTGAACAATGACTATACAAGTGAAAATGTACTATAATAACAACTTGAAGGATGGGAAAACAAATATTTAATGTGTACTCAGATTAAGATGGACATATTTTTCTCAGTAAAAGAAGTAGTGTAGTGGATGTCAAATGAAGCAGGCAATAAATGGATGGTAAAGAGCTCATGGTAGTTGGTAGAGATTTTGAAAGGTAAATTTTGAGGGTTGAGATTTTGGATCATGCCTTTTAGTACTGGTTATTTCATTTACTAACATGATGCTTTATATTATCCTTCATTTGGAAATCATTAATAGTTTTAATTTGGTATTTATAGACTTTTTTCTTCCACACTTCAAATGTTCCAAATGTGTTAAATAACATTCATGAGGTGTGATTTATTATAAAAGTGTAATAAAATATGTTAAAGTCTCTGAGGTACACTTCTTGGTGTCAGGTATCCTTTCCTGAAGTGAAGATCCTTTCCATTGCGTTTTGAATAAGATCTACCTGGGTTTTACCACTGTAAGAATTCTAGCCTCACTAATATGGTTGTGTTAATTAATTTCTTTGGATTTCATTCTTCCAATTTTTAAATATAAATACTAATGCCAACACATGAGTATTAATTAAGATTATATGTATTCCTACAGGAGAGGAGATGATCAATACATTGAAGCTATAGCTGTCCTTTTTCTGTCAGGTAACAGGACTAGTGATTGTGATACTCCACTCTTAGGGCGGTGGTATGCCCCAGGAATCTCTTTAGAACTTTATAAAAGATAATCTCCAAAAGAAAGTCAAGAAAATACTATATGTCCATGCGCCAAGATTCCTATGGAATTTTTGTTGCTTTAATTTTGCTCAAAACAGTATATAGTAATTTGTCTTATTTTCTTAAAGGAAAGGACAATTTAATGTCTACTTTCACTGAAATTCCTTAAGAAATTCTGGCATGTGAATTTTGCTGCTTCATCCCTTATGTTTTATCCCAATTTTCTGATGTTTGGCCATGTTAATTTCTCCAGCATTGACTTTTAGAGGATAATATTGACCTAGTGGTACTATTAGTTGTATCATGATCATTGCATCATTGGATAGAGACAATTGAGACTTATTTTTAGTTCTTCCAGAAAAAAATGTGCCATCTGCTTGAGTTATAGCAGACACTTCTGGTTAGCTACATCAATATCTGTTCCCAAATTTGTTTCCCTGGCTACATTTTGGCTACTTGTGGATACTATTGGCCAAAGGATGGTAAATGAAGTTTGCTTATGTGTTCCTAGAAATTCTTTGCACTTTTTTGACATAGGTGTTACCTTACCTTCACATTATTCTTGCTGAAGATGGATGTATTAGCAGAAGCAATGAGTCATCAGCTCTGACAACTTGAGCCCTGAAATCAATCCAACAGCTGACTTGCTTTACACTTCTTGTTATATGAGCAAAAATAATCTATTTGCTCAAGCTTGTGTAAATGGTATTCTGTTACCAGCAGCTAAAATCTGATCTGATATACTTCAGTATGTAATTTTTCCTTTCTGGCCTTGAATCGTCTCACAAATAAAAGTAAATGTGATAGTTAATTTTATGTGTTAAGGATTGCCCAGATAGCCCATAAAATATTATGTCTGTGGTATATTTGTGAATGTGTTTCTGGATGGGCTTGGCATTTGAATCATTGAACTGAGTAGATTGTCTTCACCAGTGTGGATGGCATCATCTAATCTATTAGACTGAATAAACAAAATGCAGGGGAAAGATGAATTCACCCCTTTTTCTTCTTGCCTCCCTACTTGAATTGAGACATCCATCATCTGCCTTTGGACTGACATTTACACCATCAACTCCCCCTCCCCTGGTTCTCAGGCTTTGCGACTTGTACTGGAATTATACCACCGTCTTTCATGGGTTGTCAACTTGTGGATGGTGGATAGTGAGACTTCCCAGCCTCCATAATTGAATGAGTCAACTATTCACATATTATATTATTCACATATTATATATATTATAGTCACATCTATATTTCCTATTAGTTCTATTTATCTGGAAAACCCTAACTAATATAGCAGGGATCCAATAATGGAACAAAAATAGGATTTTAGTCTCCAATATCTTCATTCTTATTCTCTGTCATGTTTGTCCAAATCAGGTTATGAGGACTAACTAAGAATTGAGAAAACAAAACTAATCTAGAAATAAATTTCAATTTTAATCCTGCCAATTGCATCCCTTTCCAATCTATTAATGGTCAATTTTAATAAATCATTGCTTTTAATCAGCTTTGTTAAGAATTCAATGAGAGTAATTATGTTTTACTATTCCGACATGTTTCCCTCAGTACTACATCTCATAAATTCATTTTTATATATGATTTACTAGAGAAAAATGTCCTGTAAATGAAGGAAATGATTTTGCTACCAATCTCTAGTTAAATTCAAACAATGCACACATAAAATTAATAGAGAATGGCCTATCATATATATTTATTTCTTTCACATCTCCATCTCTGAATGATTTATCTTTCCTAGTACCAACAGAGCTTTGAAAAAAAGTAACTGTTGGAATTGACTTGCTTGTGCAGTTTATAGAAAATATGGCAAAAAAGTTTCTATGGGATACCTCTGCTATAATAATTACATATCTTACATGTGCTGGGGAGGAAAAATTTTACCTGCTCTTCAGAATTCTTCTAGCTGGTCTAAGAACTCTAGCTGGTCTAAGAATTACATTAACATGAGACAAGTTAACAGGAGAAAAAAAAAATTATATGTGTATGGAGACCCAGTAATAAAATTGAGATCAAAGAGGTGACCAAGGCATGAAACTTTTATACATTTTAAGAAAAAGAAACGTAAATTTTTGAGAAATTGACAGAACAACAAAAAAACCCTTATGTTTAGGACCTTCAATTAGTATGGAATTCTAAACACAATTTGGATTGGGATAGTAAATTAGTAAAAGTGACAAAGTTTGGTTATATGGGCTTCATTGGCCTTGAATTTCCTGTCTTTGATGATAAAGATGTCTCTTTACCTCCTGGCATAGGGAAGATACATTTTACATGGGAGATTTATTTTCTGCTTTTAGGAGACAAAGGAGGATCAAAGTGTTTTTGCACTGGCTATCTCTTAAGTAATTTTAATTTTAAATACTTAGCATACCATTGTGAAATATCTTGGGTGACCTCCCCAGGGCCCCCACACATGCAATTCTGCTATCTTTATTACCAAAAGAGTATGATTATAGATTTATAGGAATAAGAAATTAAACACAAATGAAGGAAGAAGAGATTATATTGAATTTGTACCGTTGGCCTCATTGAGGTGAAAAAAAAAAAGAATTCTTAATTGGATTCTCTTGTCTAAATACCAGAAAAAGCAGTAAAATGTGAATAAATAAGGGAAAGTATGATAGAGATATAATGACTTATCTATAAAAGTTAGATTTCTAAGGCAAAAGTGAAAGGTATAAGCCATGTCCCAAACAGATTCAATATGGTTCTAAATGATTCACACAAATGCCTTAAAATATACAGATAAAGGTTGTATTACTCATGTGATACAACATAGCAATTTAATAATTTGTTAATCTAGACCCCTTGTATTGGGACTAAGTTTGTCTGAGGCCTAAATTTCAGATGAACTCCATTTTCTCTTTTCACATCCACACTGAAGTCTGCATGTTTTTGAGAGAAATATGTACTAAAAAATTGCCTCCTGAGGTAAGAATCAGGTCTAAACCACTTGTAAGAAAGATTTGTTTTTAAACTCTAGTTTTTAACTCTTTTTAGTACTATTGTTAATCATAGTTTGAATTTTTATCACTCTGCCTCACTTGGCATAGTTCCTTGGACTTAAAATAGGCATTTAGATTAGATTTTTCTGTTGTTATGAAGTTGTTTGATTAAAAGCCTTTGTCATAAAGAAATTTACACTGGAAATAATATATATGTATGTGTGTGTGCTTATATTTATATATATTATATGACTTTTTGATAGAAGTTTGAATGTGAAAATACAGAGAAACTCAGCAGACAGTGGTATGATGTTGAGTAATGGCAATAAAGTGAAGGGTAGCAAACAAAACCCATGATTAAATAGAAGCTATGGTATAGGGGGAGAAAAGAGCTATAAGTGGAACAGAAAGTGACTGGGTCACTGCAATGGTGATTCATTCGATTTAGGTTTTATCTAGAATGGCATTTCAATTTCTTGTGGTGTGACTGTACCATTATTGATAGACTTTCTTGTCTTCTTTACTTCCCCATACATCCTTACAATGTTTTCCTAAATACATTAGCTTAAATATGTTTCGGCAACCTGAAAAATCATAAGTAATGCAGTGCATGAGTACAAACCCTTATATTCTGATACGAGTGTAAAATATCACTGGATGCTGAATTGTACTGAGGTCAAACCCAAGCAAAAATTGAGCTTTGCCAAGATAGAAAACAGAGTTGCTTGTTTTTGTTTGTTTTCTTTGCTTATTTGTTGGACAGTAATATTTGTTTTCCTATCTTTTAACAAATGTTCTATTTAAAACTCTAGCAAAACCACAATATTTTTCCTGTATTTGAAACAAATATATATAATCAAGCTTTGATTCCTAACACTGGTTCCTCTCTCTTGGTTGACATAACTACCATTACATGATAATTGAGACACACAGTTCAACTATAGCAAAAAGTACAATATCCTTCAGGTCTGTCATCTTGTCATCCTCTAAATGCAAGTCACTCCTGTCACCTGTTTCTACTCCACTCTCACCTCTATGTTCTGTATTTCTTCCCCTCTGATTTAATCTCTCACTATAGGCTTCCTTGCCAACCCGTTTCACTCTGCCATCTGGAACATCAGTACACTGTTGAAAACAAAATAACACAAAATTACATGGCATCAGCATATTCACTGTATTTTCCCTTTCTTTGCTCTAAATAAAAATTTTTCTCTTCCCTAAGGATACCAAGGTCCTTACAAATATATTGAGAGACTGGAGAAGTTTCATTCTTTCATTATGTATAAACAGAGAGACCAGGATGATGGGGGAAGGGAGGGAGAAGCAATTACAACATTTTTCTGATTATTTCTTCTTCAGAAGTATCCCCTTTCATGCTTGTGCTAAGACACTTATTTTGTAGAGGATCAACCATTGCTGTTTGCCTGGAACTGTACTTAATTAGAAAAAAAAAAAAAAAAATGAAAGCCTTGTACCCTGGGAAACTCCTCAGTCACAGGCAAACCTGGATCATTGATCATCTTAGATCTTCAAGTAACATCACCCACATCCCTCCTGTAAACATAATTCCTGCTCTCATGGGGCTGCATAGTCAAATATGGTTTCCATTTCTGCTGCTTTATTGAGACCACTGAAAATGTAAAGTTCTGCCTATTTGATGAAATGTTCCATTTTCTAGGTTTATGAGACAAAATTCACTTCTGGTTTTTATTCTGTTTTTCTGGAAACTTGTCAAGGCCTTCAAGATATCTCTGCCTCCATTTATATTTAAAACTTGGTATTTCCCATAAGCCATGTTCTTTACTCCTTATTCTCACTGTATATGTCTTCATGGATGGATTCACTTAACTTAACTAGATTTAATTATCAATTATATACTAATGATCTCCAAATCTATATCACATTTGATTTCCCCCATTTACCTATTACCTGCTGGACATCTCACCTAGATGTTCCTATTCACATCAGTGTGTCCCAAACTGAATCCTAATCTTTTCCCTGCTCTTCTATTTCTTATTTTGGTGGAAAAAAAATACACTCAAGGATTAAGCAAAAACAAAAACTGTGACTTGTTTTATTCATCTCCCTTATAGCCACCATTCTCACACTCCCATTCCAGGGTCTAATCTGAAATAGTCCAACTCATTGATACATTTCTTTTAAAATATTTTTAATTTAAGTATAATTGACACACAATGTTATGTTAGAAAATATAATTCTAAAAGATATATGTACCTTTATGTTTATCACAGCATTATTTACAATAGAAGTGTCTAGCAATAGATGAATAGATAAAGAATATGTTACATATATATTTATTCATATATATTTATGTATATTCATACTTATACATGTATATTGCGTGAATCAATACATGTATACTGTATATACATGTATTGTGTGAAGTTGATTCACACAATACATGTATACTGACTATACATGTATAACCATACATATATACATATATATACATATATATACACATATACACATATATGTATATATTCATACATATTCATACATATATCTATACATATCATACATATATGTATTCTGACTATACATGTATATCCATATATACACATATATATGTATATATGAATGAATATTATACAGCCAGATAAAAGGATGAGATCATTGGTTTATTTCCTTTGTTTGTTTGCTTTTAGAGAGAGAGAGATCATGCAAAGGTGGGGAAGGACAGCATACTCCACACTAAGCATGGTGCTCTCGACACAGGGCTCTGTCTCATGACCCTAATCATGACCTGAGCTGAAATCAAGAGTCAGACGTTTAACCAACTGAACCACCCAGGTGCCCCAAATCATACATTTCTTATATGCCACCCTTATTCATCCAATTTATCAAACAAACTAAGATATATTTGAGAGCAAAAGATAATGCCAATCACAAAAAATATTGGAACAAGTATGTCAACTGAGACTCTTCATGGTCTTTGTGTTAGGATTTACCAAAAAAACAAAACCAATAGGAAAAATATATATATATTTGTAATAGGAATATATATAATATATATTATAAAAATATAGTATATTTATATAGAGAGAATATAATTATAATACAAATTATATATGTATGTATATATATGTCTATATATAGAGAGAGACAGACAGATGGACAGAGAGATTTATTTAAAGGAATTGGTTCACATGATTCTGGGATTGGCAAATTCAAAATCTTTCTGTGCTGGCCTGGAGGCTGGAGAACCAAGGAAGAGTTGATGTGGTAGTTTTGAGGAGGGCAATCTGGAGGCAGAATTCATTCCTTTCAGTCTCATCACAAGAAAGAATTCAAGGACAGACCAGACACAAAGATTGAGTGGTACAGGTGGGAAAGTTGATTAAAGTGAGAGTACACTCTTGAGATGTGAAAGCGGACAAGCTCGGGGGATAGCTGTCTGCCCAGGGTTTGGGTCTCTATCTTTTACTGACATTTGTTAACTAGGGGGTGAAATATGTATTACTTGGGGAGGGGATTTCTTGGGAGTAGGGTGTCATGACTTTTCTCCCTTACTTGGTCAGAGTCTCCAGCCTTCTCTGTCTGGTTTGATTCAGCTACCAGTAGCTTTGTTTTTGGAGTGGTATCAGGATATATCTCTAACTTTTCTGATGGGGGGCCATTACTCCCACTTTTCTGGCATCGAGGCATCCTGTTAAATCCTAACTAACTGCTTACTCTAACAATTTGTGGGGAAAAATTACAAAATTTTTCCAAGATTCAGCTTCTCTATCTATAAGAAGAGTAATCAAAGCATAGTAAAACTACAGTACAGGAAAGAGGAAGGAAGAAAAAAATTATGTAAACATTGACTTAATAATAAATGGCAAAGTTTCTGTGGCAATTTCAGGCAGTATAAATGATATTTACTGTCTGACAACAAGGAAAGACATTCATGAAATTAGAAGTGATTTTCATGATTAGAAGTGACTTTTAGCTACTCTGAAATCCATCTCTCTGGCTCCAGATGGAGTTGTCCTTAACCTTCCTGGACAGGTGGTGTTCAGTACTCAATTTCCAGTACTCAAAAATTAACAACTGTCATTCAACGCAACTTAAGTGCTCAAGTAGAACTACACTATTCTGACTTCAGTTTATTTATATAGTATTGTTCCAATTGTCTTAACTAAAGAAAAAAAATTTTCTAGCTGTGAATTTTCAGTGAGAGAATTGAGCTCTGGTTAAGCCTAAAATCAAGTTCTATAGTTTCTATTTGATTTCATTTTATCCCATCTAACTGGAGGAAAAAGTTAATCTGTCTTTTATATTCAGATATTTTCAAATTGTGTAGCTAAATACAAATAACTATGAATGTCTGTTCCATCATCTCAGTTCTAATTCAGTTTTTATTGCTAAATATTGCCTTGTAGAAAAATCACAGAATACTTTATAATGATAATTAATTAAGATGTCAGAAGCATTTTTTAAATAAACTTGTATTGAACACGTATTATGGCTCTTAGTGTCCTACCATTCATTGAGGGAGGGCTCTTTGCCTCTATTTTTTCTCCTTAATTTCATTTCCTTATTTATTAAAAAAAATGGGCTAAAATTTTCTCCATGGGAAAAAAGATATCCAATGATACACAGATCATTGGCTATTTTTATGATAACATTTTTACAAGCTTTCCAGATGGCAATCTGAGGAGTAATTGAAGATGATTACACTTTGAAATACAATAGACACATTTGAATTCCAATCAGCATGTTCTATTTCATTAAAAGCATTGAAAATTGATGGTGCTAGTACAGTAAAAACTCAATTAACTAATACCTGACTTGCTTAGAATTCTAATTAGCCATGTTTCCCCCAGATTTGATTTTTAGAAGATAATGACAAAGGAGGTGGGGGGGGGAATCCCACACTGCAATAAACTTGAACACTTTAATCGTGCCATTTTCCCATTCGCACATCTTCAGTTAGTCTCCTTGACTTTCAGTGTCTTCTTCCTAATAACCTTGCCCTTTTCTAATGCAACTAGTTATCTTGTGAAATGCAAATCTCTATACCCAGTGTAGTTTAAAGGTTTGAAGACTGCTCTTTTTAGAGTTAAGACAAAATTCCTTGAAATGATCTTCAGCACCCCGTGATCACCTTCCTTTCCATCATTATATCACATTACACTGCATCTTGTTTTCTCTAATGGATTGGCCGTCTATCATTCCTGTACAATGCTTATGTTCACTCCTGCCAAAGGAGTGTTTTCTTTGTCTAGAAATCTCTTCCTTCTCCTCTAGCCTAGACAATTCCTAGACATTGTACATCAAGAATGGTAAATCTAACATGTGAGTAGAATCCAGCTCAATTTGTATTTCCTTAGGGAAACTTTCTTTGACATCCTTCACTCAATCCTCACTCAAATCCTCTTTTGGCACATATTTCTCCTCATAATAATTATCAGAGCTTGTTGCAATTCAACAAACATTTTTTATGATTGTTTTATTAATATATAAATTTCTAATTTATAAGCCCTCCAAAGGGCATCCAAATGTATTTTTTTCATGATATTACCTCCAGGACTTAGCACAGTATTTGGTACATAATAGGAGTTCAATAAAAATTAGTTGAATGAATACATGTATAGATTTCTCATATAAAGAAATAGTTTCCAGAAACAAATTAATACTCTTGTCATGAGGTGTTTCAAATTTCAGATTTTCAATAATGCTATTTGAGACCAGAGTGAAAGCCATCCACAATGCTTCTACCCACATGTATTTTTGGGACCAACTTTCATATATTGTCAGTAAATTTAGTAGATATCTATAGTGCAGAACTTTCCCTCTACCAAGTCAGATCAAATTTTAGAAAAGAGAAAAAGCATAACCCATAGGAAATCTATAATTTGTGAGTTATAAAAGGGACTTAGAAATGGATTTCTTTTATAGGGAAGGTTGGTGGGCTGCAGGAAAAAGAGTACAAAAAGCAGACTGGTGAGTGAGGTTACGGAAAATGGTGACCAAAGGTGAGGTGAAAGTAAAAAAGATGAGACATGAGGGTGTGAACCTGAGAACATGAATCAAACATCACTAGCTGATGCCCACCTTCACTCCACACACATATCTGAACTTTGTAAGACTTTGAAACAACTTCCTTAACAATTGTGTGTAGAACCCCTGAAAACTTTATAGGGGGCCTTTTTGAACTGTTTTGTGTAAGTCAGGTGAAATACTATGTAGAGCAAGTAATTACTTTCTCCATGGCTATCACTGATGGCCATCAACCATTCGGTTACTGAAGAAGAAATGAGAGATATCTCTTCACACAGGAAAATCTAAATACAACCATAGAGACTAGATAAATTCAGCCACCTAACTTTCCTCATGTCTTATCAAAAATAGTTTTGTGGACCTGCCTCACAAATATTTTGTACACTTCCACACATGTTCACACACATGTAAATGTATACATATATATTTTCACACACAGACACAGATATATACTTAGACATAGATGCAGATATCAGTATAAAATATATCCATTGAGAAGCAGAATGGGAAAGCCCTGATAAAATATAATCAATCTGAAGAAATTTTTATAATATATGCCATGTATGTAACTCAACGTCATTTATGTTGAAACCATTAGAATAGATTGATTCACTTCCTGTTCTTTAACATTACTTTTTGTCCAACAGAACATGGACCAAAGATGAAAAATACAGTATTTGACATAGTTTTTTCAACTTTCCTAAACTTATGATTTTCTAAATTATGTGGTTTTAGGTCTGAATACAATGAAATACACAATGAGATTTTTTTTAATCTCCTTTTTATTTTTTTTTTTAATTTTATTATGTTATGTTAGTCACCATACAATACATCATTAGTTTTGATCGTGGGTGATCCACGATCCATTGTTTTCATATAACACCCAGTGCTCCATGCAATACGTGCCCCCTTTAATACCCATCACTGGGCTAACCAATCCACCTTCCCCCCTCCCCTCTAAAACCCTGTTTGTTTCTCAGAGTCCATAGTCTCTCATGGTTCATCTCTCCCTCCAATTCCCCCTGCCCATTTTTCCCTTCCTTCTCCTAATATCCTCCATGCTATTCCTTATGTTCCACCAATAAGTGAAACCATATGATAATTGACTTTCTCTGCTTGACTTATTTCACTTAGCATAATCTCCTCCAGTCCCATCCATGCTGATGTAAAAGTTGGGTATTGATCCTTTCTGATGGCTGAGTAATATTCCCTTGTATATATGGACCACATCTTCTTTATCCATTCATCTGTTGAAGAGCATCTCAGCTCTTTCCACAGTTTGGCTATTGTGGACGTTGCTGCTATGAACACTGGGGTGCATATGGCCCTTCTTTTCACTGCATCTGTGTCTTTGGGGTAAATACCCAGGAGTGCATAAGCTGGGTCATAGGGTAGTTCTATTTTTAAATTTTTGAGGAATCTCCAGACTGTTTTCCAAAGTGGGTGTACGAACTTGCATTCCCACCAACAGTGTAAGAGGGTTCCCCTTTCTCCACAAACTCTCCAACATTTGTTGTTTCTTTCCCTGTCCATTTTTGCCATTCTAACTGGTGTAAGGTGGTATCTCAGTGAGGTTTTGATTTGGATTTCCCTGATGGCTAATGATGATGAACATTTTTTCATGTGTCTGTTAGCCATTTGTATGTCTTCTTCAGAAGTGTCTTTTCATATCTTCTGCCCACTTTTTGACTTGATTAATTGTTTTTTGGGTGTTGAGTTTGAGATCTTGAATACCAGCCCTTTACCTGTAGTGTCATTTGCAAATATCTTCTCCCATTCCGTGGGTTGCCTCTTTGTTTTGTTGACTGTTTCCTTTGCCGTGCAGAAGCTTTTTATCTTGATGAAGCCCCAAAGGTTCATTTTTGCTTTTGTTTCACTAGCTTTTGGAGATGTTTCTTGAAAGAAGTTGCTGTGGGTGATGTCAAAGAGGTTACTGCTTATGTTCTCCTCTAGGATTTTGATGGATTCCTGTCTCACATTGAGGTCTTTCATCCACTTTGAGTTTATCTTTATGAATGGTGTTACAGAATGGTCGAGTTTCATTCTTCTGCATGTGGCTGTCCAATTTTCCCAGCACCATTTATTGAAGAGACTGTCTTTTTTTCCATTGCATATTTTGTCCTGCTTTGTCAAAGATTATTTGACCAGAGAGTTGAGGGTCCATATCTGTGTTCTCTATTCTGTTCCATTGGTCTATATGTCTGTTTTTGTGCCAGTACCATGCTGTCTTGGTGATCAGTTTTGTAGTATAGCTTGAAATCAGGCAATGTGATGCCCCCAGCTTTATTTTTTCTTTTTCAACATTTCCTTGGTGATTCAGGGTCTTTCTGATCCCATACAAATTTTAGGATTCTTTGTTCCAGCACTTTGAAAAATGTCACTGGAATTTTGATTGGGATGGCATTGAAGGTATAGATTGCTCTGGGTAGCATAGACTTTTTAACAATGTTTATTCTTCCGATCCATGAGCATAGAATATTTTTCCATCTTTTTGTGTCTTCTTCAATTTCTTTCATGAGTGTTTTGTAGTTCCTAGAGTATAGATCCTTTACCTCTTTGGTCAGGTTTATTCTGA
This sequence comes from Mirounga leonina, assembly GCF_011800145.1. Taxonomy (NCBI): domain Eukaryota; kingdom Metazoa; phylum Chordata; class Mammalia; order Carnivora; family Phocidae; genus Mirounga; species Mirounga leonina. The sequence continues at coordinate 1,231,446 of NW_023270233.1, forward strand.
GGTTTCTTATGGTTTTGGGTGCTATTGTAAATGGAATCATTTCTCTAATTTCTCTTTCTACAGTGGCATTGTTAGTATATAAGAGAACAACTGATTTCTGTGCATTGATTTTGTATCCTGCCACATTACTGAATTGCTGGATGAGTTCTAGTAATTTGGGGGTGGAGGCTTTTGGGTTTTCCACATAAAGTATCATGTCATCTGCGAAAAGAGAGAGTTTGACTTCTTTGAAAATTTGAATACTTTTTATTTCTTTTTGTTGTCTGATTGCTGTTGCTAGGACTTCTAGTACTATGTTGAACAATAGTGGTGAGAGTGGGCATCCTTGACGTGTTCCTGATCTTAAGGGAAAGGCTCTCAGCTTTTCCCCATTGAGGATGATATTTGCTGTGGGTTTTTCACATATGGATTTTATGAACTTGAGGAATGTTCCCTCTATCCCTATACTCTGGAGAGTTTTAATCAGGAAAGGATGTTGTATTTTGTCAAATGCTTTTTCTGCATCAATTGAGAGGACCATATGGTTCTTCTCCCTCCTCTTATTAATGTGTTCTTTCACATTGATTGATTTGCGAATGTTGAACCACTCTTGCATCCTGGGGATAAATCCCACTTGGTCATGGTGGATGATCCTTTTAATGTATTGTTGGATCCTATTAGCTAGGATTTTGTTGAGGATTGTGGAATCCATATTCATCAGGGATATCAGTCTGAAATTCTCCTTTTTGAAGGGGTCTTTGCCTGGTTTGGGGATTAAGGTAATGCTGGCCTCATAGAATGAGTTCAGAAATTTTCCTTCTGTTTCTATTTTTTGTAACTGCCTCAGGAGAATAGGTATTATTTCTTCTTTGAATGTTTGGTAGAATTCCCCAGGGAATCCATCAGGCCCTGGACTCTTGTTTTTTGGGAGGTTTTTGATCACTGCTTCAGTCTTGTTACTGGTTATTGGCCTATTCAGGTTGTCAATTTCTTCCTGTTTCAGTCTTGGCAGCTTATAGGTTTTCAGGAAGGCCTCCATTTCATCCAGATTGCTCAGTTTATTGGCATAAAATTGTTGATAATAATTTCTAATGATTGTTTCTATTTCCTTGGTGTTAGTCATGATCTCTCCCCTTTCATTCATAATTTTATTAATTTGGGTCCTTTCTCTTTTCTTCTGGATAAGTCTGGCCAGTGGTGTACCGATCTTATTAAGTCTTTCAAAGAACCAACTTCTAGTTTCATTGATCTGATCTACTGTGTTTCTGGTTTCTAATTCATTTATTTCTGCTCTAATCTTAATTATTTTTCTTCTAGTATGGCTTAGGCATCATTTGTTGCTTTTTCTCTAGTTCTTTAAGGTGTAGAGTTAGTTGGTGAATTCGGGATTTTTCTATTTTTTTGAGTGAGGCTTGGATGGCTAAGTATTTCCCCCTTAAGACCGCCTTTGCAGTATCCCATAGGTTTTGGACTGATGTGTTTTGGTTCTCATTGGTTGCCATGAATTGTTTAAGTTCTTCTTTGATTTCCTGGTTGACCCAAACATTCTTGAGCAGAGTGGTCTTTAGCTTCCAAATGTTTGAATTTCTGCCAAATGTTTTCTTGTGATTGAGTTCCAGTTTTAAAGCATTGTGATCTGAGAATATGCAGGGAATAATCTCAATCTTTTGGTATCAGTTGAGACCTGATTTGTGACCTAGTATGTGGTCTATTCTGGAGAAAGTTCCATGTGCACTCAAGAAGAATGCATATTCTGTTGTTTTAGGGTGCAATGTTCTGTAAATATCTATAAGGTTCATCTGGTCCAATGTATCATTCAAAGCTCTTGTTTCTTTGTTGATTTTCTGCTTAGATGATCTGTCCATTGCTGAGAGTGGAGTATTGAGGTCTCCTACAATTAACATATTGTTATCAATATGACTGACTCTTTATTTTGGTTAATAGTTGGCTTCTGTACATGGCTGCTCCCATGTTGGGGGCATAGATATTTACAATTGTTAAATCTTCTTGTTGGACAGACCCTTTAAGAATGATATAGTATCCTTCTGTGTCTCTAAGTATAGACTTTAGTTTAAAATCTAATTTGTCTGATATAAGAATTGCTACCCCAGCTTTCTTTTGAGGTCTGGTGGCATGGAAGATGGATCTCCATCCCTTCACTTTCAGTCTGGATGTATCTTTAGGTTCAAAATGAGTCTCTTGTAGGCAGCATATGGATGGGTCCTGTCTTTTTATCCAATCTGCAACCCTGTGCTGTTTTGTGGGTTCACGTTGTGGGAGGCCATTCACGTTGAGAGTGATTATTGAAAGATATGAATTAATCGTCATCATGTTGCCTATGAAGACGTTGTTTTTATAGATTGTCCCTGTAAATTTCTGTTGTATATCATTCTTGGGGTCTTTCTCCTTTTATAGAACTCCCCTTAATATTTCTTGCAGGGCCGGCTTAGTGGTCACATATTCTTTCAGTTTCTGCCAGTCGTGGAAGCTCTGCATCTCTCCATCCATTCTAAATGACAGTCTTGCTGGATAAAGTATTCTTGGCTGCATGTTCTTCTCATTTAGTACCCTGAATATGTCTTGCCAGGCCTTTCTGGCTTGCCAGGTCTCTGTGGATAGGTCTGATGTTATTCTGATGTTCCTCCCTCTGTACGTAAGGAATCTCTTCCCCCTAACTGCCCTTAAGATGGTATCCTTGGTTCTAAGATTTGCAGGTTTTACTATTACATGTGGGGGTGTTGGCCTGTTTTCCTTGATCTTGGGAGGGGTCCTCTCTGCCTCTAGGATGTGAATGTTTGTTTCATTCCCCAGATTAGGGAAGTTCTCAGCTACGATTTGCTCACATATATCTTCTAGTCCTCTCTCTCTCTCCACTCCCTCCGGGATTCCAATTATTCTGAAATTGGAATGCTTCATGGTGTCACTTATTTCTCTGATTCTATTTTCATGGATTCAGAGTTGTTCTTCCTGGGCCTCCTCTTTTCCCTTTTTTTCTATTATATTGTCTTCCAGGTCACTTATTCGTTCTTCTGCCTCAGTTACATTAGCTATTAGATTATGTAGATTGGATTGGATCTCACTGGTAACATTTTTAAGTTCTGCCAATTCAGCTTTCATTTCTGCCCTTAGAGACTCTATGTTGCCATTAACTGATTTCTCCATTCTAACCATTGTCTTCACAATTGCTAGCCTGAATTCCATCTCTGACATCTTGGTTATTTCTGCATCCATTTGTAAATCTGCAGCATAAGACATAATCTCTGAGTCTTTTCTAATTTGGGTGTTGGTCCTCCTAGTCATTCTGTTGATGGGTGTTTGAGGAACTGTATAAAGCGCAAATTATTAACCAGAACCCAAGCAAGATGCACCTGTTTTCTTGGGACCTTAGGGTTGCTGGCTTCTTGTTTTCCCAGCCTGTCTTCTGGGGGAGGGGCCTGCTCTCAGGCAACCCTGTTTAGGCGGAGTTGCCCTGCCCCCCTGTGGCAGGGAATGGGCTCAGCGGGAATCAGTTTTGGGGCTTTTGTTCTCTGGCGGCTTTCCCTGGCAGCTTTCCGCATCTCCTCTGGGAGTCAGAGCAGAAGAGACCGTTTCCAACTCTCTGCCTCAGAGCAGAGAGACCACAAGGCAGAGAGATTGCAGTCTGTTCTTCAGTGAGCTCTCCAGGCCACACTGTCTCTATTTCTGTCTGTGCTGCTATAAACTGCAGCATCCTGGGTTGTGCGCCCCTCCGCAGCACCCCGAGCCCTGCCTGCAGGTCGGAGCACGTCTCTGCCCTTTTTGCTTCTAAAACCACCAGCCGCTCTCAGTTCCCATGCGGGACACTGCGGCTCCAGGTTTCCACCTCAGGGGCTGCCCTAAAGTCCTTTTCCACTACTGGTCTGCGAGTCTGTGCCCCGTCCCCACCTTGCGAGGCTGTTGCTCACTAGCGGTGCAGTGTTCCCACAGACAGGCTCCCTCCTGCTGCCGTTTATCCTCTGATATCTGCCCACAGAATCACAGCTCCCCGCTTCGTATCTCAAAACCAACCGCCTGCGGGTGCCTGGGTGGCTCAGATGGTTAAGCGTCTGCCTTCGGCTCAGGTCATGATCCCGGGGTTCTGGGATCGAGTCCCGCATCAGGCTCCCTGCTGGGCGGGGAGCCTGCTTCTCCCTCTGCCTCTGCCTCTCTCTCTCTCTCTGACTTTCATGAATAAATAAATAAAAACATTAAAAAACAACAACAACAAAAAAAAAAAAACCACAACCGCCTACAATATTCTGTTTGTAGAGATCCAGATCTTCTTACATCTCAGGCTGTTTTTGTGGGTGCTCAGAGTGGTCTGGTAGATATCCAGCTCAATTCTGGGGACCAGTTGAAATAGGGTCCCCTACTCCTCTGCCATCTTTTCTTTCTCACAAATAGATATTTTTTAAAAAAGCATGTATTTACTTGAAAGCCTCAGATATTTTGCTGTGATGAACAACAATTACTAGTCTGAGAGTTAGATCAATATATTTGAAATTTCAGAGCTGTGAGAGAATTTTGTGATCATTTATTTGTTCACTCAAGTAATATTTATGGATTGTCAATACTCTGGCTGATAGAAAATAGGTAAAGTAGTGTATCTTTAAGTATTATATATGAATCAAAGTGTTCTAAGTTGTTAGCAAGATCATGGCAAATACTTTAAGAATGAAGTCTTAGATGGTTCAGAGCAGAGGGTGACTGCATCTATCCAGGATGATCAGAACACTTTCACTGAGGTAGCAATTAACTGGGCCTTGAAGAGTTGGCATGATTAGTGAATGCAAAAATGGATCACCAATGGACATTTCTGTATGGAAGTGGAATTCTTTCTTCAAATATAATAGTTTGTTGGACCTTAGGAAATAAAACTGGTAAATGTAGTTGGAACAGAAGTGGATGGTTGAGAATCACCAGTAAAAGCTATATCCCCCAAGAAACTTTCATAAAACCCAGGCGTTATCTACTACAACACTGCTTCTGGAAACTGAGGCTAAGTGTCTTATGTCTGTATCTTGTGAACATGTAGTCAGTTAAGAGTAGATAGGTAGATAACAGCAAAAAAAAAAAAAAAAAAAAAAAAGGGAAGAAATTAAATCTTCTGACTTCTCTTTAGGATGGAAAATGTAGAAAAATAAAGAGGGATTTTGGAGTCAGACATTTAGCACAACTCTCAACTCTGTTACTTACTGGTTGTGTGCTGTTAAGCATATCTAACATCTTAGAGCTTGGCATCCTTATCTGATAAATCAAAAACAATGTACAGTAATGTTTGAAAGAATCCTGGAACCTAGTAAAGGCCCCAAAATCATTGTAAAAGGCCCTTGAATGTCTACAATCTCTATTTCCACATATGAATACTAACACCACAAAATTTTTGTTAAATGAATGAGGGTATTATATTTTAACATTTTCCCATAGTATATAAATTCAGTTTGGCAAGGACACAAAATTGCACCACAGATTAGTTTCATTATCATTTGAATATTGTGTTAAATCTTGTGTTTTTTTTAGATTTTATTTATTTATTTATTTATTTATTTATTTATTTGAGAGAGAGAGTGTGTGAGGGGGGAGGAACAGAGAAGAAGGGAGAGGAAGAAAGAATCTGAAGCTGATTCTGTGCTGAGCAGGAAGCCTTACATGGGGCTCAATCCCACGACTCTGCGATCATGACCTGAGCCAAAACTGAAAGCCTGATGCTTAACCAACTGAGCCACCCAGGTGCCCCCTGTTTTTTTTTTTTTTTTTTTTTTTAAGAAATTGGTTAAAAGATTGAGGAGAGCAGAACTGAATGACAATACAATTGGGAGTTGGCTTGGAATCATTAGGAATGCTGAAAGTAGTGATTTCCTGGCCTTAATCAAATACTTACAGATGTAAAACTGGCTGTATGTTCAATTAAAGAAAATATATGAATATATATGGGTGGTTTTCTCTCTGTTTATCTGAATTTTTACAATGAATATGTGCTACTTTCATACCAAAGAGGAAAAAAGTAGATTTATTTTTAAAATAAATCTAGTTTATGAAAAAAATTATCACCACACACACATACACACACACACACACACACACACCCCTCAGCTCTCCAAATGCATAGACAGATACCCAGGTATACACAATTATGGTTCAGGATAGCTTTATATGTATTTCTCTACAGAAGAAAAAATTAGTTTTCATATTTCTCTTGACAAATTTTCAAAAATTCAGTAAGATTCCATCAAATCTTCTCTTAAAATTCTTCTAAAAGTATTATTTTTAGTCCTTACATAATAAGAATATTTTTCTACAAATATTAAAATCCTTTATTTTGTTCTATGAAATAGTGCTTCAAGCAAGCAGAAATAGCTAAAATTTGAAAATACAGATTAATTTAGAAACTAAATATACATTTGAATATCTTATCTAATCATATTTACATTGCTATCTTGCATTGAACCACTTACACACCCACACACACAGATCTACCCATGTGCACATGAATTTACATTTATATTCACACATATAAGGTAAATGTTTCTTGCTCAGTTCTTATAATTTCAATTTTTGTGTCCAAGAGATATTTAGGTATGAAATAGAAGATGGCCTCTTTTGCATCTCTAATAATTATGATTAATATGCAAAAATTTAGTTTCCTTAAAGCATGCTATCAATACAAATAATCTACTTAAGGCAGAAAAGGAATATAGCTTGTACATCCTATTCTTTTTTTTTTTGAATTGGGACCCTCAGAAGATAATCCCATGAAGATAACTTGAGTGACTTTTCAATCTGAGAAAGAATTTATTTTGAACATTTGTTGATTCCTGCTTTTAGTCAAATGCTCTGCTACCTGAGGAGAAAGATGACTGAAGTTTCTGGGATATACATAGCATTAGTTTCACCTTCAGCAAGGCTGAACACACCTTGTAAAGTGTAATGACTTTAGTCAATCTCTTACCTGCCACTTATATGAAATATAATCATTTATTGGTGAGGGTATAGCTGAAGAAGAGTATCTCTTCACCATTATGTCTTTACTCTTGATGGAACAGAGATGGCCAAACTCAAAACAAAACAAAACTCTAGCTTGAGACTCAGAAATTTCTGATGGTAGTCTGGTAGTGAGTGTTTCTTAACTTTTCTTGGTCTCAGTTTATTTATCTTTTATTACAAAAGTGTTAAGAACTGCTCAACCCTCTTTAGTGAATAACTGACATTATAACCATATGATTTAATATGCAGGGATATTTTGAAGAGCATAAAGTGCCATACAAATGTTCTTTTTATTTCTACTTAAAAGATAATAGTCCAATTCTATTCAGCACACAATAGTCTACACCAAGAGAATTGCATTCTGTTCAAAATGTACACTAGAGTGTATTCTGAAGTCAAAAACTAGAGGTAGAGAGTTCTGCTAGGTCATGAGATAAAAGAGATACAATGTGGTTGGTGGAGAGGGGTAGAAGTGTTTATGATAGTTGACCTTAGAGATAAAGATAGAACTAATTACAAGTAAGTACAGGAAAAAGATTTTTGCAAATAAAAAAGGTGTTCTATATAGAGTTGAATCAACCATTTTAACAGGTGGTGAGTTTTTTAATATATTTGGAGATTAAGCAGAGGCTAAATTTCCACTTGATGTCAGTAAAAAGAATTGAAACCTCAGATGGGTATGCCATTCTGACTTTGAAAGATTTATGGAAGACCATTATTATCACTGCACTGTTTACTATTTTGATTATTTATTGCTGTATTATAAGCCACCCCAAAACTTAGTGACCCAATACAATAATTTCTTCTCACAATTCTGTAGCAGAATCTTCAGGCTACCATGGTATCATTCAAGGTGCTGGGAAGGCTGGAAGGTACAAAAGAACCTTCTCACATAATTGGCAGTTGGTGGCAATCAGCCCCTGGGAAGTCAGCTGAGGCTTAGTTTACCTTCATAGGTGTCTTTCCACATGATTGCTTGGGCTTTCTTGCGCAGAATGATGACTGAGTTTCAAGAAGGTATGTTCCAACAGGCCAAAGGGGAAGCTACAGAACTCTTAAAACCTCGATGCCAGTGTTACACAGCATACTTCCAGAACATTCCATGTCAAAGTGAGTCACAGGGCCAGCCCAGATTCAATGTGTCAGGAAAATGCTCGAGGGTTCACATTCTGGGAGCAAGGATCATCAGGGACCATTTTGGAGAGTGGCTACCACAGGCATAGCATTTGTTGTTAGGGGAAAGAGAATGTAATAACAGACACAATTTTAAACAGAAATTTTGGAAGGCAAGAAAGGAGCCCAGAAATTATTGAAATTAATTAAAAGATTGAAAGGTAAGTTAAAAATGGATATCAGAGCTTAAATGTGTTACTTTGTAGATTTTAGTCACATAAAGGATATGACTGAAAGCAGGTTAGTCAACTTTAACAAATAACAAGCATTTACTAAGTGACAAATATGAGACTAGCTACCGAGGTAACAAGACCTACCTTATACAATCTCTGTACTTGAGAAACTTCCTGAACAATTGGGAAGCAGACTGGAAACTAGATAACAAAAGCACAATATAAACAATATTAAAAGATTTATAAAGTACTTTGGGGAGTATATTTGTAGTGGCCACAGAAATAAGGTTTGATCTCTCTTTTGAAAGGTGAGTGTGACTGGTTCCAGCAGTCAAAAAATGGGGTAAATGAAGGAAGTAACCTTTATGTATGTGCCTACTTTGCTTTTTAAACCATTCCCTTGAAGAAGATATTATAATGTCCATTTTACAAAAGGAAGAAACTGAGGCTTAGAGAGGTTAATTAACTCACCCAAGATTAAACCTATCAAGGAGTTTTGACTCCAAAATCTATACTCTGTTATTCCACACAGCTATATAGTAATAAAAGCAAACCCAAGTGAGTATTGACTATGGAGCACACTGAATTGGAAACACTTTCAGAATATTTAGTCCCCCTGCCATGAACATGATTGGATAGGTATCATATAAAAAGTAACAGTGGTATCTATATATCACCTCTAGAATTCCTCAGATCACCTTCCATGGGCTTCCGTAACAATTTCCTGTGGAGGGCTATGCTAGGCCTGCCCTGCTGAGCTGTTTTCTCCAGGTGGAAATGTCCACTAAATCGGAAATTGGAAATGCTGATCTACGGCTCAGGATGGAGAGATGGGCTAGAGATATAGATTAGAGATCATAAGTATTTAGCTAGAAGTAGTAATAGTGGACCTAGAAGTAGCTAGCAGGAATAGCAAAACAACAATAGCAGCAGCAGCAATAGTAGTAATGACAATAATAATAGTAATAATACTAAAATTAAAAATAAATTGCAAAGCACCCTAATGATGCCGGGGCATTCCACATGCTATTCTACTGCTGGGAAATTCTTCTGTACTCTTCTAACCTTTTGTTAAGTAAACACTATACTACATTTGTGTCTTAGCTTATGTAGTATATCTATTCAGTGTTTTTTCCCCAATTTCTCCACCCTGGCACAATTCTCTTATATTTTCTTAAAGCATCATATCTTTATAGAAGAACCTTTAGAGAGCCAACCATAATTTCTTTGTTCAAATATTTGATTTATTCCTGTATAACTATCAATTGCAAAAGCTCTATTAAGGCAGGGTTTTTTGTTTGTTTGTTTTTGTTGTTTTGCCATTCTCCTCCCAGCTTGTACTCAGTACCCAGCCTATAGTAGATGCATGTCCAGTGTAAACATAATGCTGACCAATATCAACTTTTAAGCAGTGAATTGAGAAAGAGGTGTCCTTGAATAAGGCAAAAGAAAATGCTATTGTCCCCTAGTTAGAAGACTTTCTCCACAAATGTGTCAGTTTTAATGTATCTGTATTTGCATGCTGATAAATTCACTAAATTGCTTTACTCACACCCACTTACAAAACTATTGCATAATTACCAGTAGTAATCTTCATAATTTTATTATTATATATGTTCCTAAGAAAAATATTTTTATTCAAGACTGTAAAAAGAGCATTTCACCAGCGAAAGAGGAATTAGACATTGAAAGAACCAGACCTGAGAATCCAACAGAAATCAGCATATTCATTAATTAGTGAGACACTTCTTATAACTTTCAAAATATAGAAATTGTGATGTATCATTGCACATGTCAACTTGGAGGATATTTTGGGTGAGATTAACATTTAAATTGGTGAATAAGTAATAAAGTTGCTCATCCTCCATAATGTGGGTTGACTTCAACCTGTCATTTGAAGGCTTGGATAGAACATAAAGAATGGCTTCCCTAAGCAAGAGGAAATTCTCCAGCACACTACCTTCAGACTTCATTTGCACCATCAGCTCTCCTGAGTTTCTAGTCTTCAGATTAGGACTGCCATTGCCTAAGGTTTTCAAGCTGTGGCCACCCAGTAGATTGTGGAATGCCAACCTCCATAATGGTGTGAGCCAAATCATTATACTAAAACTCTCTCTTCTCCCTCTCTCTCTGTGTCTGTCTCTCTATATATGTTGTGTTTCTGTGGAGAACTCTGACTAAAACAAATGTTGGTACCAAGAATGGTTCTAGAGAACAAAATCTTAAGGATGAATTTTCTGAATTGGTTCTGAGGTTTCTGCAATTGGCTATCCAATCTGATTGGATTTAAAGATACTAATAACTCTATGTCCAGTGTTAAAGAGAGTACTGATAGGCCTTGGAGTGATCTGGCAATAGAGATATGCAAAGTATCAATAATGGATATTCCTCATCAAATACTTAATAGAAGAAAGGATTAAGTGATAGTGTTTATGATAATTTTCAAAATTTTTGTCAAACTAATGAGTTTAATGAGATTGGTGGTCCTAATGTTGCTGGATAAAGTGGGGAAAGAAAAGGATGAGCTGAGGGAATCAAATTCCCAGCTCAAGTACCACACAAATAATATGAAAGCTTCTTAAGTCTGCCCGAAAGAGACCCTTTTCTGTTATAGCTGTAGGGCTAAGTTGCTAAAAACCAACCACCAGAATTTCATCTTGTTAGTGGCTAATTGAATTCCCAGTCTCACAGGCATCTCTATACTATTAAAGTAAGAGTATTAATTGGGAAGCAAAGGGGTCCTGAAAGTTGGAAAGGGGATGTGTGCAAAGACACTGATGAAGATGGGGAAACTAAGTCCCTAAATTCTGACGAGTCTTCTTCACCATCTGAGAGAGGTGGAAGCTGCCTCTCCACCACCAGCTGAGGAGATTAACCTTTCTTTGCCTGAGGAAACTGTAATGGCCTCCCCTGAGGCAGTTGCTTTACCAGACGATGCTGATTCTCCTCAGGATGCACCCTCATCACTCTTCTTTGATTCTAGACCTATAACTAGACTCAGGTTCCAGCAGGGCCCGAAAGATGAGGTGTGACACATGATGAGGTGCACTGCAACCCAAAAGAACTACTGGATGTTTTTGATTTATACAGACAGAAATTCAAGGAAGATGTAGGAATAGTTATTAAGGGTGTGGGATAATGGTAGAAGAAACATAAAGTTGCATCAGGCCAAATTTATGGATATGCAAACTAAGATTCTGCATTTACTATTACAGTTTAGAGAGTTAAAAAGGGGTCTAAAAGTTTGGTTGGTTGGTTGGATGAAATATGGTTTAAGAGTGACCAACAGTAAGTGAGTTCTAAATGCCAAAGCTCCCTTGACTTACTGTAGAGGAAAGGCTTCAAAGGTTTAGGGAAATTGTAATATTCATGTGTATTTGTCATTTAACAACTACTTCCCCACCATAAAAGGAAGGGTCCAGAAGGTACACCTTTGACAATGACTGTGAGAAATACATTTGTAAGCAGAGCCCCAGAATCTTTCAACCTTGGGATCACTCCTCCGTATAGGTAAAGACTTAAAGTGGGAGCTGTAGCTACTAAATTGGGAAACCTAAGGTAATGGGAATAATTGGATCTTGAGATGACAGGAGTCAAGAGATGACATTCAACCACCATGGGCACAGTGGGCATGGCTACTGTAAAGGACAAGAGTCAAGCAACAGTTAGAGTAGTCTGACTTGGACAGACTTAATGGAGTTGATTAGTTAATGTTGATATTTTTAGAAGTGAGATAGATAAGAAGTCTAATAAATTCTTATTTGATCTCTATAAGCAGGAAAGTTCTAGGTCAAGTGAACAAAAGTCTAAACTGAATTATAAAACATAGTCATAGCCTCTCAGTCAATTTTACACTTGAGCCAGCTTTCAGAACCAAAACCTTTTGAATGAAGGGGAGACCAGATCCTTTTAAAGAAAGACTCTAATAAACTACATATTAATTTTTTTCCCAGCCCTTCTCCAAAGGAATCTATGATCTTTTAGCAGATATATTAATCTGGGTTTTCCAGAGAAACAGAACCAATAGGCTATCCAGATATATAGATATTCTATCTATCATCTATTATCTATCTATCTATCTATCTATCTATCTATCTATCTATCTATCTATCTATCTTGTGCCACCTGCAAGCTGGAGATCCAGGAAAGCTGCTAGTATAATCCAGTCTTAGTTCAAAAGCCTGAGAACTAGAAGAGCTGATGGTATAAAACCCAATCCAAGTCCAAGACCTGAAAATGAAGGTGTGTATGGAGGGTACAAGGTAAAGGAAAGGGGGGGGGCATGATGTAAATTCTGGTTTTAGTCCAAAGGCCCAAGAAATATAGAAGTGCCAATGTCCAAGAGCAGAAGATGGATGTCCTAGATCAAACAGAACAAGAGCAAATTTGCCCTCCCTCCACCTTTTTGATTTAATCCTTGGATAATGCTCACCTACATTGAGGAGGGTGATTTGTTTAATTCAGTTCAACAATTCAAATGCTAATCTTTCCCAGAAACACCCTTCAAAGAGATATACTCAGAAACAATCTTTTACCAGCTATCCTGTCATGCCTTAGCTCAGTCAAGCTGATACATAAAATTAACTATTACACTATGGTAACTGGTGATATATTTGCATATGAGAGGGTGGGAAATAAATCTTAGAATTCAGAGGTCTCTAACTCAGTGAAATCTTTAGGGGTCCATGTTTGAGGCATGTTGAGAAAACCTTCCTAAAATGAAGAAATTGTATCTGGCCCCTCCTACAACCAGAAGAAGCTCAACACCTAGTGGGCTTCTTTGGATTTTGGAGGAAACATTTCTCATTCGGGTATGTTACTCCTGCCCATTTACTGAGTGATCCAAAAAGCTGCTAATTTTGAATGGGACCCAGAATAAGAGAAGGCTCTGGAACAGATCCAGACTGCTGGTAAACCTCTCTGCCACTGGGCCATATAGGCCCACAGACTCAATGGTGCTTGAAGTGTCAGAGGCATATGCCCTTCAGATTGTGGACTAAAGCCTTGCCATCCTTTGTGGATAACAGCTCCTCTTTTGAGAAACAGTTCTATCCTGCTACTGGACCTTAGTAGTCACTGAGTGATTAACTATGGGCAACCAAATTAATTATGCAATCTGAGCTGTCCATCATGTTATCTGACTCAGCAAGCCATGAAGTTAGGCATGCACATTAAAATCCCATAATCAAATGGAAGTGATATATACAAGATCAATCCTAAGCAAGAGACTGAAGGCACAAGTAAATTGCATGGAGAAGTGGCCCATATATCCATGGTCCCCACTGCTGCCACTCTATCTTCTCTCTCCTAGCCTGCACCTATTACCTCATGGGGAAGTCCCTACAATCAATTGATATAGGAGGAAAAGACTCAGGCCTGGGTTACAGATGATTTTGCATAATGTGCAGGCAATCCTTCAAAGTCAGCAGTTGCAGTACTTCAGCCCCTGACTAGGACATCATTGAAGGACAGTGATGACAGGAAATCCTCTCAAAAGGGCAAAATGTCAAACAGTGCACCTGATTGTTCACTTTGCTTGGAAGGAAAAATGGCCAAATATGTGGTTATATACAAATTCATGGGTTATTTCCAATGGTTTGGCTGGATGGTCAGAGTCATGAAAGAAACATTACTGGAAAATTGGTAGCAAGAAAATTTGGGGGAGAGGTATGTGGATAAATGTCTTTGGGCAAAAAAAAAAAAAAAAAAAAAAAAAAAAAAAAAGAAGAAGATATTTGTTTCCCATGTGAATGTTCACCAAAGTATGACCTCAGCAGAGGAGGATTTCAATAACCATGTAGGTAGAATGACCTATTCTCTGTAACCCAGTCAGTTTCTTTTCCCAGACACCCTTGTGTCACCCAATGAGCTCATAGTGGCTATAGTGATAGGAAAGGAGGTTATATCTTGGCTCAATAATATGGGCTTCTACTCACCAAGACCAACCTGACTGCAGCCACTACTGTGTCCAGTTTGCCAGCAGCAGAAACGGACAGTAATTCCCCTTATGAAGCCATTCTCCAGAATGATCAGGAAGCTAGCTGGTGAAAGGCTGATTACTTTAGACCCCTGAATCATGGAAAGGGTGGAGTTTTTTTCTTATTGAAATAAACAATTACTCTGGATATGAATTTGTCTCCTATGTGTTCAATGCCTGTAACAAAACTACCATTTATGGACATAGAAAATGTCTTAACTACCATCATAGTATTCCACACTGTATTGCTTCTGATCAAGGAACTCTTTTCACACCAAAAGAATACCAGTGATGGGTGCACATGCTCATAGAATTAATTGATCTTATCATGTTCCCCACAATTCTGAGTTAACTTAGTAGGATAGTGAAATGGCCTTTTGAAGACTGTAATATCTTGGAAGGTTGGGACAAGGTTCCCCAGAAATATGCATATGCTTTGAATCAGGATATATATGCTTTCCCCAGAAGGATGAATATGCTTTAATATATGGTGCTGTTTCTTCCATAGCCAGAATTCCATGGGTCCAGAAATGAAGGGGTTTCAGAAATGGGAGTGGCACCAGTCGCTATTACCCCTAGTGACTCACTAGCAAAACTTCCTTTTTATTTCCACAAACTATGTTCTGTTGGCCTGGAGATATTAGTTCCAAAGGGAGGAATAGTTTAATCAATGGTTTATTGAATATGTCAATGATTTATTGAACTGGAAGTTAAGGCTGCTGCCTGGCCACTTTGCACTCCTCATGTCTTTGAATGGACAGACAAAGAAGAGAGTTACTGCAGTGGCTGGGGCTATTAATCCTGACTGCCAAGGGGAAATTGGACTGTTGCTCTATATTAGAGTTAAGGGAGACTGTATCTGGAATACAGGAGATCTTTTAAGCCAAGTCTTAGTATTACCATGCCTTGTGATTGAAGTCAATGGAAAATTATAATAATCCAATTCAGATAGGACTACTAATGGTTCAGACCCTTCAGGAGTAAAGGTTTGGGTCATCCCACCAGGTAAAGAACCACAACCAGCTTAGGTACTTCCTAAATGCAAAGTAAATATAGAATGATTAGTGAAAGCAGGTAGCTACAAATACCAGCTATTATCATATGACTAGTTACACAGATGAAGACTATAATTGTCGCATTTCCTCATTTTTTATGAATATATTTGCATGTGTAGATTCTAGATAGATAGGTAGACAGATCTATATTTGTATATCTATCTACAAATCTTTGTTTTCTTCTCTCTTTTTATCTCTTTATCATACACAGTAGGTTATATTGACTTTATATTTAAGCATTTTTAACTGTACCTCATAGTATTTAAGTTACAGGATATCAAGAAGAGTATACATAAACCAAGAACTTTGCATCCTCTTCTGGGGAAAGGGTTAGTTAGCATTTTCAGTCATACACTTGATAGTTGCATTATGTTAGATCATGTTTAGTATTACCATGCCCTGTGATTCAAGTCAATGGAAAATTAGCATTATGACCATGCTATCGTCTTTATTTAGAGATTAAGTATGATATAAGGAAATGTGTGTGAATGTCATTTTGACAAGCAGTGAATTCATGATATTTAATTTTGTGTGTCAACTTACAGAGTATTTTTTATGAGATTACCATTCAAATCAATGCACTCTGGGTAAAGCATATTTCTGTCTATTTGTGGATGAGCCTCGTCTAATCAGTTGAAGACCTAAATAGAATGAAAAGACTGACTTTTGAGCAAGAGAGAATTATCCAGAAGACTGCCTTCAGACTTCATCTGCACTCTCAGAAACCTGGGTTTGCAGGCGGCTGGTGTTTGAACTGGAACTGTACCATTGACTCTCCCAGGTCTCAAGCTTGTCAGCATATACTGCTGATTTTGAAGTTGCCAACATCCATAATTGTGTGAGTCAATTCCTTTTTTTTAAATATTTTATTTATTTATTTGACAGTGAGATAGAGAGAGAGTACAGGTAGGCAGAGAGGCAAGCAGAGGGAGAGGGAGAAGCAGGCTGTCCACTGAGCAGGAAGCTGATGTGGGGCTTGATCCCAGGACGCTGGGGCCATGACCTGAGCCGAAGGCAGATGCTCAACCGACTGAGCCACCCAGGCACCCCAGAGAGTCAATTCCTTTTAATATATCTCTTTCTATGTATGCACATCCTATTGGTTCTGTTTATCTAGAGAACCCTGAGTAATACAGAAGTATAGCCTTTATGTTTTAGTTTATTCACTGAATGGGAAAGAGAAAGAAGAGATGCTGGAAGAAGTGCCAGTCTTGGACCATTACTACAGGTTGGGTTATAATTCTTGCCAACTCTACGATGAACCTGTTTGCAATATCACTGCCTCATTCACCAAAACCCAAGAATTCATTTTTCATTCTGAAATACAAGAAATCTGGCTCTTCTCTTCAAATTCTCAAGGTGATTTTTTAAAACGGTGGATAAAAATGGAAGCTTAAAGGATAAGAAGCCTCCCTGGAACTTTATTCTGATGGATTGTTCCAGAAAGTATAAGAAGTGAGAATTTGATGGCCCATTTCTGGAGAAGAGGTTTCTACATATTGAGGTGCTTTTTGCCAAATGTTGGTCTAATTAAGCCTGAGAAAACCCGTTTCTCTGCGGGCCTGGAGCTGCTGGGTAGAGACAAGCAGTCCTGCAGCATCATGAGACTTCATTATAATGCTGGCAAGACTCTTTTATTAGCAGTAGTTGGGAGGACACCTGGCTAACTGGGGTTTATAGGATATATGATTTCTGCGACATTGCAGGTGGAATGTTAAAGAGCATAATACAATTTCTGGAGGAAGGTGATCTGCAGTTGCTAAGAGCCTCAGTATTCCATAAGGAAGCCAAAACCTATAATCTTGCTGGGGGGGAAAGCTGGCGGAGGAGTAGGGGACCCTATTTCACTCGTCCCCGGAATTGAGCTGGATATCTACCAGACCACTGTGAGCACCCACGAAAACAACCTGAGATGTAAGAAGATCTGGATCTCTACAAACAGAATATCGCAGGCAGCTGGTTTTGAGGTATGAAGTGGGGAGCCATGATTCCGCGGGCAGATATCAGAGAATAAATGGCAGCGGGAGGGTGCCTGGCCGTGGGGATCCTACACCGCTGGTGAGTGACAGCCTCGCATGCTGCAGATGGCGCACAGACTCACAGACTGGTAGTGGCAGGGAAAAGACTAGGGCAGCCCCTGGGGTGGAAATCCGAAGCAGTGGGGTCGCGCGTGCGAACTGCAGCCCCCAGAATGAAAACTCGGAGCGGCGGGGTCACCTGCACGTGAACTGGGAGCAGCTGGCAGTTTTAGAAGCATAAAAGGCAGAGACGGAGCCCCGACCGGGAGGCAGGACTGGGAGCACTGCAGAGGGGCGCACAACCCAGGACACTGCAGTTTATAGCAGCACGGACAGAAATGGCCTGGAGAGCTCACTGAAGAACAGACTGTGGTCTCTCTGCTCTGAGACAGAGAGTTGGAAATGGTCTCTTCTGCTCTGACTCGTGGAAGAGACGCAGCAAGCCACCAGGGAAAGCCGCCAGAGAACAAAATCCCCAAAAACTGATTCCCACTGAGTCCATCCCCCACCACAGGGGCTCAGGGCAACTCCGGCAGAACAGGGTTGCCTGAGTAACAGTGCGGCAGGCCCTTCCCACAGAAGACAGGCTGGGAAAACAAGAGGCCAGCAACCCTAAGGTCCCAAGAAAACAGGTGCATCTTGCTTGGGTTCTGGTCAATAATTTGGACTCTCTACATTCACTCAAACACCCATCAACAGAATGACTAAGAGGAGGAGCCCCCAAAATAGAAAAGACTCAGAGATTATGCCTTATGCTGCAGATTTACATTTGGATGCAGATATAACCAAGATGTCCAAGATAGAATTCAGGCTAGCAATTGTGAAGGCAGTGGCTAGAATGGAGAAATCAATTAATGGCAACATAGAGTCTCTAAGGGCAGAAATGAAAGCTGAATTGGCAGAATTTAAAAATGCTATCAATGAGATCCGATCCAATCTAGATAATCTAACAGCTAGGGTAAGTGAGGTAGAAGAACAAATAAGTGACCTGGAAGACAATATAATAGAAAAAAAGGGAAAACAGGAGGCCAGGGAAAAACAACTCAAAATCCATGAAAATAGAATGAGAGAAATAAGTGACACCATGAAGCATTCCAATGTCAGAATAATTGGAATCCCAAAGGGGGTGGAGAGAGAGAGAGAGGACTAGAAGATGTATTTGAGCAAATCGTAGCTGAGAACTTCCCTAATCTGGGGAATGAAAGAAACATTCACATCCTAGAGGCAGAGAGGACCGCTCCCAAGATCAAGGAAAACAGGCCAACCCCCCCGGCATGTAATAGTAAAACTTGCAAATCTTAGAACCAAGGAAACCATCTTAAGGGCAGTTAGGGGGAAGAGATTCCTTACGTACAGAGGGAGGAACATCAGAATAACATCAGACCTATCCACAGAGACCTGGCAAGCCAGAAAGGCCTGGCAAGACATATTCAGGGTACTAAACGAGAAGAACATGCAGCCAAGAATACTTTATCGGGCAAGGCTTTCATTTAGAATGGATGGAGAGATGCAGAGCTTCCACAACTGACAGAAACTGAAAGAATATGTGACCATTAAGTTGGCCCTGCAAGAAATATTAAGGGGGTTTCTATAAAAGGAGAAAGACCCCAAGAGTGATATACAACAGAAATTTACAGGGACAATCTATAAAAACAACGTCTTCACAGGAACATGATGACAATTAATTCATATCTTTCAATACTCACTCTCAATGTGAATGGCCTAAATGCTCCCATAAATTGGCACAGGGTTGCAGATTGGATAAAAAGACAGGACCCATCCATATGCTGCCTACAAGAGACTCATTTTGAACCTAAAGATACATCCAGACTGAAAGTGAAGGGATGGAGATCCATCTTCCATGCCACCAGACCTCAAAAGAAAGCTGGGGTAGCAATTCTTATAGCAGACAAATTAGATTTTAAACTAAAGTCTGTAATTAGAGACACAGAAGGACACTATATTGTTCTTAAAGGGTCTATCCAACAAGAAGATCTAACAATTGTAAATATCTAGGCCCCCTACATGGGAGCAGCCATCTATATAAGCCAACTGTTAACCAAAATAAAGAGTCATATTGATAACAATACGTTCTCAACACTCTATTCTCATCAATGGACAGATCATCTAAGCAGAAAATCAACAAGGAAACAAGAGCTTTGAATGATACATTGGACCAGATGGACCTCATAGATATTTACAGAACATTCCACACTAAAACAACAGAATACACATTCTTCTCGAGTGCACATGGAACTTTCTCCAGAATAGACCATATGCTGGGTCACAAATCAGGTCTCAACCAATACCAAAAGATTGAGATTATTCCCTGCATATTCTCAGATCACAATGCTCTAAAACTGAAACTCATTCACAAGAAAATTTTGGCAGAAATTCAAACACTTGGAAGCTAAAGACCACTCTGCTCAAGAATGTTTGGGTCAACCAGGAAATCAAAGAAGAACTTAAACAATTCATGGCAATCAATGAGAACAAAAACACATCGGTCCAAAACCTATGGGATACTGCAACGGCGGTCCTAAGGGGGAAACATAGTCATCCAAGCCTCACTCAAAAAAATAGAAAAATCCCAGATTCACCAACTAACTCTACACCTTAAAGAACTAGAGAAAAATCAACAAACGATGCCTAAGCCATACATTAGAAGAGAAATAATTAAGATTAGAGCAGAGATCAATGAATTAGAAACCAGAAACACAGTAGATCAGATCCACGAAACTAGAAGTTTGTTCTTTGAAAGAATTAATAAGATCGATAAACCACTGGCCAGACTTATCCAAAAGAAAAGAGAAAGGACCCAAATTAAAAAAAATATATATATACGAATGAAAGGGGAGAGATCACGACTAACACCAAGGAAATAGAAACAATTATTAGAAATTATTATCAACAATTTTATGCCAATAAACTGAGCAATCTGGGTGAAATGGAGGCCTACCTGGAAACCTATAAGCTGCCAAGACTGAAACAGGAAGAAATTGACAACCTGAATAGGCCAATAACCAGTAATGAGATTGAAGCAGTGATCAAAAACCTCCCAAAAAACAAGAGTCCAGGGCCTGATGGGTTCCCTGGGGAATTCTACCAAACATTCAAAGAAGAAATAATACCTATTCTACTGAAGCTGTTTCAAAAAATAGGAGCAGAAGGAAAACTTCCAAACTCATTCTATGAGGCCAGCATTACCTTAATCCCCAAACCAGGCAAAGACCCCATCAAAAGGGAGAATTTCAGACCGATATGCCTAATGAATATGAATTCCATAATCCTCAACAAAATCCTAGCTAATAGGATCCAACAATACATTAAAAGGATCATGCACCATGACCAAGTGGGATTTATCACCGGGATGCAAGGGTGGTTCAACATTTGCAAATCAATCAATGTGAAAGAACACATTAATAAGAGGGAGAAGAAACACATGGTCCTCTCAGTTGATGCAGAAAAAGCATTTGACAAAATACAACATCCTTTCCTGATTAAAACTCTCCAGAGTATAGGGATAGAGGGAACATTCCTCAAGTTCATAAAATCCATATGTGAAAAACCCACTGTGAATATCATCCTCAATGGGGAAAAGCTGAGAGCCTTTCCCTTAAGATCAGGAACACATCAAGGGTGCCCACTCTCGCCACTATTGTTCAACATAGTACTAGAAGTCCTAGCAACAGCAATCAGACAACAAAAAGAAATAAAAAGTATTCAAATTTTCAAAGAAGAAGTCAAACTCTCTCTTTTCGCAGATGACATGTGGAAAACCCAAAAGCCTCCACCCCCAAATTACTAGAACTCATCCAGCAATTCAGTAATGTGGCAGGATACAAAATCAATGCACAGAAATCAGTTGCTTTCTTATACACTAACAACGCAACTGTAGAAAGAGAAATTAGAGAAATGATTCCATTTACAATAGCACCCAAAACCATAAGAAACCTCGGAATAAACCTTACCAAAGAGGTAAAGGATCTATACTCTGGGAACTACAAAACACCCATGAAAGAAATTGAAGAAGACACAAAAAGATGGAAAACTATTCCATGCTCATGGATCGGAAGAATAAACATTGTTAAAATGTCTATGCTACCCAGAGCAATCTATACCTTCAATGCCATCCCGATCAAAATTCTAATGACATTTTTCAAAGTGCTGGAACAAACAATCCTAAAATTTGTATGGAATCAGAAAAGACCCCGAATCACCAAGGAAATGTTGAAAAAGAAAAATAAAGCTGGGGGCATCACGTTGCCCTATTTCAAGTTATATTTCAAAACTGATCACCAAGACAGCATGGTACTGGCACAAAAACAGACATATAGACCAATGGAACTGAATAGAGAACCCAGATATGGACCCTAAACTTATGGTCAAATAATCTTTGACAAAGCAGGAAAAAACATGCAATGGAAAAAAAAGGCAGTCTCTTCAATAAATGGTGCTGAGAAAATTAGACAGCCACCTGCAGAAGAATGAAACTCGACCATTCTGTAACACCATTCACAAAGATAAACTCAAAGTGGATGAAAGACCTCAATGTGAGACAGGAATCCATCCAAATCCTAGAGGAGAACATAGGCAGTAACCTCTTTGACATCACCCACAGCAACTTCTTTCAAGAAACATCTCCAAAAGCTAGTGAAACAAAAGCAAAAATGAACCTTTGGGGCTTCATCAAGATAAAAAGCTTCTGTACGGCAAAGGAAACAGCCAACAAAACAAAGAGGCAACCCACGGAATGGGAGAAGATATTTGCAAATGACACTACAGGTAAAGGGCTGGTATCCAAGATCTCAAACTCAACACCCAAAAAACAATTAATCAAGTCAAAAAGTGGGCAGAAGATATGAAAAGACACTTCTGAAGAAGACATACAAATGGCTAACAGACACATGAAAAAATGTTCATCATCATTAGCCATCAGGGAAATCCAAATCAAAACCACACTGAGATATCACCTTACACCAGTTAGAATGGCAAAAATGGACAGGGAAAGAAACAACAAATGTTGGAGAGTTTGTGGAGAAAGGGAACCCTCTTACACTGTTGGTGGGAATGCAAGTTGGTACACCCACCTTGGAAAACAGTGTGGAGGTTCCTCAAAAATTTAAAAATAGAGCTACCCTATGACCTAGCAATTGCACTCCTGGGTATTTACCCCAAAGACACAGATGTAGTGAAAAGAAGGGTCATATGCACCACAATGTTCATAGCAGCAATGTCCACAATAACCAAATTGTGGAAAGGGCCGAGATGCTCTTCATCAGATGAATGGATAAAGAAGATGTGGTCCATATATACAATGGAATATTACTCAGCCATCAGAAAGGATCACTACCCAACTTTTATATCAACATGGATGGGACTGGAGGAGATTATGCTAAGTGAAATAAGTCAAGCAGAGAAAGTCAATTATCATATAGTTTCACTTTTTTGTGGAACATAAGGAATAGCATGGAGGACATTAGGAGAAGGAAGGGAAAAATGGGCGGGGGGAATTGGAGGGAGAGATGAACCATGAGAGACTATGGACTCTGAGAAACAAACAGGGTTTTAGAGGGGAAGGGGGAGGGGGGATTGGTTAGCCTCGTGATGGGTATTAAGGAGGGCATGTACTGCATGGAGCACTGGGTATTATACGAAAACAATGGATCGTGATCACCACATCAAAAACCAATGATGTATTGTATGGTGACTAACATAACATAATAAAATTAAAAAAAAAAAAAAAAACTATAATCTCCTTCATGTTTAGAATGTTCTGCAAAGCAAATTAAACATTTGAGATGGTGGAGATGGACTGATTCCTCAAGCCAGTAACAGCAGTTAATAAGATCAGGTTACAAAACAAACTTTCCATACTGATCTCCCTCCATTTCCTAAAAAAAAAAACAAACAAAAAAGCACCGGGTGCTTAGAGCAGGCTCACACTCTATAAATAACCTAGGCCAAGAAATGTCCTTCCTCTCTACTCCTATCCTCAAATTAAATTTGAACTAGTTTCAGTTTGAACCTTCAAACTAGTTTTGTTGGTCTTTCTTTGTAAAACAATACTTTTGTTTCAGTGTTCACTAAACAATGGATATCATAGGAGTGGTTCCTGGGTCATTTGCTCATTTACAAAAGGTTTCATGTGTCCTGTGCAGATTATCTTGGTCAGTTTCTTCTTTTTTTAAAGCAAATTTAAACTTTGTTGTTAACAAACTATAAAGAAAAACCCTGAAACTAATCATATAATTGTTATTATTACAGAGGAAGTTTTAGCCTTCGTATATTAAATCTTAGCAGTTTCCAAGATTTCTGACAGCAAGCAATGAAAAGAGAGTTGCAATTTTTCAGATCTTCCTCTATTCTTCGCTGTATAACTTCTAGGATGTTCCTTTACAATTTTTTTTTTAAAGATTTTATTTATTTTTTAGAGAGCGAGCGAGAGAGAAACAGCATGAGAGGGGAGAGGGTCAGAGGGAGAAGCAGGCTCCCCGCTGAGCTGGGAGCCCAATATGGGACTCAATCCCAGGACCCTGGGATCACGACCTGAGCCGAAGGCAGACGCTTAACCATCTGAGCCACCCAGGCGCCCTCTTTTACAATTTTAAACCAAAAGACTTTCTGAAAATAATGTTTTGTGGGCTAGATTGTGTTTGGCACTATATATAGCTCATTACGATTACAAAGTAATGGTATTTTAATTTTTCTTTTTTTTTTTTTTTGTAAAGGATAACTTTTATCTACAGTTCATACACCTATTTTTCCTTATATATGCTTCCTGTTCATTATTTCTTGAGATCATTTTTTTTATTTCTCCATTCAATATAGTTTCTTAACTAAGACCAGAGGATTAGTGTATTATTATCCCACTTATAAGATGAAAATATTTTCAACAGGATCCTTGCCTCATAAGAGATATCAAGATATTGTGTACTTATAAAACAACTGAGGCTTATAAAAACAACTTGAAAAAAACAATTATACTTAGCATATTATATATGTCCATAATTTTAAGAAAAATTACACATAATTAATACGATCTCTTATTATGATAAAGATTGCTTCCAAAAAAAAGGTCTTTGCCAGCTCTTTAGTTACTTATGAACTGACCTTATGACATTTTATCTTTCTCCTTCAATATTCTTTCTTGATCATCAGTCACTGTTTTCTTTATGTTCTATGTCAGTGAGAAAAGTAGTGATGCAGCCACAGATAATGAATCATGAACAAGCTCTTGCCATTTATATCATAAATATGACAGTGCAGTGCCTGCAGACAGTGTTATTTCCGGTCTGCATTCCTGGACACTGAGGTCAATAAAATTGCTACCAGTCATAAAGCATGGACAGGAGACATACTTGCGTGCAGTGAATCTTCTGACTGGAGCATGAATTACTATTTCAGGATGACAAAATCAAGGCATCCGGGGTCTCTTGGTAGAAAGATGACTCTACTATACTTTGAGCTTGTTCCTTAGACATCCCTTTCATGATTTCCTATAACCCCCTAAGAACTGGTCTATTTACTTCTTTCATCACTACTAAATAAAGCTTTGCCTGGGTTTCGCTATTTCCCTTAATATGCAGGTATAATAGGTCTCCAAGTCAATTTCACCACTTTGACCACTCTCAGAAGCAAGCATAGCCCACCACATAGTTTAATCCTGTTTGAAGTCTTGTACTGCTGTGTATTGTGGGAAACAGTCATTGGTTAAGACTGATGAAGATTCTCTCCTTGACCAATTCTAGTCAGACTCCTCTGAATTCTCTTTTCAAGTAAGCTCTGAATTTCAGCTTGCATGTTCATCTCTGCATTGTCTTTTTCTAGCAAAGATCTGGTTAAAGTCAATTTATCCAAAATCCCCATCATCTATATCTGACCAACCTTGATATCTCTTCAGGGTCCTCAACCTTCACCATTCCCAATGTGTGATCACCTTGGCCTGGCCTTCAGCAAAAGTCCTGTTAACCAGAATCCCCTTCTTACCACCCAAGATCAAATGGAATTTATTAATCATTTTGCACATATTCCTTTGTTTTTCCTGGTTATCCTTCCTTGGCCCCATCCCTACTCACTAGCAGGATATTGTAGGGATGTAGGGAAAGCCTCACTCCTTCCTCTCTGCCATGCAAGTTTTTCTGACCCTGTTCCATCAGTTATAGCTTCTCTCTGGATCTTCTCCCATGGTTCCAGAATTACTAGTTTTGGGTGATACCTTCACCCTGCCATGTCAGGGCAAAAAAAAAAGGTAAGGGCTTCACGTTGATTTGACTTCCTATGTGTTTCATCATTGCCCTGTTGATTTCTTTAATCCTGCCCAAACCTCTGTAAATAATTCTTGCCTTAAATTATTTTGAATTAAATTATTTTGAATGTGCCATATGTTTCTGAATGGGACCCACACTGAAATGTCTGGACCATTCCTCCCTTTGCCTACCCTGGCCCCCTTCATATAATTAAAGACTCTTTTTGTTCAATGCTAGCTCAGTCTTTATTTTGTCAGGAACAACCTCTTCAAATAAGTAGTTCCACTACTAATGGTTTCAACAAACACTCTAACTTTTCTTAGAAAGTTAAAATATTATATTCCTTTACATAATTATCTGTCTACCTCATTTAACTCCATTTTCTATAAGAGCTGGGTCCAGGTGTTTCTTGCTCTTCGTTATATTCCCAGTGTCCAACCAAGCCTTTTAGAATATTGTAAGCACTCAATAAATAAGTTGAAAGAAAAATCGAATGAGTAAATGAATTGTTGTTCTGATTCACGTTAACATGCACTGTTTTCTCTTATATCAGTAACTCCCTAAACATTATTCTTTTTTTCTGAAATAGCCATGTTGGGCCATTTGCTGACTTTTCTCTCATTACATTTTAGTAACAGATATTGCTAAAAATAAAATAAAAAATTCCTTTGAGGAAAAAAATAAGTTGTACAGGCTAGCAAAGAAATCTTTAAAAACATAATTGTACTCATTTGAGTGAGGTAGTTTTGCTGACCAAGATATTTGTTTGTCAATATAAGCATCATTACTTAAAATAGCTAAGGGCAAGTCTAATCAAGCCTCAGAAAATTTCTGCCACAGGAGACTGATCTGACTTCCAGATCACTTGACCTTTCCAGATCCTTATAAAGGTCAGGACTCAATTCCACCAGCTCTACCTAAAGCTTTCTCTCTGATTTTGAATTTAGCTAGAATGTTTCCTTTCTCTTTCATTATTCTTTTCCCTGTTTATTAGTTTAATGCATCTATTAGATACTGTCAGTGATTTCACTGTATTTTTAACTTAATTCCCAAACAACCGTAATGTAATTCTTCCACTTAAGACAAATAGATTTATACTTGTTTGCCACTTCCACACTGTTTCTTATTTATTCTGAGGATAATAAGAATATAATTGTACTGCAGAAGTTTCCTTCATCTTGTTTAGCTAGTAGTTCAGCTTCTGGTGACAAGAAGAATCTATCTTTGTCTTGGCCACTTACTTTGGTAAAATATTTAAATTCAGAAAATTTCTAAATAGGCATTTCCATTGATAGCAAGCACAGGAAATTTCTAGTGGGAGAAGTAGTTAGGAGAATCAGAAAGCTGCAAATGATTATATAATATTATATTACTTATTAGTCTAACAAAA
This sequence comes from Mirounga leonina, assembly GCF_011800145.1. Taxonomy (NCBI): domain Eukaryota; kingdom Metazoa; phylum Chordata; class Mammalia; order Carnivora; family Phocidae; genus Mirounga; species Mirounga leonina. Next base: position 1,258,441 of record NW_023270233.1, read on the forward strand.
CCCATAGTCCTTATTTTGTACTTTATTTCCTCTTCAGTTTCCAGAACACTATTCTTGAATAAATTTTTATACCGAAATTAGTATAATGATATTACAACATCTTCAAAAATCATACATTGACATTTAGGTGATATACATTATTTAGGATAGTTTATATGATTTCTTTTTTTTTTTTTAAGATTTTATTTATTTGACAGAGAGCGAGAGAGAGAGTGCACACAAGGAGGTGGAGCAGCAGGGGGAGCTGAGCAGGGAGCCCAATGCGGGGCTCGATCCCAGGACCCTGGTATCATGACCTGAGCTGAAGGCAGCTACTTAACCAATTAAGCCACCCAGGCACCCCTAGCTTATGATTTATGATGTCAATTTTAATCTTTTATCATACTAAATATTGACTAGAAAAAGTTTTATTTATTTTTTATTTTTTTTATTATTATTATTATTTTTTTTAATTTATTTATTTGACAGAGAGAGACACAGCAAAAGAGGGAACACAAGCAGGGGGAGAGGGAGAGGGAGAAGCAGGCTCCCAGCTGAACAGGGAGCCCTATGCGGGGCTTGATCCTAGGACCCTGGGATCATGACCTGAGCCGAAGGCAGACGCTTAACGACTGAGCCACCCAGGCGCCCCTACAAAAAGTTTTAAAAATTAACTTGGACACCATTGGTAGCAATAGCTCCGTATGAGCAATCCCCATATACTAGAATTTATATTCTTAATTTTTAAATAAAAATCACAATAGCTACAGATTATTATGTGTTGGTCATTTTCCATGAATTGAGAGAGGTGTTTTACATGTTTATTATTTGTTTTTTATTATAAAAACAGTATGAGTTTATCTCTACTTTATAGGTAGAGGAGTACAGCTTAGAAAAGGTAACAAGTAAGAGACACTGCCAAAAATTAAAATAGGTCTTCCTCAATCCCCAGCCTCTTTTTATGCCACCTTAGAAGAGTCTGAAGAGCAGGGGTGCGTGGATGGCTTAGCTGGTTGAGCATGAGATCAGCCCCACCAGGGGTTGGCGCTCAGTGCAGAGTCTGCCTGAGATTCTTTCCCTCCCCCTCTGATCCTCCCCCTGCTCACATGTATGCGTGCACTCTTTCTCTCTCTCTCTCTCTCATAAATAAATAAATCTTAAAAAAAAAAAAAGGATCTGAAAAGCAGAACAAGAAGGTGACTAGGTAGGCTAAACAGGTTCTACAGTTTACAGTCCTTTGTTTCAATCACATCTTTATCAGTAGAACCTAATATGTCTGTCCTTGGATGCATTGCTTAACTTCTTAAAATCTCAGCTTCTTCTGCTGCAAAGTAGACACAATATAAAATCTTTGTTTTAGATTGCAATGAAAACAAAATTCAAAAGATTTTATTTTTGTGTATGGTATAAGAAAATGGTCCAGTTTTATTCTTTTGCATATAGCTAGCTGTCCACCTTCCCAACATTATTTATTAAAGAGACTGTCTTTTCCCCATTATATATTTTTTCTTCCATTGTACTCCATTTTGCTTCCAATGTACCCCATTATGGTTAATTAATCTGCATAATTAACCATACAAGCATAGGTATATTTCTAGCCTCTCATTTCTCTTCCATTGATCTATATGCCTATTTTGGTGCCAGTATCATACTGTTTTGATTATTATAGCTTTGTAGTATAGTTTGAAATCTGAGATTGAATTTCTCCATCTCCATTCTTTCTTAAGATGCTTTGGCTATTTGAGGTCTTTTTTTGTTCTATACCACTTTTAAGATTATTTTTGTCTAATTCTATAAAAAATACTATTGGTATTTTGGTAAGGACAAAAATAACTCAAAATGGATTAAAGTCCTAAATGTAAGACCTCAAACCATTAAACTTATAAAAGAAAACATAAAGAGTAACCTCTTGGACATCAACCTTAGCAATCTTTTTCTGGATATATCTTCCAATCCAGAGAAAAAAAACAAAAACAAACAACTGGACTACATCAAGCTAAAAAGGTTTTGCACAGCGAAGGAAACCATCAACAAAACAAAAAGGCAACCTACTGAGTGGGAGAAGATATTTGCAAATGATATATATAATAAGGGGTTAATACCAAAAATATATAAGAACTCATAGAACTCAACACCAAGAATAATAATAATAGTGATAGTAGTAATAATAATCCAATTAAAAATGTGAAGATGACCTAAAAAGACTTTTTTTCCTCAAGAAGACATCCAGAAGGCCAACAGACACATGAAAAGATGCTCAACATCATTAATCATCAGGGAAAGACAAGTCAAAACTACAATATGATATCACCTAACACCAGTTAGAATAGCTAGTATCAAAAAGACAAGAAATAACAAGCATTGGCAAGAATATGGAGAAAAGGAAACCCTTGTGTACTGTTGGTGGGAATGTAAATTGCTTCAGTCACTATGGAGGTTAGTCAAAAAACTAAAAAATAAAGGTACTATAAGGTTCACTCTTTGGGTATTTACCTGAGGAAAACTCAAAATTTAAAAAATAGCATCCAAAATATCTTGTCATATGAGAAACTAAGAAAACATGACTAATTCTCAGGAATAAAGATAATCAACAGATGTCAACACCAGATGACAGAGATGTTGGAATTATCAGATAAAGACTTACAGCATAAATTATAACTATGCTCCATGAGGTAAAAATTAAAAAGAAAAATGATTAAAATAGAGAGAAATTCTCAATCACAAAATAAAAACTATAGCAAAATAATCAAATGGGAATTCTACAACTCAGAAAATATGTATCTGATTAAAAAGCTAACTGGTTAGACTCAGTAACAGAGTAGTGATGAGAAAGACTCAGTGAACTTGAAGGTAGATTAATTGAAATTATTCATTCTGGAGAACAGACAGAACTGGGACAGTGACAAAAAGTCTAACATTTTTGTTATTTAAGTCCCAAAAGGAGACTGGAGATTGTTTCAGAAGAAATACTGTAAAAAATGGCTGATAACTTTCCAAATTTGGCAGAAGAAATACATTTACAGAATCAAGAAAATCAGAAAACCTCAAATACAATAAACTCTAAGAAAATCATGCCTAGACACAGCATAATCAAACTCCTGAAAACCAAAGATAAAATGCATAAATATAGACCTATATATAGCTGTACTAAAGATAAAGATTAGATATCATGTTATATATAGATGTAAAATAAATATATATTATATTTATATTATATGTAAATATATAAATATATATAAATATAAAATATATGAATATATAAATAAATATATTTATATTATACATATTACATATATATTAGATATACATAATTTACATATCATTTATGTCTAATCCATATATACATATTATATATCTAATCCATATATACATATTAATATAATACATATATATCTATCTAATCTCTATATAGTTTATCTGTCCATATGTACATCTACCTATGTATCTATCTAGCTATATGAACATATCTTGAAAGCTGCTAGAAAAAGATGTTACATTATATAAAGAGGTACAATGATATGTGTGACTGAAGATTTCTCATCAAATACCACAAAAGCTAGACTAAGAAAACAATGGAACAACTTGTTTTAAGTACTGAGGTAAAATACAAACAAAAAACAACAACAAAAAACTATCTACCCAGAATTTTGTATCTAATAAAAATATCCTTTAAGAATGAAGGTTATATAAATACATTCTCAGAAGACAAAAAACTAAGAAAATTATTCACTAACACATTTAATATAAAAGAAACGGTGAAGGAATATCTTCAGGCTAAAGAGAAATTATACCAGAGAAAAAGTAGAACCTCAGGAATGTATAAAGATCAACAGAAAATGTACAACTCTGAGTGTATATTAACTTAAGATTAGTTTAATTTTCTCTTTTTAAATTTTTAAAAAAGAGGTATGACAACTATTCCAATTACATGGTTAACTTTTCCCATAAGCAATTCTATAATAAATATGTTTGGCTTTGTGGGTCATATGGTCTCTGTTGTAACTAATCAATTTTGCCAGTAAGATTCAGAAGCAACCACAAATAATACAGAAGCAAATGGGTGTGACCAGGCTGGGACTGCAGCAGCCTGGATTTGGCTCATGGGTTGTAGATTGCCAGCCCTAATTCTAAATGTACCAAATAAAAGAAAAATGTCTTATTGAATAAAAACACAAGACAGCCATTCTCTCTATAAGAAACCTGCAACCAATATAAATGCATGGATTAAAGGATGATTAATTCCAAACAATCAGGAGAGAGCAAGAGTGGCTATTTTGATATCACAATGTACTTTAGAACAAGGAATATTTTTAGAAACAAATATATCATAATAGTAGAGTCAATTTACTAAATAGTCATAGCACACTAGATATGTATACATCTAAGAACAGATCTTCAAAACGCATGAAGCAAAAGCTGATAGAACTGAAAGGAAAAATAGACAAATTTATAATCATAATTCAAAACTTTCACCTTCTGTTCTCAACAATAAATAAACAAGTAGACAGAAGATCAGTAATTCTAGAGACTAACAAAACAAGGCTCGACAAGCTTGACTTAACTGACATTTTTGGAACATTCCATCTAACAACAGCAGAGTGTACATGTATATAAATTATCTTAACTTTTACCCTAAAAAATTATAAAAGGAAGAGTATATAAAAATAAGCAGAAAAGGGAATAATGGTAAGGTAGATCTATAAAATTAAAAATGGAAAACAGTGGAGAAAAATGACTGAAAGCTATTTCTTTAAAGAAATCAATAAAATTGATAAACATTTAGCCAGACTGATTAATTAAAAAAAAAAAATAAAGAAGACACAATTACAAACATAGGATGAAAGGGAGGTTACTACAGACACTAAAGCCACAAAAGGAAAATAAGAAATATTACAATTTTTTGCTTAAATTTGACAACTCAGATGAACCTGATTAATTCCTTGAACGACATAAACTGCAAAAGTTCACTATTTAAGGAAAATCTCAATATTTCTAAATCTATTAAAGAAGTTGAACTTAGAGTTAAAATCTTTCTAAAACAATAAGAACAAGATAAATTTTAGCTTAGCTATCTTAGTGCAGATAAAACCAAACACTTGGAGGAAACACCAGTTCTACATAAACCCATCTAGAAAACAAGAGATTAAGAAACACTTCCCAACTCATTTTGAGTCCCTCTTACGCTGGTTCCAAAACTAGATAAAAAAATTGTAAAAAATTAAAATTACAAACCAATTTTCATTATGAATAGAAATGCAAAATGCCTTAAAATATTAGTAAATCTATTCCAGCAACATATAAAGGATAATATAATGTAAAAAATGGTATTTATGCTGGGAATGCAAGGCTGGTTTGATTCAACATTAGAACATCAATCAAGTGTAATTTATTATATCAAAGGATTAAGAAGGAAAAGAAAACATATGATCATCTTATTCGATGCAGAAAAAGTGTTTGGCAAAATTCAATACCCACTCATGATTCAAAACTCACAGAAAACTCTGACTACAAGGGAATTTATTTAACCTGACATTGAACTTCTATGAAAACCTACACCTACCATCTTAATAATTAATATCCTTCTTAGTGGTATTTTTTCTGTAAGATTGGAAACAAGGCAAGAACGTTTATTCAGCTTTACACTGGAGATCCCAATCAGTGAAACAAGACAATAAAGAGAAATAAAAAGTATATATATATAAAAAGAATAAATAAAAATATTTATATTTGCAGACCACATAATTTCCCATTTAGAACCATCCCCCAAAATTTACAAAAGAGCACAAAATAAAACAAAAGGGATTAGAACTAGGAAGTAAGGATAGCAAATTTGCAGAGTGCAAGGTAATAAAAATAAGCAATTGTATTTTAATACACTAACAATCACTTGAAAATTTCAAAAGCAAGTATCACTTATAGTACTTCAAAAAAAGCATCATGAAGTACTTTGTTATATAACTAACAAATATGTGAAGAATATTGAAGATGAAAGCTGCACAACCAGACAGTGTTCAGTTAGCATTGCTCCACTATGCACAGATTTCAAGCATTATGGTTCAGTTAAATAATGACAGTATCGCAAACACAGTTCAAATTCAGTCGCCATAGTATATTAACCATGATTGATTGCATAAAATATAAAATTCGGTGCTAGTGCTTTAGTCCACAAGCTTCTGCATAAATAAGCAGATGTACAGGGTGATCAGTAACCAATGATGTCCCTTCTTTAACAGTGTGCTGATTGGTCACTTTGCATCTGTTCTTTAGTTCATGCTCATACAGAAAAGTGTGTAGTTGTGTTGTCTCCTTATGTCCCTGTGATAAACCCCCATGTCATTTTTCAAAATGAATGATCACAAGATGGATTACCGAAAAAAGATGAAAGAACAGCAAGGACACAAAAAGTGATCATGCTGGAAGTGAAATTATAATCGAGCATAAATGAAGTTATAGAAGAAATAGCTGATGGGAGAATGTTGACCTTACCATTTGAGAGACTCTACGTATGCAGTCAGAGGAACTTAAAAAGGAGAGCATAAATGGGGGGGGGGGGAGTAATGCAAAAGATAAAAACATCCCAGAGGAAGTAATGTTGACAAAAACTTTGCATTAAGGAAACTCTCAGGGATGTATTATTATACATTGAAAGTATAAAAGGTAGAATGATGGAAGCTAAACCAAGCTTAGAAAGAAGGATGACAATTCACAAAAGCTCAGAAAAGATGTTCATTCCCTATCATTACTTATAAATGACAAGAAGAAGTAGGCAAGCATTGTTCAAACTTCTCTAAAATGTGGAAAGAAAATCTAAAAAAGTAAACATGTAAAGAAATGTAGCTTGCTAAAGTAAGGTTGTTATTTACCTTTGCCATAGCATATTCACTTTTCTGTAATGCCCCTCCGAACATATTTAGACTTATTTTATGTGGTTATCAATTAAAGTGATCATAATTATTTTTTGTTAGTTTGCTTATTGAGCAAAATACCACGGTCATGAAGTGTGTTTTAGTATATTGCAATAACCTCCTGCAAAATATGAGTTCAGGATATTCAAAGATAGTTAAATTTTATAAAATATGCTAATTAAACCATTTTTTGTAAATAGTTTTTTTTTTCGTCATGGTTTAAACTATCAGTACCGTTCAAAATCTGCAAATTGGAACAAAGCTAATTACCAAAAGATGTAAATTAAAAATACCAATCAGACTAAGGTTTATTTTTGCTCTCCATTATTACAATCATTGCATTTCCTTAATATTTCATCTAATTTGAAGTGAAATCAAACTCTGAAGAAAAATGCAGGAGTAGTTCTTTGTGATTCCTCTTTTCTCTGGCAATATTCTTCCCTGGTATGTATGGGAAGGACCCTTCACTGTTTCCATAAATCTCAACAACTGGTTTTAGTTCAAATGGTTCAGAGAGATACCATTAGAAATATCTTGTTGGGGGTGCCTGGGTGGCTTGGTGGGGAGCCTGCTTCTCCCTCTGCCTGCAGCTCCCCCTGCTTGTGCTCTCTTTCTCTGACAAAATCTCTAAAAAAATATTTTGTTGGTTTTATAATTCATTTACAACAATGAATTTTAATTAATTTAATTTTGATTCATTTGGGATTCATCAGATTAACATAGTTTGTAACCATTTTTGGTTCCTGGTGATTATTCTGAAGCAATGGACTACAGCATGTGTAGGAATAATGGAGCGGGCAACTGTCCTGTAAAGGAATACCCCTTTGTTTCAAAACTACCAGAGAGAACTCATCATCATTATCATTAAATGTACTTGTTGCTTGTTTCTTCTTATTATTATTATATTACAAGTTTTCAGACAGGGCACCTGGGTGGCTCAGCCTGTTAAGCATTTGGCTCAGGTCATAGTCCCATGGTCCTGGGATCGAGTCCCTCATCGGGCTCCCTGCTCATCAGGGAGTCTGCTTCTCTCTCTGCCCCTCACCCTGCTCTTGTACTATCTCTTACTTTCTCTCTTTCTCAAGTAAATAAATAAAATCTTAAAAAAAAACACTTCCGATGTTAACTCACTGAATCCATATGAAAGGAAGTGTTATTATCTTCCTCAGTTTACAGAAAATAAAACAGAGGCACTGAGAAGTTGATTTAATGGCTCAGTGTAACACAGTTAGCACATGGTGAAGCCACCATTCAGACCTAAGCATCTGAAATCCAGAGTTCATGATTTTATCCACTACACTAGACTGAGTTAGGACAAGTCCTGAGAGGAAGTCCAGGACTGTTAAAATGAATTTTCCCTGTCACTAACATCAGCGTGATCTCAGACACAGTAAGTGACCACTCAGCCACGTTTCATTTTCTATAAAACTTGAGGTTGAACTTCAGCACAACGGATGGCTTTTACACTTTTATACAATTCTATTTACTTTGACTGGATTGAAAGGGTCTTATGATCAGGTCATGCTACACAGACCTTACCCACTTTTGCAAGCAAGTTTATAAATGCTTGATAAATATTTCTTTTCACAAAACCAGCAGGAAGAGGTATATCAGAAGGGGAGTACACAGAAATCTGGGTGATCTTCACTTATATAATGATGAAATTATGTGTTTGATCTGGTGGAATAGGAAAATAGACCTGACTCTCCTTCAACACTATCTTTTTCATCATCCTATCAGCCATGATTAGAGAAACCTTATTGTACTTTGCAGTGCATATTGATACTCACATACTGGAAACCCACATGCATACAAACATACACAGACAAAACTATCTAAAAGACACGCAAAACCAAATCAGTTTATGGAAGATAACTATAGTTAAGGGAACAATATCATTTTTCTGACAGCACAGACTGAGAAGTCTTTTCAGTGACAAAACAACTATTGTATGAGAGTCTTTTTCATAGAGGTGGAGTCGGAACATATGACTCAAAGTTCCACTTAATATAGAGAGTATAGTTTACTCGTCACTTAAGTCATGTCAATCATGTAAGTCTAAATAAATCAAATCAATGTCGCCTCTGTACAAATTAGGCAAACAGAAGGTGGTTGGCATTTTGTTCTCTTATGTCCTCTAGATCAAGCATTTTTCTGCAGGGCAAACACTGTACAACCATATTTGACAGCCCTAATAAAGAATAAAAAGCAGGCTGTTACCCTTGTCCTCAATATCAAGAAGTTTTGTTTTGTTTTGTTTTTATAATTTTGAAAGTGAATGGAGTAGAAGCAAATAGGTATCCATCTGTGATTTCAATCAATAGAGACCAATTCCTGTGACACACAGGTCGTATGGCAAATGTCAGTTAGGTCTCATCAATCGGTTTCCTGCAAGAAGCCAAAGTCAAGCAGGGCCAAGATCTGAACCATGTGCTAACATTGGAGAAAAACTGTAGACTGTTAGAGCAGGAAAAATTCTTAGAGACAATCTTATGCACTTCTTCATTAAATAGATGAAGGAAATTGAACCTAAATATGTTTGGAGACTTTCCTAAGCTCAACAGTGCCACAAAGATGGCGTATGACCCACCTGAGTGTATTCTAGAGAATACATGGAAGATATAAACTATATACATATGAGTAAGTTTATTTAGTATCTCAAATCTTTCCCCTTTTGTGGCAGAAGTCACAGAAGTCTTTTCTGTAAATAAGAGATACTACAGGGCGCCTGGATGGCTCAGATGGTTAAGCGTCTGCCTTCAGCTCAGGTCATGATCTCAGGGTCCTGGGATCGAGTCCCGCATCAGGTTCCCTGCTCAGTGCAGAGCATGCTTCTCCCTCTCCCTCTGCCACTCCCTCTGCTTGTGCTCTTCTGTCTATCTCTCTGTCAAATAAATAAATAAAATCTTAAAAAAAAATAGGCAGTATTCCAAAATAAGACAATTCTTTTAGAAAAAAAAAAAAGAGATAGTACAAATGTGTCTGATAGTTTCATTTACTCATAGATTCATTCAATAAATGTTTAGTCAGTACTTATCAGTCCATTCATCTTGCCTTTAATTGTAAACATTACTTTAGGATACAGGCATCACCACTTAAAGACTGGCCATGTTGGTTATACAATAAAAATCTTATGCCAACACAATAGAGCTTATCTATTAAGCACAGTGCAATGGGTTAATACACAGCTTTATTCATCCTTTGTTCCCATCCTTATCTCCCTTTCTTCACAATATATCATAGCAATCTAGAACACCTTGTTTCTCATAAAGCTCGTATGTCACACTCATCATTTTCTGTTCCCTCCTTAGAATCAAAACTGACCATGATTTTGCTATATCTACAGCCAGGAAATTCTACTAGAGCTCTTTCTACAACATAATGCCATCTTCTGAGAGTCAGATCAGTGTTGTTAGAATAATTACATTTCTTTCTAGTAGCCAGGCGAAACTAAAGCATACTTGAAGACAGACTGTAAGTGGAAAAAGGTACTTTATCCATGATGTTCCCCTTCATTCAAGCTTGAGCAAGACTCCCCTTTCTTTCTGAATACTTTTCACTTCCTATCCTACTTTTCAGTTCCTAAAAATAATGATTATTTTTGAGCTGTGGGTGGAAAAAACGAATCTTTATATCATATGGTCTCACCACAGATTGTGACAGTGTTATTTCTCAGAATCAACTGAGGCTCAGCAATTATTCCTTCCATGAGTCTGATTATCTCTAGGGAACTAGAATGGGAATGAAGAAAAATTTGGGATTTGTGTTGGCAATAAGCAAGTGTGCTAGCATGATCAGAAGCTTTAGCTTTCTCAAAATTTAACCCTTTGTCCAATGTTAATCTCTGAATGAGTAACATAGGGTCCTGTTCTTATTACCAGGGTCAGGAAACTTTGCTGATTTAGTGCTAGGCTTAGAGTTTCCTCTTGCTTCCTGCATCTTCAAATACCTGTACTATGTGAGGTTATTCAGTAATTGATTGCCAAGGAACTACTTACAAGGGTACAGTGTGCCATTTTTAGAAGATCTGCCATTTCAAATACATTTATTCAGAAAAGAGAGGTACTGCTCAACCACATTGTTGACAAATATGAATTGAAATTTAAGGAAATACCATACACAAACTTCATGGTGAAATTAATAGGATTTATTATCTAAAATATATAACAACAAAACAATTCATATGATTCAGAACCAGAGGGATCCCGCAAGATTATCCAAGAAATGTGAAGTGACCTGAGTTTCATCAGCAGCCATTGTGATGGATGATAATATTGGAGTGAGGAGTGTGTGTGTGTGTGTGTGTGTGTGTGTAAACTTTTCTAATCATGACAATTTTTCTTAAGTTCCAGACTTAAGTCATTCTAAATGTAACCATAGTCTACCTCATTTGGGCCTGATACAGCCCAACCCCTGAAATATAGATATTTCAGAATTGGAAGGTATGTATATCAGAATATATATTAAAATTGGAAGGTACAGAATACAAACATAGGCAAATTCCTGATATTCAGGCCAATTTCTCAGATATCTCCATTCAAATTGTCAAAAAAAAATGTTATTGAGTGTTTTCTAAAAATTTGATAGTACATCCTGACTCTGCTCCAGGTAAACTTGGTAAGGGTTATAATATGACTTTGTTATTACCATGAACAAACTAAACATTTACTGGATTTCTAGGACATGTATCCATTATTACGGTATCATACAGAGTATTTTCACTCCACTAAAAATACTTGATACTCTACCTATTTATCACCCTCCCAGAAACCATTAAGTTTTTCATTGTCTTTATAGTTTTGCCTTTTCCAGAATGTCATATAGTTGGAATCATACAAAATGCAACCTTCTCAGATTGGCTTCTTTCACTTATGAACGTGTATTTATGGTTCCTACAAGTCTTTACATGGCTTGATAGCACATTCCTTTTTAGTGCTGAATAATATTCCATTGTCTGGATATACCACAGTTTATTTAAACATTTACCTACTTCAGGACATCTCAGTTGCATCTAAGGATTGGCCATTATGAATGAAGTCACCAAAATATCCACACACAGGGTTTGTGTGGACATAAGTTTCCAGCTTCCTTGGGTAAACACCAAGGAACATTATTGCTGGATCATATGGTAAAAGAATGTTTAGTTTTGTAAGAAACCATCAAACTATCTTCCAAAATGGCTATATCACCAGCAGTGTATGACAGACAGTTCCTTTTGCTCTACATCCTCACCAGCATTGGGTGCTGTCAGTGTTCTAAATTTTGGCCACTCTAACAGGGCAGTAATGTTACCTATTTATTGTTTCAATGTGCATTTCCTTGATGACATATAATGAGGGACCTCTTTTCAAATGCTCTTTTGTCTTTTCAAATGCTTATTTGCCATCTGTATATCTTCTTTGGTGAGATGTCTGTTAAGATCTTTGACCCATATTTTAATTGGGTTGTTTGCTTCATTATTATTGAGTTTTATGGCTTCTTTGTGTACTTTACATAAAAATTATATGTCTTCTGCAAACATTTTCTTGTTTGTCTTTTAATTATCTTGATATTAGCTCTTGCAGAAGGCTTTTTTTAATTATTATTTTAATGAAGTCCTGTTTATCAGTTATTTCTCCCATGAATCATGTCTGTGGTGTTGTATCTAAAAAGACATCATCACACTCAAGGTCATCTGGGTTTTCTCCCATTATTTTCTAGGAGTTTAGTACTTTTATGTTTTATATTAAGCTCTGTGATCCTTTTTAAGTTAATTTTTGTGAAGGATATGAGGTCTGTGTCTAGATTTACTTTTTTGCATGTTGATATCCAGTTGTTCTGGTATCATTTGTTGTACAGATAATCTTTGCTTCATTGTATTGACTTTCCTCTTTTTTCAAAGGTCAGTTGACTATGTTTATGTGGGTCTATTTTTGGACTTTCTATTCTGTTTCATTAATCTATTTTTATATTCTTTTGCCAATATCACATTATCTTGATTATTGTAGCTTTATAAGAAGTCCTGGGGTTGAGGGGAATCAGTCCTCTCTCTTTGTGTTTCTCCTTCAATATTGTGTTGGATATTGTGGATCTTTTGCTTATCCATGTAGACTTTAGAATCAATTTGTTGATATCCATAAAATAACTTGCTAAGATTTTGATTGGGATTGCACTGAATCTATACTTCAGGTTAGTGTGAACAGTCATCTTGACAATATTTTTTTTTTGAAGATTTTATTTATTTATTTGAGAGAGAGAATGAGAGAGAGAGAGAGAGAGCATGAGAGGAGGAGGGGCAGAGGGAGAAGCAGACTCCCTGCTGAGCAGGGAGCCCGATGTGGGGCTCGATCCCGGGACTCCAGGATCACGACCCGAGCCAAAGGCAGTCGCCTAACCAACTGAGCCACCCAGGCGCCCTCATCTTGACAATATTGACTCTTCCTTTCTATGCAAGAACATGGGATATCTCTCCATTTATTTCATTCTTTTTATTTCACTCATCAAAGATTTGTAGTTTTCCTCATATAAATCTTGTACCTATTTTGTTGGATTTATACCTAAGTATTTCATTTTGGGGAGTGCTATTATAAATGTACTGTGCTTTCAAGTCCAAATTCCTCTTCTTCATTCTTGCAATTAACTTCTCTATATCAATCTTGTATCCTGCCCTTATAACTACTTATTAGTTCAGGAGTTTTTTGGTTGATTCTTTCAGATTCCCTACATAGCCATCATATCATCTGTGAACATAAGCAGTTTAATGTCTTCTTTCCCAATCTGCACGTCATTTATTTCCCTTTCTTGTCTTATTGTGTAGTAATAACTTCCAGTGGGATATTGAAAAGCAGTGATGAGAGGAGAAATACTTGCCTTGTAACTGACCTTAGAGGGAAATTCTAGGTTCTCACCATTACTCTGATGTTATGTATAAGGTAGATAGTTCTTTATCAGGCTGAGAAAATTCTCTCTATTCTTAGTTTATTGAGTTTTTATCATAAATGAGTGTTGAATATTGTCAAATACTTTTTCTGCATCTATTGATATGATCATGTGATTTTTTTTTTTCTTGTTTAGTCTGTTGATGTGATGGATTAGATTAATGACTTTCAATGTTGAACAAGCCTTGCATACCAAGGATAAATTCTTCTTGGTTGTGGTGTATAATTATTTTTTATCCTTTTTTGCATTGAATTTGCTAATATTTTGTTGAAGAATTTTACATCAATGTTTATAAGAGATATTGGTATAATTCCTTAAAATATTATTGTTTTCTTTGTATTAGGGTAAGACTGCTCTCATAGAATGAGTTAGAAAGTATTTCTTCTGCTTCTATTCTCTGAAAAAGATTGTAAAAAAATTGGTATAATTTCTTTCATTTAAAAAAAATTAAAAGTTTTTGTTTATTTAAGTAACCTTTACACCTTACATGGGGCTCAAACTCTCGGGGCTTGACCCCAAGATCAAGAGTCACACACTCCTCTAATTGAGCCAGCTAGGCAGCCCAGTATAATGTCTTTCTTAAATATTTTGTAGGATTCACTAGTGAACCCATTTGCATCTGGCTTTTTCTGTTTTTGAAGGCTATTAATTATTGATTCAATTTCTTTAATAGATATAGGCCTGTTCAGACTATTTCTTCTCATGTGAGTTACAGCAGATTGTATCTTTTAAGAAATTGGTCCATTTCATTTAGACTATCAAATTTGTGTATGTAGTGTTGGTAATAGTATCCTCTTAATTTTTACAATCTTTAGGGATGTCCTTTCTTTCATTTCTGATACAAGTAATTTGTGTCCTTTTTTAATTAGGTTAACTAGAAACATATCAATTTCATTGATCTTTTCAAAGAACCAGCTTTTGGTTTCATTGGTTTTCCAAATTAACTTCCTGTTTTTGTTTTTGTTTTTTGTATTTCATTGATTTCTGTTCTAATTCCCTTATGTAAGTCTCAGTTTCCTCAACTCTACAGTAAAATACTGCTTGAAAAACACTTAGCAGGACCTGACATGTAATAAAAAACAACAAATGTTACTGATTATTGTTATTATCATGCCTTATTAAGACACAGTGTTTTAGGGTATTTCAAAATTTTTTCTTTACTCTTCCCCCTTCAGAAAGCAGGTAGGGATTTTTCCCTGATGTTTACTGTGAAAGTATGGTTGAGTTCCTGGAGGTAAATCTCACAATATTGTTGCCTCCCACCCCATGAGTAGGCACCCCAAGAGTTTTTAAGACTCAGAATTGTCAGCTCTGAGCCTCTAGCAATTAGTTAAACAGTTTGGATTTTCCTACTCATGGGCACTGATTGCAACAGAGTTTTCAACTCTGAAGTTTCTGTTCTGGTAAGCGACAGCTCCCTATATTTACCAACTTGTCTCTCTGATCTCAGGGTCATTGGATTGACTTGTGTCTTCTCTTTATGGAGCTGAGTAGAGTTAATTTTTCAGTCTATTCAGCTTTTTACTTGTTAGGATGAAGTGGCAATTTCCAAGCTCCATATATAAAAAATTGGAAATCAGAAGTTACACTTACATTTTGAATTCATTTTTTTTATTAAGTAAACTCTACCCCCAATGTGGAGCTTGAATTCATGATCCCAAGATCAAGAGTCACATGCTCTACTAACTGAACCAGCCAGCTGCCCCTTTAATCCATTTTTAAATGCATTTCAAAAAATATATATATTTCTTTCAAAGTATTTCTACCAAATTATAAGTTTAAGCAATACAGTTTAATTTATAACATTCCTTATAGGTTTAAATAATTTCCTATTTTGTTCCTAGTGGTAAAGATCCCTTTATCTGAGTATAAATCAAATTAATACATACCACAGCTTTTGTTTCTTTTTAGTGAAAAAGAGGTATTTTGACAGTCAGAAAAAATAGTGAGATGAATCAGTCAGAATTCTACTTAAACCTATACATTTAGCTTTTCAAAATCTGTAATTGATTAGGTCGTAGTGTACTTGTAAGTACAAGATGATTAAAATAATGCCAATATCAGATGCTATGGGGACAAAATATAAGCAATAGCAAACATTACCATTCGGTGTTTCACCCATAGATAATCTCCATATTTTCCTCAGGATTTTGCTATTTTTTCTGCAGCAGCAGATGTTGTTCAGCTCTCTGATTGTTCCCATTCACACCTCATTCTGTATTTTCCCTTGCTCACTGTGACTGTCACTGAGAGCATCACAACTATTTGCAACTGACATCGTTAGACCAAAGGGCAGGGCAACATTATGGCCTTCAGCATGAAACTGTCATTTCTATAATATGACAAACTGGCTAAAAGGTCTGTAGAATCTTCAAAACAGATTAAAAAATAAGAAAAGAAAAAGACAACCACGATAATACAAACCAATTCTATCATTCACAAATTACTGTACATGTATAAACAGTTATTTGCATCATAATAGTGATGATATAGATAATAATGAGAAGAAGGAATGGGAAGTGTAGGTCCTCAGTGAACTGGCTACAAAATGATAAAGGGAACAAAATCAATCCAAAGATAATTAAATTATAAAGGAATTGGTCAGGAGGTAAAATAACCAACCATTCAAAGTATTACCTGAGAGCCTAGATGCTATCGAAAGAACAAGCTGTGGGGTGCCTGGGTGGCTCAGTTGGTTAAGTGTCTGCCTTTTGGCTCAGGTCATGATCCCGGGGTCCTGGGATAGAGCCTTGTATTGGACTCCTTGCTCAAAGGGGAGCCTGCTTCTCCCTCTCCCTCTGCTTGCCGCTCCCCCTGCTTGTTCTCTCTCTCTCTCTCTCTGTCAAATAAATAAATAAAATCTTAAAAAAAAAAGATTAAAAAAAAAGAGAGCAAGCTGTTAAACTGGATAATGATATTAGCTTTGAATTCTTACCCCAATTTATAGCTCCTGGCCTAGATTAAGAGAGTTTGTAATTTTTTATCATGCCTAGTGTTTATGTAGTACATTGCAGTTTACAAAGCATTTAAATTTTTATAAAATTATATTCTCATTTTACATCAGAGAGAAAGAGTTATGTAGGTTACATTTTGGCTTAAGCTTCTTAGCTAGTGACAGGTGGGCTCAGAACTCAGGATCTCTGATCCATCACAATATCAGTTACAGTACACCCCATAATCATATGCCTGATTCTTCCTATACACTCCCACCGTTCATGGCCAATTCTTCACTAAACTTACCTCCTATGAGGGCAGCTGCTTGATAAGGATCTGGGTATTTGTAAAGCAATCTGGGTCCACTGCCTTTCCCTCATCCTGTTTGTCATCTGTCAAGGAATTCTAATATTGTGCAATCAGTGCTTGCTGATAAGAATGTTGACAAAGTCTTATTTCTGACCTGGACGTTTTATGTAAAATTGAATATCTTGAATAATTTTTTACACTAGAAAATTCTTTACATCCAATAGCTAGAAATATAAAAAAAAAAAAAAAAAGTATTTTTAACCAGATTCTAGGTAGATACAAATTTGAAACTCGGGTTCAGAGAGTAACATATTTATATATGCATAATTGTTTATCTAGTATAAAGTGTGCATATAAATTCACCTAAACATTAAGAAAAGTATTAAGTTAGGGTGCCAGGTGGCGCAGTGGGTTGAGCATTTGACTCTTTGTTTTCATTCAGGTTGTGATCTCAGGGTTGTGAGATAAAGCCCTGAGTCAGGCTCCAACTCAGCATGGAGTCTGCTTGAGTTTCTCTCTCCCTCTCCCTCTGCAGCCTCCCATGTGTGCACTCTCTCTCTCTCTCTCTCTCAAATAAATAAATACAATTCTTAAAAAATATTAAGTTATTAGACTCAAAGAGCTTCTTAACTATTCCTCACACATCTTTCCTTAATGACTTAATAGAATAGTAAATGTCATCATAGCAGTTTCTTATTCATCAAGGAAGAAAGTAAGTAGAACGATTTGTATATACCTGTCCTTGATTTTCAAACAAAGCTCACAAAAACTTTCCCAATTTTGAAATTAGTGAAACTTTTCCATTGATTATTTTTACTGAATACTTACTTTTAGCATTAAAATCCTTCAATTTTTTAAAACCTTTTTAACTAACTACAGGTTTCAACAAGACTCACTGTTTGCATGTAATTCCTAATCTCAAGAATCACCTAGGGCCACCAAACTATAATTTACTGACAGATGGTTTTCTAAAGACACAAAAGAAATTCAAATTAAGCGTAGTAATGAGAGGGCTCTAAAGCTAAAGTAGGCATAATACACTGACTGCAGACACCAACACTTTGTCTACATGTACTATAATAAAAGTTGAGATAAGGTAAGGGAAAACTCATAAGGAAAGGATTATACTCACATTATGAATTTTAATAGAAGCATAACTTATAAACAGAAATCATTTCAGAAAAGAAATAACTTTACAATTGGCATTTAGTGTGTGGTATTTTTTCAACTATTTAATGTGTTTTGCATTAAGGGAATCAGGAAAGAAACAGACATATGCAATTCATCAGTATATGAAAAAGAAATCAAAATGGTTTTGTCTGATAGCTTTAGTACCTTTATAATCTCATATAAAGTGTTTACAAATGTCACAAGATTGGAGGCTGCTGAAATGGAAGATAAAATATCATTATTATACTTTAGAAAGAGTAACTCAATAGCGTATTAAACATGCTAGTTTCTCTGAGTCCTAAAAAGATTTCCAAACTTCCCAAAGACATATTTTGAAATCACACTATGACTCATTTTTGTATTTAAAGGGCTAACTGCAAATAATATGTTATGACAATAATGCCAAGATCTAGAAACATAAGAGATAAGGAGGCAAACTCATCTTGACATCTAAGATCTCATCCTAAGAAACATGTTGGAATATATTTTAAACAACCTCATCAGCTGTCTATTAGGCCCTCCAACTTTGAAAGATTCATTTCTCAGTAAAATGCATCCCTGGTTATTAATTTGTTTATGGTTACACAAATGCTTTTGCCTAAAGACAGCTTCTTGAGCAATTAATGAATATCCAGAAATGTCTTGAGTATGATAATATGATAGTGTACCCTGAATACCCAAGAGAAATAACTGAAATTTTTAGAAGAAAAGAGAGAATTCAGTAAAGGTAAAACTCGTAATGTATCTCATTACAGAAAAAAAAGAATAATATTTTAAAAGTAACAGAAAATACAATGAAAAATTATACTAATGATGACCACAAAAATATAAAATACACACAATTAAGCTTTAAAAAGTGGTGTGAAGTTCTTCCAAAGGAAATATAAAATTTGGAAATATGAGAAATCTAGATGAAATATAATTACACAGTGATACAGTTCTGGATGGGAAAATCTTAGTACAATTTTGATGTCTATTCACAAAACGTGAAGAATATTTTGAGGTCAACAGGAAATTTTTTCCACTTAAACTGGTGAGTCCATATTATATTATATTATTATACTACATTAAAATACTATACTATACTATAATTATATATATTATATTAATTATTTACCTGTTGAATTATCTGCAGTGCTTATGGACATAGGATGTCTTACCTGTACTCCAGAAGAAGGTCTTCCTTACTGGAGATTAAAGCCTTAGAAGCCCAATTTATGGGTGAAAAGAACAAATTCCCAGGCCTAATCAAGACTCACTGCTATGGGAGAATCAGCCTAGCTATTGGAGAAATTATAGAATTCAAAATTTCCTTATAAGACTCACTCTTGACAAAGAATTCTTCTACCCCAATTCATAGTCATATAGGTCCAGTTATTAGGAAGAAAATGGATAAATTTCCATATGGTAACAAGCTCCAAAGGAGGAAATAGTTAAAATCCTGTTACCTTCCCTTTGGTGATTCACTATAATTAAAACTCCTCAGGTTAATTAGGATAGCTCTGACTGGGCGCCTGGGTAGCTCAGTTAGTTAAGCGATTGCCTTCGGCTCAGGTCATGACTCTGGAGCCCCAGGATCGAGTCCCGCATGGGGCTCCCTGCTCAGCAGGGAGTCTGCTTCTTCCTCTGACCCTCCCCCCCCCATGCTCTTTCTATCTCTCATTCTCTCTCTCAAATAAATAATAAAATCTTTAAAAAAAAAATTCACATACACAAAAAAAGATAGCTCTGATCACCAAGGACCTCTGGTCACCAAGGACCTCGCACTGTGAGAAGATGGATACTGGTCTAGTGATCCAGACACAACGACAGGATCTCAGGGGTTTGTGGGAAAATGATTGACTCTGGAATATGTCATACTGAATCTGAAAGTAGCTACAGAGCAAGATATGTGACATGGACTTGTGCTCTTGGGGAAATGTATGAGCATTTATCTGTAAATTAAAGGAACTGAATCCTTGGGAAATTGCTCAGAAGAAAGGTTTATTACATTTTAAAGCCAGTTTGCACCAAAGGTCCTATCTTACTGCCACCTAAAGAACTAGCTCTATTGAACTCTAAGACATCACAAGTTCCATAATTTCTTTTTGTGAAATTAATTAATATATTTATGTTAAGGATACTTTTCAGAATATGTATTCCTGTTACTCAAAAGCTTCTTCATGAGTTCCGTGGGAGAAATGGTATCCACCACAGTTGCATTTCCTCTTGACAATTAGTTAGTCTTTATTTTGTGGGGCCTTGTAGGTTTCCTGAACGACTGACCTTTTCTTTTTACATTTTGGCCTTTTGAAAACTTACTGCTAAATTTGTAGTTACAAAGGCAAGTGTTCAGAAGATTGTGGTATGTATTCTTACTTTTCCTTTTTCTACCTTTAATGTATGTATGCATTTGGTGGGGTTTGGTATAATTTTAAGTCACCTTAAATCCATCTGTGTTTTTGGCTAAACTTTATAGAGCAGATACTGGCATTGATTGCTACTCCTTCTTAATATTCCATAAAAATGATGGTAAAAAAAAATAAAAAGACAACCTCTTGTCCTGGTGGGTTTGTTCTCAGCTATCACCATCATTTTAACGTGATTTTAAAAGGACAGAGTGATAAATGCATACATTCAGTTTGCCTTGTTTATACAGACGTCACAGACTTTAAAAATAACAAGCTATAAAATTGATTGGATCTCAATTGCATTAAAGGAACTATTATGTAAAATTGGAAATAGCAACTAATAATAGTAATCTTAACAATTATTTGTCTCCCAGGTACCAAGTACTGTTTTCATTTTAGCATATATTGCCTCCACTCCTTATAGCAGTGTTGCACATAGATAGTAATATTGTTTTACTTATGTCTATTATAGATAAATCATTTATGAAAATATTCTTGGTAGGAAAATTACATTAAGATGCACACAGACAAGACAAAACTCGAAGGTCACTTCAATTTCTCCAATTCTATTCTTCTCCCTGGAGATGCTGCTACCTTACAGAATCACATTAAAAAAACAACCTGTTATTAACCATGATGGTCCAGATACATGCTTACAGTTCAGTGTGGTGCTATTCAGATAATCTCTACTTAAGTTACTTTCACCCTCAATAAGCTATCTTTTAAATCAGTTGACTGAAACCAAAGTTCCCCAAGTGAGTAAAGAATGCTCAAATCAGATGCGTTAGCAATTTTTTCTTAGGTGAAATCTCTATTAACTGTAGTTAGCTTGCAGCTTTAACTTTGCCATGGCTATCTTCCCCTTTAATTATACAGAACACTGGTAGAAAACATACATAATATTTTTCACGGACTAGACAAAGAGCCATACAGAGAGAGAGAGAGAGAGAGAGACAGAAAGAGCAAGAATGCAAGCACACGTGTGAGGATATGAGAGGGAGAGAGATAGGAGAGGGAGACAACGGAAATTGCCACCACCAAATGCTTACACATGATTAAGTATTGCACATTCAGATAGATGATTGCACATGAAAATTGGTGCTTTCTTGTCCTGGAGGCTGTTTGAGAACATAGTTATCCATTCAGCACTCAGGGTTGTGTTTTTCACAACTCAGACATTAGTAAATGCATATTTTCCACCTCACAAACTTATTTAAGGGTCCTATTTTAGCATCTGCATTTGAAAACTCTGTTGCTTGTGTAAACTCTGGTTTGTGATAACTTTAATGCTTAAAATTACAAGGAATTATTTTAGTGGTTTTCTTTTATATGACTTTATTTGGAAAAAAACACTAAGAAACCTCATAATTTCTTCATAATTAATTCCATTAAAATTTATTGATATAATATATATTAGTAAATAAGAATATATCTGATCCTTCTACACTAGAATCAAGCATTTCAAAGAGAATGGAGGAAATTCCACCACCTCTCTAATTTCATCCAGAACCATAGTAGAAACTATATGTGCTCTGTTAGTACATGGAGGGAAGCAATACAGATAGTTGTGTTATGATCACTCTACTTGAAATTTTATGTGAAATATTCTTCAACAATAGTAAGAAAATAATTAAATATGATAGGTGTTATAGGTTGAATTGTTTCCCCTTCCAAATTTCTATGTTGAAATGCTAATCCCCAGAGCCTCAGAGTGTGACTACATTTGGAGATAGGGTCTCTTACAGAGGTCATGAAGGTAAAATGAGGTGGTATGGATGAGCTAGATTCAATATAACTGGTGTCCTTATAAGAAGACGAGATTAGGACACAGACAAAAATAGAGGAAGATCTTACGAAGACACAGGGCAAAGATCTCTGTCTATAAGTCAATGAGAGAGACCCACAGTAGAAACCAACCCCACTGATATTTTGATGTTGCTCTTCTGGACTTCAAACGGTGAGGAAATAAATTTATGTTGATTAAGTTATCCAGTTTGTGGTAGTTTGTTATGGCTGCCCTAGCGAACTAATATACTAGGTGTTAAAGAAACATGAGTCTGAGTTAGTAGAGAGAACACACTATAACAATAGTGCAAAAGACAGTGGTCAATAACCAAATTTATATTTGTAATCACATGAATTAATATATAGGAAATAAAATGGTGATTAATTTGAGATACATACTACACAGTTGACATGGATTGCTTTATTTAATGTCTAAATTTTCAATTCCACAGAGTTTTCAAAGGTACCAATTTATGAATTGACCAGCTTTGTTGAATTACTTATGAGATGTACAACATAATAAGGGATTTCTTGGATAAGTAAATTTTATTTGTATAATTATAGGGTTAGAGGAGACTTTGAATCAACTTACAACTTTTCCTTTGACTGAAACCAAATGGAGTATGCTTTCCAACCCAATCACGTGAAAGTGGTTGTCTGAGACTTGTCAAGAACACAATTCTGTCTTTCCAATAGTAAGCCCCTTATATTTTCTGTGATTTTATAACACTGATGTCTAGCAAACCATGCCAAATTAGCAACTATCAACCTCTAATTAGGAACATTTTAGCATGTATCATCTTCTATCTTGTTAAATATTCTGGTTCGTTCTCTGAGTTTGAAACCTAAAGTAAAGAGAAAATAAAATGAAAAGCAGTTGTCTTTAAAAACACAAATTTCTGGGGTGCCTTGTGGCTCAGTCGGTTAAGCAACCGACTCTTGATTTCCGCTCAGATCATGATCTCAGCGTCCTGAGATCAAGCCCTGAATCAGCCTCTGTGCTCAGTGGGGAGTCTGCTTGAGATTCTCTCCCACTGCCCCTTCCCCCACTCACACTCTACCTCTATCAAATAAATAAATCTTTAAGAAAAATACAAATTCCTTTATAGGATCAATATGCAGATTGCAGAATGATCAGTGGGTTTTGTAACATATGGTTTTAGTTGGATGTCCTTGGGAAATATATTTAATCTATAAACAATCATTTTCAAAAATGCAAAATGGAAATGTCAATATTTACATCATAGTACCTTTGTGAAGATTCCATTAGATAATGCTTGTGAAGTGCTAACTATAGTGATTTACATTACTTGCTGGAATTAATACCTTGTAAGTGTGTTTTGAGAATTCAATAAGGTGACAAATACCATTCTAATACATGAGGGGCACTAGGTATATATTAGTTTTAGTAAAAAACAGAAACAAAAAAACCCAAAAAACAGAAAGTCTGAGTTTGTGATTTGAGAAAGAGAAAGAAAGAGAAGAGGGAAACCTGTGATATTGGGGAGATAGTGAAGTTGTTGGAATCTGCATTCAAATTATCTTTCTTTCATAAAGGTAGCTATTTCCCCTTTCTGTATCTACATTTTGAATTGATATCCCCCCCCCTCATTTTTATATATTTTAATGTCTTGCATTTAAACATTGTGACTAAGTCATTCCTGACTGGTAATATTTTTATTCTTGTTCAAGGGAAGTTTGCTAAATATTTAAAGATCATTTAAAGATAATTTTGTAATGTCTTCTTATAATTAATGGGAGTCATTTATCATTTCTATACTAATTTAAATATCTGAAAATACATGTGCATGCACAAGCCACTTTCTCTGTATAGTTGCCATTTACCTATATATTCTACATGTGTCCTTTCATATCTTTTGCCCTGGGAAATATTTTGTTATTGTCTAATTAAAGAGGGTTTTTAAAAATTTGTTTATCTGTTTGCAAATAAACCGTAAATATCCCTGATCATGACCTGAGGATCTCTTTGATTATGAGGTAGCAGAGGTAGAAAATATGTACGATCCCAGTGTTAGAAGATACAATTGAGATTTACTAGATGAAAATACATGTCCCAACTCAGCCAGGAGTGTTTTGAGTCAGTTATTCTGATTTTCCTTTACTCTTGTCACTAAAATTAAAGTGCTGAGGGTAGCTTTTTTTCATGAGTCTAATGCAGGATGGGGAAGGGCTGGGAAGGAATCCATGTTGGGTCTAAAAACCCTGAAGGCAGATTTCATTGATTTCAAAGGTCGCTGTCCAAATCTACTGTCATCAGTAAAGCAGCTTTTTCCACTCTAAAGTTTCAATCAGCTGAACAGCAAGCAGCAAATTGGAATAAATTTCTCATCTAGGTACTGCTGCTTTTTTTCCCTTATCATATACTCAGGCATGTTGCTAATCAGGTAAGTTCAAAATAATTTGAGAAAATGACAGATATTCAACAAATCTAATGTAGGAAGTAAAAATAGCTTCTACACAGTTTATGCACTGCAAAATAAAATCCACTACTAAGAAAAGAGAAGAGGCAATTTCTGGCTTTTAAGATGTAAAAATAATTGAGAGTTCCCAATTTCCTTAAGAGGTAGCCTGTAGTTAGTGACTGCCAGTTGTGGTTGAAACTCTAATAGGAAAGAAAATAATGTAAACATATACTGCAAAAGAGGCCTCAGGAAAGTGCTTACCTGCATTTAGCATAATCATTATTATGCTACAGAATGCACTTAAATGTAATTGAGTACAAAACAAGCATATTGTAGATACCCCATTGTGAATCCTGACAATTACTGCTAACTTTATTTTAAAATACATGCTTATATTTTGAAAGGAAAAAGAAAAAGTTATTTGAGAGATACTTAAATAGTCTTCCTACAATTTTTGTTACACTGAAAAGTAGTATTGCTTGTTTCACTTAAGTGAAGTCGAAGCCTTTTCAGGGTTTAAAAAACAAATGGGAATCATTACAAACCAGTCAAAACTCAATATCTGAAACCTTAAAGGGAATACATTAATACATTAATCTTTCAATATGTTCTTGTAAATATGATATTATCAGTAGAAGAAAATTACAGCTACCCTCAAGGAGAGAAAAGATACTGCTTTTCTGGGCGACACAGTATATTTTGAGTGTGGGGGCCCACATACTTTGGAGTTTATTGTATGTTGAATAAATTCTCTCTTTTTTTTAATATTTTATTTATTTATTTGTCAGAGAGAGAAAGAGAGCACAAGCAGAGGGAGAGGCACGTAGAGGGAGATGCAGGCTCTCCGCTGAGCAGGGAGCCTGATTCAAGACTCAATCCCACAACCTTAAGATCGTGACCTGAGCCAAAGGCAGAAGCTTAACCAACTGAGCCACCCAGGTGTCCCTTGAATAAATTCTTGATGTCACAGAACTTGTAGCTGCAACAGTCTCACTCCTTCCAAGATCTGCACTGATTTCCTCAGTTTTATGAAAATCTAGAACACAATACGGTCCTGTGGAACCATCTTTCCTGAACTAGATGATGGTTAGGATCTGTCTAAGAGTTACAGAGGTTTTGAATTTGAGAGACATAGGGGAAAAATAGGTGATGATGTTCCAATGTCATTAAATTGGAAAGTTCATCATCACATCTAAAAATTGAGTGATCAATTAGTCTTGCTTTTAATCGTTTTAATACCTGCCTTTTTGGGTAAACCTAGCCGTTGTGTGACCTCATTGAATTTGAAATTTCAAAAGCATCAGATAGAATATCTAAGACTTAATGAGAAAATGAAATAATAAATACTACATGTTTAATAGTCAGACTATGATACATTTTATCTTAGGAGATTCTGACATATGCATCAAACAACTCTAGCTGAGTGCCACTGATTAAAAGTGAAGCCAGGGGGTGCCTGGGTGGCTCAGTCATTAAGCGTCTGCCTTCGGCTCAGGTCATGATCCCAGGGTCCTGGGATCAAGCCTGGCATCAGGCTCTCTGCTCAGCAGGAAGCCTGCTCCTCCCTCTCCCACTCCCCCTGCTTGTGTTCCCTCTCTCGCTGTGTCTCTCTCTGTCAAATAAATAAATAAAATCTTTAAAAAAAAAAAAGTGAAGCCAGAAATAAATATCTGATGTGGAAGTACCTTGTACATTAAAAAAATATAATTACATATTACATGTGTGTCATGTTGTATTAAACATGCTATTTAATTAATACCTTGATTTGTTTTAAGTATATCATACGTAGAGTTGAGGGTCCATTTCTGGGTTCTCTATTCTGTTCCATTGATCTATGTGTCTGCTTTTGTGCCAGGACCATACTGTCTTGATGATGCCAGCTTTGTAATAGAGCTGGAAGTCCAGAATTGTGATGCCACCAGCTTTGCTTTTCTTTTTCAACATCCCCCTGGTTATTTAGCATCTTATCTGGTTCCATAAAAATCTTAGGATTATTTGTTCCACCTCTGTGAGAAAAGTTGATGGTATTTTGATAGGGATTGCATTGAATGTATAGATTGCTCTGGGTAGCATAGACATTTTAACAATATCTTTTCTTCCAATCCATGAGCATGGAATGTTTTTCCATTTCTTTGTGTCTTTCTCAATTTCTTTCATAAGTATTCTGTAGTTTTTAGAGTACAGATCCTTTATCTCTTTGGTTAGGTTTATTCCTAGGTATTGTATGGTTTTTGGTGCTATTATAAATGGGATCGATTTCTTAATTTCTCTTTCTTTAGTCTCATTGTTAGTGTATAGAAATGCAACTGATTTCTGTGCATTGATTTTATATTCTGCCATGTTGCTGAATTCCTGTATAAGTTCTAGCAATTTTGGGGTGGAGTCTTTTGGGTTTTCCACATAAAGTATCATGTCATCTGCGAAGAGTGAGCTTTTGACATCTTCTTTGCCAATTTGAATGCCTTTTATTTCTTTTTGTTGTCCGATTGCTGAGGCAGACTTTTAGTACTATGTTGAACAAGAGTGGTGAGAGTGGGCATCCCTGTCATGTTCCTGACCTTAGGGGAAAAGTTCTCAGTTTTTCTCCATTGAGAATGATATTCATTGTGGGCTTTTCATATATGACTTTTGTGATATTGAGGTATGTTCCCTCTATCCCTATGCTGTGGAGAGTTTAATCAAGAAAGGAAACTGGACCATTTTCTTACACCATACACAAAGATAAACTCAAAATGGATGAAAGACCTAAATGTGAGACAGAAATCCATCAAAATCCTAGAAGAGAACACAGGCAGCAACCTCTTCAACCTCAGCCGCCACAACTTCTTGCTAGACACATCTCCAAAGGCAAGGGGAATAAAAGAAAAATGAACTATTGGGACTTCATCAAGATAAAAAGCTTCTACACAGCAAAGAAACAGTCAACGAAACTAAAAAGCAACCTATAGAATGGGAGAAGGTATTTGCAAATGTATTATCAGATAAAGGGCTAGTGTCCAAGATCTATAAAGAACTTATCAAACTCAACACCCAAAGAACAAATAATCCAATCATGAAATGGGCAGAAGACATGAACAGACATTTCTCCAAAGAAGACATATAAATGGCCAACAAACACATGAAAAAAATGTTCCACATCACTTGGCATCAGGGAAATACCATTCAAAACCAATGAGATACCACCTCACGCCAGTCAGAATGGCTAAAATTAACAAGTCAGGAAACAACAAATGTTAGCAAGGATGTGGAGAAAGGGGAACCCTCTTACATCATTGGTGGGAATGCAAGGTAGTAAAGCCACTCTGGAAACCAATATGGAGGTTTTAAGAAGTTAAAAATAGAGCTACCCTATGACTTAACAATTACACTACCAGGTATTTACCCCAAAGATACAAATGTAAGGATCTGAAGGGGCACATGCACCCCAATGTTTGCAGCAGTAATGTCCACAATAGCCAAACTATGGAAGGAGCTGAGATTTCCATCTATGGATGAATGTGTAAAGAACAATAGAATATTACTCAGCCATCAGAAAGGATGAATACTTACCATTTACATCAATATGGATGGAACTGGAGGGTATTATGCTGAGCAAAATAAGTCAATCAGAGAAAGACAATTATCATGGTTTCACTCATATGTGGAATATAAGAAACAGTGCAGAGAATCATAGGGAAATGGAGGGAAAACTGAATAGGAAGTAATCAGAGTGGGAGACAAACCATGAAAAACTCTTAACTATAGGAAACAAACTGAAGGTTGCTGGAGGTTGCTGGAGGTGGGTGGGTGGGTGGGGTAATTGGGTGATGGTCATGTGATGTGATGAGCACTGGGTGTTATTCGCAACTGATGAATTATTGAATTCTACATCTGAAGTTAGTATATCATACATATGTTAAACTCAAAAGAACAGATTCTAAGACATAAAACCACCCAATTCTACTTTTACAATAGGTAGAAGTGGGTTTCAATTAACTAACAACAAAATGATGGGAACCAAAATTGTTAGGAATAACATATTTCTTTAGATATCAAGGGAAATGAAATCTCAAACGCAGAAGAGAGAAACTCATAAAGATGCATTAAAAAATAAGATGAATAAGTGAATGAACAATGAAAAAAAGAATATAGTAATAGGCCAGAGTCTAAGACCATGACCTACATCCGACCACAGGTGCATCATCCCCACACATCCTACTTACTACCTTCTTCACAGCACCAGGTTTAGTTCATCTGAGCAGACCAATCATGTCTTCCTACTCACTATCTGTTTACATTAAATAATGCACAAAAGATGCCATTCTTTAAAACCACATTCCTACAGAGCCATACATATTTTTACTAGCCGAACAATATCAACTGTAAGGTTTCAATTCTAAGATAAAATATTCAGATAGATTTGGGATTATAAAGATATTTAAGTTAAAATGAAGTAGAACTTGAGACTCCATTCAGAAGATAATTATTAATTTTCCTTTCCCTAAAGCCAGAGAAGATTTTTGATTAGATAAATAATAAATAAACAATATTTATTCGATAAATAAAATGGAATAAAATTTTAGAATATGTGCACTGGCAGGCAAAATTATAAAGTCTCTGTTACTTAGAAATCCTCATGCTTTTCTTGAATGAGACCACTCTTTATCTCCACAGTCTTATCAGCAAATCCAGGTGGACTATTGGGAGCTTTTGACTATTCCTCTCTTCTGACAAGAAATGCCAATATTCCTATTACATCAAACACTCTATCACTCTTTTGCATTCTCACTTTGAACAGAGGTAAGGAAAGCACCACTGCATCTCTATTTTTCTCATTTAACCAGTTTCTAACCCAAGATTGAGTAGTGAGGGTTCCCTTTTAGGCGATCCTCTTGTTTCACAAATAATTAACCAAGGCCCAGAGTAGTTGTTTCACATTCATCTAGCTAGGGCCAAGGCCAGGATTAAAGCCTAGTTCAGCTAGTAATTTCATTTCCATGTCAAATTGCCTCAAGCAAGCAAGTAATCAGGCAATGCATTTTGCACAGAACTCATTAATAGTCATTTCGTGTATTGTCTGAAGACCATCAAACTATTATGAGGATTTCTTCCCAACAGCTATACAGGATTTTATAACATTAGGAAATTTACTCTGTAATTAAAACCATAAAAAGCATGCATTTATGACTTTAACAGATCATTGAAATATATGTAAGTACCATTCTTGGAAAAAGCTGAGTCTTAGACTTTTCTGTGAGTCATGTATTTTTATAAAGCATATTCAAAAATTTGCACTTACTCTGCCAATCTTTACTGTACACTTCACTACACAAGCAGAAGGCATTCTTTCCACTGTAAAACAGTTTCTTGCTTTATTCTTTTCATGCCATTTGCTCCTATTTGAAATTATCTTGTCTGTTTGCTGCCCTCTGCAAAATGGAAACCCCATAAGGGCAGAAAGGTTGTTTTATTTTTTTTCAAAGTAGCAACTGTTATAAATGAATGAACCACAGAATGAATGCAAAGACACATGTGAAAAAAGGGGAGACATGGCCATCTAATCTAATAAATTTCTTATGCAACTTAGAAGATTTTGGACTGTCCTCATAGACAGAGTAGAGGAATTAGTAGTAACTTGTACCTGCTGGCCTTTCCCTGGAAAGGAAACCTCAGAAAACTAGTCACAGTTTTGCTGCCTTACATGGATTTAGAAAATCCATTTAACTTAACACTCCCTGAGCTTCTGACTTGAAAATATTAGCACATTTTCTGATTTAATGACAGGATTATTACATAGATGTCTGGTTCCCTTGCATTCAGTTCTATTATGCTCTCCTTCCTCTTCTTGGGATCATCACCATAGCCAATTTTGACTTGGCTGCCACCATTTTGTATCTGGTCAGTGCTGGTTGCTTAGGAAACACAAAGTAATTTCAAATCATCTCAGTAAAAAAAATTGAATTGGAACTCTGTGAGATCTGTTCCTTTCCAGCTTGTCCTGCTCCCAAATTATAAGAGATTCCAAAACCTCATAGAAATTACTCGAGGTTAGTCCTCCCTTGTTTGGAAGAGGCAACAAATATCTTTTTATGAACAGTTGTACAAATTAGAATCTGACAAGATTTTGTTGACAATGAATTTGTAGTTAAAAACTAACCCAAGCCAAAACAGTCTTCCTAAAGAGAAAGAAGTGTGCCCCCAATAGTTGGCATTCACTTTGATTTTGCATTATTTTATACC
Source organism: Mirounga leonina (assembly GCF_011800145.1). NCBI lineage: Eukaryota > Metazoa > Chordata > Mammalia > Carnivora > Phocidae > Mirounga > Mirounga leonina. Next base: position 1,289,473 of record NW_023270233.1, read on the forward strand.
CTGGTTGAATGTTATTAATTAGAAATAAAATTAATTTATTGACAATTCAAATGCCTCAAGTCACTTTCCCTTAATCTTTAAAGACTTTTCAATTTACCTCGGGAATTGAGAAAGAGGGAGATAAAAAGTTCTCCAAAATGAACATTAAATTGCATTAGCTTTTCTTTGTAGTTAAATATTTATGTAACTATGTCTCTGAATAGATTATGACCCTGGAGGCTAAGGACAAGTGTTTTGTTTTGTTTTCTTGACATTTCCCAAATTTCAAAATCAGTGCTATTAATTAAAAAATAAGGAAATTATCATTTTTAATAAACATAGTTATTAATGTTTTAAGAGAGGTTTCATGTACATTAAGATAATGAAATCCTCCAAAATCCAAAATTTCTGACAATAATTTTGTGCTGCCAAGGAGACAGTATAAGACAGAAGTGCTCTCAAGGAAGTAAATCCTGTTTTGTTTAACTTTGAATTCCCAGTTTGGTCCATAGCAGGTACTCAGGAGATAAGTCCTGAATTTAAAAAAAAAAAAAAGTTGAATTTTTAAATAAATTATAAAAAATATGATATTTATATTTGACATCTTTAGACCCCTTCAATAATTGATCATTTAAAAATTCCTATAATATTCAAAATTATTTACCATGTCTGGCAGTAGATATTTTAAACAAAAATCAAAAAAGAAATATGGAGAAAGTTCTTATCCATATATGTATATACATATATATATATTCACTTCTAAGATATTATATATATTATATCTTTTTGTAAGGCAGAATAAACAGATAAGTCAGTGGAAAAAGAAAGCAAAAGAGATTTTAGAAATTTATTTTAGGAACATTTCTTTCTGTTTAAAAAAATCACATTGATGAAATTCAGGTAGAAATTCAATTTTTTAATATTTTTAGACTTTGAACACCCACACAGAACACCCTCAGACTCTTTGAATCTGATAGAATTAAAGTGTCCTGTCATATCTGGTCCTAAAATTAAAGCATCCTTTCATATCTGTAGAAACCAATAAAATCAATACTGTGAGTAATTTAATTTAAATGTCTATTTTACTGTTTTATTTTGACCTAGGATGATGATATGTCAATATTAATGTGATCATTAAAGTATGTTATATTGTGTCTACAGCAACAGTACTCATTTCTGTAGCGTATGATCACTTTTTAAATATGCAGAGCTTTTGCAAATGTCAACATTGATCAAGTTGATCTCTGTGTGTACTCCTAATTGAACATTGAGATAGACTCTTCGTTTTTCTTCTGCCAATAACAGTTAAGACAATTATGGTTTATCTTGTAGCAGAATGAGTTAATAAATTTTTAACTGAATACAGCTTTTCAAATGCCAGCCTAACAGAGAAGGAATGAAATAAGGAGTGTGTTTATGACTCTTCTCAAAGTATTAAAACTCTTGAAAAAAGTGTGACATTTTGCTTTCACTTGTATATTTTCCTATAGAAACTTGGATATTTCTCTGAGATATTTATGGGTGGGATTTTTTTTAAAAAATCACAAAAGTTACAATATCTTGACTCTATAGATGGTTAAATGTTATTTTTGTATATGTGATCTCAGTCTAAGTTTGAAAGAAGAGAAAAATAAATACCATATTATTAAAAATGTAAATTAATTTTTAATTGCTTTTCCCCAAGTTTATTGAAATATAACTGACATATAATATCACACAACTTTAATGTGTGCAGTGTGTTAATTTGATACACTTAGATATTGCAATATGATTACCGTCTTAGTGTTAGCTAAAGTTACTTGTCACCTCAATTAATCACCATTTCTTTTTCATGGTGAGAACACGTAAGATTTACTCTATTAGCAACTTTTAAGTATATAGTCCAGTATTGTTAGTTATAAGCACACTGCTGTGCATTAGATCCCTAAAACTTATTTGTCTTCTAACTCAAAATGTGTACTCTTTGACTAGCGTCTCCCTTTTTCCCCTCACCTCTAGCCTCTGCAAGTCCAGCTTTTTTAGATTCCACATATAAGTGAGTGAGATCGTGCAGTATTTGTCTTTCTGTCTGACTTAACCTCACTTAACCCAATGTTCTTGAGGACCAACCATGTTGTTTCAAATGGCAGGATTTCATTCTTCTCAAGGATGGATAATATCTCATTATATGTATTTGCATGTGTATATATACCACATCTCCTCTATCCATCTATCCATTGATGGACAATTAAGTTGTTTCCATATCTTGCCTATCTTGCATAACACTGCAATAAACAGGAATACAGATATTTCTTTGATATTCTGTTTTCAGTTATTTTGATTATATACCCAAAACTGTGATTGTTGGATCATATGGTAGTTGTACCTTTAACTTTTTGAGAAACTTCCATACCATTTACCATAGTGGTCACACCAAATTACATTCCCACCAACAGTGGACAAGGGTTCCCTTTGCTCCACATCCTCACCAACGCTTGGTATATAGCGGGTTTTTGGTTTTGATTTTTCGGGGTTTTTTTTGATGTTAGCCATTCTAATAGGTTTGAGGCGATATCTCATTAAGGTTTTGATTTGCAGTTTCCTGGTGATCTTAAGCCTCTTTTTATGTACCTGTTGCCCATGTGTATGTATTCTTTGGAAAAGTGTCTATTCAGTCTCTCAGATTATTTTTAATAAGATTGCTTGGTTTTTGTTTGTTTGTTTGTTTTTTGGTCATGGAGTTATATGAATTATTTATATATTTTGGAAATTAACCCCTTATCAGATATATGGTTTGCAAATATTTCTTTCCATTCAGTAGGTTGCCTTTTTATTTTGTTGCTTGTTTCTTTTGCTGTGCAGAAGCATTTTAATTTGATATAGTCCCATTTATTTATTTTTGCCTTTGTTGTTTGTACTTTTGTTATCATATTCAAAAAAAATCATTGCTGAGACCTATGTCAGGGAGATTTTCCCAATGTTTTCTTCTAAGAATTTTAGTTTCAGATCTTATATTTAAGTCTGTAATCCATTTTTAGTTCATTTTTGTGAGTGATATAAGATAGAAGTCCATTTCTTTCTTTGCATGTGGTTATGCCATTTTCCCCACCCCATTACTGAAGAGACTATTCTTTCCATATTGAGCATTTTAGGATCCCTTGTCAAATATTAGTCAACTGTAGATGCAGTCATTTATTTCTGGGCTCTCAATTCTGTTCTATTGGTCTATATGTCTATTTTTATTGCCAGTACCATACCATTTTGAATACTATAGCTTTGTAGTATAGTTTGAAATCAGGAAGTGTCATGTCTCCAGCTCTGTTCTTCTCTGCTGTACCTTCCGAGGCTCTCTCAGACCCTGTATGAATGTACCTGCTCCATATTTCTTGCTCCCTCTTGTGGCAGAATTCTTAAGCTTGTATGTTTTAGATCCTTACAATACACCAGGCTGGCTGTTGATAAGCCTCTTGGTTGTTTTCCTACAAATGGCACTACAGCTCAAGTTTGAGGTTTTTCCCTGGTCCCCAGACTTCTGTATGTGAGCCCTGTCTACCAGAACTCTCATAGCCTGAGTGTCGAGAGAGGAAGCCAGCCACAGAGCAAGGGGAGGTGTTGCTTGGCTCCTGGGAGCTGGAGTGTCTTTGGGTCACCTGAGGGGAAACTGTGGGTGAGGCTTTTCCTACAACTATCGGCAGGGATGGCATTCAGAATGCAGTCAGCAAGAACCACGTTTCTTTAATGTCCCCTGAGAGTCTAATATGCAGCTTTCTTGATTTATTCCATTCACAGAGAGCTACCGCTTCAATACTGTGAGATCAGATGCTGTGAGAGAGAAAGGAGTCTCTTCAGTAGCTTCCTGCACAGCTGAGGAAGCCAGGCATTTACTCACTGGATCTCTCTTTACTCTGTGAGAAACCACAGGCTGTCTAGGTTAGCCCTAAGCTGTGCCACCATGGAGGAGAGATCATGCTGGCAAAGTCAAGTTGTTCTGCTTACCCATTCTTATGCATCCAAACTCATTTGTTGTTGTTGGGGGTTTTGTTTGTTTCTTGTTCTATTTGTTTTCTTGTTGTTGTTGCTGTTGTTGTTGTTTCTCCATTGGAGTGGTGGAAGGTCTCTTCTTGAAACCGTTGCCCATAGGTGACCACCAAGTCAGTGCTCTGCCGTCTCTCCAGGACCACAGCCAGGACAGGCTAGAATTGGTTTGCAGTCTTCTGTGGGTTCCACACTTGGCACCAAATTCTATTGCCTAGTGCCCAGGTGGGCAACTTCTCCCAGGTTCCTTGGCATATGGTACTGGATCCCACAACTCCCACAAAAGCACTTCTGTTGTTGGATGAATGCTTAAGAGGGGTTCAAAAAATGAGGGATGGCTTTTGCTGCCATGATGCTGACAGCACTCCCAAATTATTTTTTTTTTGTTTTGCCTTAAAAATTGTAAACCATTTAATCTCTATTTTTCCAGGTGAAGAAATTCAAGTTTAATTATGCAACCTCACATAACTAGGAAATAAACAAGCTTGGATTTAACTCAAATCTCTGTGATTACCCAGCTATGTAAGAAAACTATAAAGTTTAAGTTCAATAGAATATTTCCTCAAATTTGGTTTGTAGACCACCTTTCATGTCAAAACCAGACCCTTATAATGTGGTTAAATATAAAATCAAGAGGATTGAGGAAGGTGGATATAGAATTCTAACCCTGCCTTCAGATGTTTCTTTGGAACTACTCATGTTAGGGTATTTTATTAGAATTGAAGAATAGATATCACATAAGTACTATAAACACAAATAGATATTCCTTATTAACATCATCATTATATCAATATATTATTATATTTATTATTTTAACTATTTTTTGTTAAAACATACTATTTTTAAACATTTTTTTAAAGATTTTTTATTTTTTTATTAGACAGGGAGAGAGTGCAAGCAGGGGGAGCGACAGGCAGATGGAGAGGGAGAAGAAGGCTCCCTGCTCCGCAGGGAGCCCTATGTGGGGCTCGATCCCAGGACCCCGGGATCATGACCTGAGCTGAAGGTAGACACTTACCGTCTGAGCCACCCAGGCACCCCAAAACCTACTATTTTTAAACATGATGCTAAATGCCTTACTTGTGTTATATAATCTTAGCAACAAAGCTGGGAGATTATAATTATTAATAGCCTGATTATACAAAATGAGGAAACTAATCCACAGAAAACTGAGGCCAATTGTTCAAAATGCATGGTTAATGTACCAATAACTGATAAAATTCAAAGTAACACCAAGGGGAGATATGCTCCAGAGCCTCAAATTTTAAAAACAGTCAGTAATTAGTGGTTTAAAAATTAGTTCAATATTACTAATTAGCAACAGAATACTAAAATTGGGGGGAAGTAATCGACAGATTAATTCATAATGAGGGATAAAAACATGTTTGGCTTTTTTCAAACTTTGGCCTAAAAGTATTAAATACATTAAACTATTTTTCTCTACAAATAATGGCAAGAAAATGTGAAACATAGCATTCACCTAACTAATAATCAAACACATTAAAATGAAAAGGACCTTTTCTTGACTATTGAATGGGCAAGCTGATGAAGCTACTTATTGGAGTGAAACCTTACTATCTTTTGAGCAATTTGATAATATTCATCAAAATAAAAAGCAAATATACCCTTTATTTAAAAAGCCTAATAGTTAATAAATCCAAAATGTATATTAAGATAAATGGAAAAAATGTCCATGGACAAATAATGTCATTATAGACTAATATAATAAAAAACAAGAAACAAACTAAATACTTTTTTTTATTATATAGTAGCTTGGTGAAATAAATAGTGTTTTAACTATTTATACTACAGTTACCTTTTATCTGTTATACTATATTATGTATGTGTATATGTGTGTCCATGTGTTTTAATATGCATATTCAATATGTTCAATTAAATATGCTAAATTTCATTTATAAGTTTAAATTAAATGGAATTAATAAATGTGATAACTTTACTAAATTAAAAACTTAATATTTATTAAATGTAAACAAATATATTTAAGATATGTTAATTAGGGCGCCTGGGTGGCTCAGTCATTAAGCATCTGCCTTCAGCTCAGGTCATGATCCCAGGGTCCTGGGATAGAGCCCCGCATCGGGCTCCTGCTACGCAGGAAGCCTGCTTCTCCCTCTCCCACTCCCCCTGCTTGTGTTCCCTCTCTTGCTATCTCTCTCTCTGTGTCAAATAAATAAAATCTTAAAAAAAAAAAAGATATGTTAAATAAATTCATTGTTTATATAACATACATCAAAGCAAATGTACATATGTATTCTTATGTGCATAAATAAGAGTAAAATGCTATGAAAAAAACCTTCCAAAGTTTGATGATAGTTGTTTCACTTGATGACATAATTAGAAAAAATTTTGCTTTCTTTTGTATTGTTTCTATGTTGTGAAATTTTCTGTGGTGGGTTTGTAGCTCTTTGTAAACAGAAAACACAAATAAATGAAATATGAAAATATTTTAAATATATTTTTGATGTTTTCTATGTACACTTATTTTTTTCCTCTATTTTGACCTTGGTGTTGTGAATCTACTAAAACATGAAATAATAGAAATTCCTATAAAAGAAAAATAGAAATGTGTCTTCACATATTTTTCAATTTTTATTTATTTTTATTTTTTAAAGATTTTATTTATTTATTTGACAGAGAGAGACACAGCGAGAGAGGGAACACAAGCAGGGGGAGTGGGAGAGGGAGAAGCAGGCTTCCCACCGAGCAGGGAGCCCGATGCGGGGCTCGATCCCAGGACCCTGGGATCATGTCCCAGGCCAAAGGCAGACACTTAACGACTGAGCCACCCAGGCGCCCCTATTTTTCAATTTTTAAATGTATCATTATGAAACCTATTATTAGCAATACTAATTTTTTTATTTATTGTAATTTAATTTATACCTTAAAGCTTGAAATGTGTTCAAATTTGTAGGTTGTTTCACACACAGAAGAACTGTGTCTATAAGTACTCCAAATTCTCAGTCTAGTATTTTATTTAAGCAAATATTAGTCCATTCTCTGTGTCTGACCATATTCAAGGGTTTTAAAGAAAATTTGGAAAGCACTTTTATTCATGTTCTTAAGTACTAGGTCATCTTGTATTTTGTAGATGAGATATGATTATTGCACCTTTATCTTGCATGAGAACATGGTATTAGTCATAAAATTTTCTAATGTTAGCAATGATCTTACTGATTTCTTGCTGTTATAAATTTGCTAAGTTATTTTTCTTTTTGCAAAATGCTATTACCTTTTATTTTTGCAAATAGTTTGGTCTTTTTTTTGTTTGTTTGTTTAAAGGTTTTATTTATTCATTGGAGAGAGAGAGAGCACAGGGGGAGAGTGAGAGGGAGAAGCAGACTCCCTGCTGTGGGACTTGATCCCAGGGTCCTGGAATCATGACTTGAGCTGAAGGCAGACACTTAACCAACTAAGCCACCCGGTCGCCCCTAGTTTGGCCTTTTGTTTTACAAAATCAGTAATATTATTGAGTAGCGGATTTGTTTGGGGTCGTAATTTATGAATGCTGTGTAGGTAGCATTAACGTACCAAAGAACAAACTGTGAGAGAGCCTAGATTTCAGATCCATCCTTACCATTCTTTAGCTACCTAAACTTAAATACATGTCTTCAAATGTCATCTCCAGTTTCTTCATCCTTTTAGCAAATTGAACCAGAATTCTTCCACCTCTCTAATTTCTAAAGAAGTGAGGTACAAAACAAAGAGAAAGAAAGCATTTCAGGTGTGGTTTCTGGGCTCAGCCTCTCAAATGGTGGGGTACTGTTTCACACACTATCAGCTTACAATAGAAAAGATGACATTGTTTCATTCTTACATCCAGTGAATACTTGAATACCTAAAAATGATCTAGTGTGGATATAATCTTTGTGCTGTTTAAGAAGCTAACTAGGTCAGCATATTGTAACTTTAGTGTAGCAGGAAAATGGTGTATTCTTTATTTGACTCTCCTTTTTAATTGCTTTTATCCCCCCATGCTGTGGCTGAATAAACTATTTCTTTTTATTGTTTCCCTAATACTACTTTAAAATATTTTATTATTATTTTTCTCTAAAACCAGAGCAACATAAAAGGCTGTCTTTTGCAGTTCCCATCGGGGCACTAGTTCAAGAGTTTGAAACGAAGAAATGGTTTTATTATGGCTAGAGTTCTTTATATAAATACTCCTCAGCATTTTTTTTTTCTCATATAGAAGACCTACTTCTCCAGAAAGAAAAAGTTTTGTCTTGCTGTATCTGTTTTAATGATATTATGTTTATGGGACTAAGTATTAAAACTGGTACATAAGAGCACTCTTCGTTTCCTTGTATTTTCCTTATAATTTCAAATAAGCTATATTTAATTTTAATAAGTAGTAATTATAAATCAGGCCCTTTTATTATCAGAAACACTCATCAATCCACTAAGAGGGGGTTGAGGTATTAAGACATATCTCCCTTGTTTATGTGATTGGCTTAAAAAATCAAGGAATATGGGGCACCTGGGTGTCTCGGTAGGTTAAGAGTCTGACTTAGGCTCAGGTCATGATCTAGGAGTCCTGGGATCAAGCCTGCCTCAGGCTCTGCACTCAGCAGAGAGTCTGTTTCTCCCTTTTCCTCTCCTTCTATCCCTCCCCCTGCTTGTGCTCTCTCCTTCTCTCTCTCAAATAAATAAATTAAAAATCTTTAAAAAAAAATCAAGGAATGTGGTGACATCAGCATAGATTTGCTTTTATAAGTATTAAATCTGTAGTTTATCATACCTGCAACATTCTGAGGCAATAGTGAGATGATAAAGGGAGCACTGGAATCATAAAGAATGCTTAATCACATGAGTTTTGGAATTAAAACAGCATTTGGATTCTTGTTCTGTGATTTTAGAAAGTTAAGTAACTTCTCATCTGTAAACGGGAGGCAATCATATAAACATCCTCATCTGTAAAAGATGATAATAAGATAGAAGTTCCTCAAAGGGTTTTTGAAGGGATAATGTCTATACAGGGTAAATGATTGTCTAGCATCCAGGTAACAGTCAATAAATGGTATCTATACTTGCCAAGTATAGAAAGGGAGAAGAAGAAGAAATGAAAGCTGGGATAAAGAACTAGCTTTGGAGCTCACTAGCAAGTCATCTTGGGCAGAGTGCTTGAATTCTCTATACCTTAATGTTCACACCAATAAAATAAAGATGAACATGCCTATATCTAACTGTATTAGTTTCTTTTTTTTTTTCTTAAGATTTTATTTATTTATTTGAGAGAGAGAATGAGAGAGAGAGAGCACAAGAGGGGGGAGTGGGAGGGGGAGAAGCAGACTCCCTGCTGAGCAGGGAGCCCGATGCGGGACTCGATCCCGGGACTCCAGGATCATGACCTGAGCCGAAGGCAGTCGCTTAACCAACTGAGCCACCCAGGCGCCCTGTATTAGTTTCTGTTACCGCATAACCAATTGCCACAAAGCTAGTGGCTTAGTCATTAGGCCACTCAGTAGTGCCCATTTCTTATTTTACAGCTTGTTTTGGCTGGAAGTCCAATCACGATGAAGCTAATTTTTTCCTCAGGGTTTCACCAGGCTGCAGCCAAGGTGCCAGTTGGTCTACATCCACATCTGGAGGCTCACTGGGCAGGAATCTGTTTCCAAGCTTATTCAGGTTGTTTGGAAGAATGTATTTCCTTGTGGTTGCATGACTGAGGACCCTGGCTTCTTACTGGCTATCAGGTGGAAACTACTCTCATGCCTGACGCTGCCCACAGCATCCTGCCAACTGGCATTCTCCACCGATCCTCTCACATTACTTCAAGGCGAGCAGCAGAATCTCTCACCCCAGTGTGCAAAGATGGAGTCCTATAGAACATGATGCAATCTTGTGTGTGACATCTCATTATAGTTGCCTTACAATGGAACCTAATCAAGGGAGTGACAGCCGGCTCATCACCTTGGCCATTTCTATTGGCTAATAACAAGTCCTGAATTCCCCCTTTAGTGAAGCGTGAAGGATTTTACAAGTGTTGGACCCATTGGTTGTTACCTTACATTATGTCTGCCACACTATATCATAGGTTTTGGGGAATACAAAATGATCAAAATATATGTGTATGTATGTAATTATAAACAGTTTTTCTAAACTTTAAAGTATTATGCAAAGCTAAAAAGGCATTAGCTTTTGATATACTATTTCGAGCAGGATTTATCTTATTAATACTGAACTAAAAGTCTTAAAAGATCTTCAACCACAAAGGATATTTCTGGTATATGTGTGAAAAAGTAGATGGATGGATAGATAGATACTCTATGATTAATGCAGCAAAGTATATGCATACATCTTTGAAAAGATCACCAAATATACTAAGCAATTACATTCTAAGTGGATGCAAAAAGGAGGATGCTGAATTTAGTCAATTTTTGCCCTTTTAACATCTCACATAACATAATTGAATTATATTTTGTCATAGTCATTTTGAGTAAATTTGAAACATTAGAAAGTTTGATTATGAATAAACTTATTTATTTTTACTGTTTCCCTAATATTACTTTAAAATATTTTTCTATTATTTTTCTCTTTCAAGTGAGTTTTACTAATACAGAGGAAATAATATTAAAAAATAAAGAAATGGAACATAGATGAGTGCATATTTACTTCCAAAGAACTGTAATTTTTGAAGTAGCTCCCATATATATCATTTTATTGTGGTGACATAATATTTAAAAAAAGATATCTCCATTTGGCATTGGTTTGATACTATTCCTTCAATAAATATGTTTCAAAATCTCATTAAAAGATTGGCTAAAACTTGGCTTTTCCTTTATATAATTTACAGAGTTTATGAAAGAATTTCCAGAAGCTTTTTAAACTTTCATGTAGTGTAATAATAAATATTAATCCTGGTTGGTATGGACTTCAGAGAAATGCCAGAAACCTCCCAGTAAGCTACGAGGATTGAAATACTAACTAGAAACAGTAACTCAAAAATATGTTGTAATCCTGAATTCATCGTAGTAACTACTCTGAGCCTTCTTTGTCAACAGAAAGTATAAGTGGGGGCACCTGGGTGGCTCAGTTGGTTAAGCGACTGCCTTCGGCTCAGGTCATGATCCTGGAGTCCCGGGATCGAGTCCCGCATCGGGCTCCCTACTCGGCAGGGAGTCTGCTTCTCCCTCTGACCCTCCTCCCTCTCATGCTCTCTGTCTCTCATTCTCTCTGTTTCAAATAAATAAATAAATAAATAAATAAATAAATAAAAAAGAAAGTATAAGTGGAAAATTATTTCTCTGGGAGACAATATATGGACAGGTCTTCTTTAGAAAGGGCATACATGCTTTCAATTCATGATTTAAACATGATTGAAAAGGTCACACATAGTAGTCTTCTAAATTATTTTGTATGGTGCAAAAGTATCTGTTTTATTCTTCAACCAATTCAACTGAAATGTATTACTTCTTTTTCTTTTTTTTAAGATTTTATTCATTCATTTGAGACACAGAGATACAGAGAGAGAGCATGAGCAGGAGAGGCAGGGGGAGAGGGAGAAGCAGACTCCCCACTGAGCCAGGAGCCCAATGCGGGACTCGATCCCAGAACTCCGGGATCGTGACATGAGCCGAAGGCAGACGCTTAACCATCTGGGCCCCCCAGGCGTCCTACTTCTTTTTCTTATAGTGGGAACAGAAGCAGAAAATTTTAAGATTTTTTTTTTAAGAAACTGGTCCTGTTATGATTTTAATACATTTTATCACATAATAGCATTTGAAATTTATTAAGTTCTTTGTGCCAGAAATTAATGTAATTTTCCATATATTAACCATATATTTTTTTTTCAACAATTCTGAGAGGAATATACGCACAAGGAAGCTAAGATGCAGGAAATTGAATAATTTGTCCAAAGTCATGCAGCTATTTAATGGCAAAGTCAGGATTTGAACCCAAGCAGTCTGACTGGAGAGCACTTGTGGTTATCAAATATGCTCAATTGACTTCAAACATCATATTTTTGCTTCTGATATATGAATTCAGAATCTACTTATTAAACTTAATGTTAGCGTGATAGCACTATACTGGCAGAATCTCAGAGAAATGGTATTCTTCTTAATTAATTCTTTTTTTTTTCATAGATGTGGGTTCATTTTAATAGGGATAGCAATTTTAGAAGGAGGAAAAGAGATTTCCAAGATGCTTTTAGACCAACTAAAGTGGTTAATGGAATAAATAAGTTTGAAAATCACTAATGAATAGCTGACCAGAAAATAACACATTTCTTCACTAATAAGCTAGAGTTATATGATTCTGGAAACTCAAAAATTAATGAGGAAATTTATTACTATCTCTTCTTAATCTCCAACTGTGTTCGCTATTTTTAATGAAGTCTAGAAAATGTGCTTTACTGTGTGTGTGTGGGGGGGTGCTTGAATTGGTCAATGTGTTTTTACCATGCAGTTTAATAAAATCACTATAGAGTTAGAAAATAGGCAAGGATTCACATTCTGGCTCTGTTAGCCATTTTTGGATAATGCTACATAAATAAACTGACCCAAAAAATAAAACAAATGAATAAAATAAATAAACCAAGCAGGTAAACAGGTAAAAATCTTGATTGACATTCTATCTTAAACTTGGATGAATTTGTTACGTTTTAGACTTAATTCATATACCAGTATAGTTGGCTAATTATCAGATCCCCAAACATTTTGGAGGTTAAGCAAAAAAGGAAGAGATTGTGGAAAGTGTGGAGAGATTTTTAGCTATAGAAATGACAAAAACCTATGCTGATCAGAATACTTTCTTCCCTAAGCACTATGATCACTGTTTGCTTTTTTATTATATTTGTATGACCTTGTGGTAACCTAAATTATTTTTTCTCCGAAGTGGAATGTGCAAGATAATCCAATGCAGAACAAGAAGAAAATACCAAAGCATCTACTTATATTGTTATTTTACCTAAATAAGCAAGGACAATGTTAATGCTTGCAATAAAATTAACTGAATTCATGAATCAGCTAAATACATGCCACAGCCCATGAGGCACAAGGGGAAAAGGGAAGTTCCAAAAGTAAGGGCAGCAGTGCCTTTAAAGCATAGTGTTTACTTTGGCCAATTAAGTAAATTACTGCATTAAGTTATCTATTTTTAACTATTGTAATCTTCAGAAAATGGATAATTTAAAAATATTACCTATTAACAAATGGTAAATCTAAAATAGCATTCATAAAGCAAGCTCCAGAATTAAACAAGAAGGTGGCTGGTCCATACTTTCACTCCTACTCTTGAATGAGCATTTTATCAGCACATCACATTAAATGTAATGACAATATATCAGAAATGACAACTTTTGACATATGAATTTACATTCTCATTAAAAATGAGCATTTCTCAAAGTGGATATTGAATAATGTATTTATAGATTCTTTGGGTATTATATGTTTAGCTATGATGGAAGTAACAATTAAATATTAAAGTGAACTAAGAATCTAATCTTAGAACATTGCTCTCACTAAAACCATTAAATCCATTAGGAATGAAGGGGAGTAGGAGATACAGGCTTCCAGTTACAGAATAAATAAGTCATAGGGATAAAAGGCACACGGTGAATATAGTCAATGGTATTGTAATAACGTTGTATGGTGACAGATGATAGCTACACTTGGGGTGAGCATAGCATACTTATAGACTTGTCAAATCACTATGTTGTACACCTGAAACTAATGTAACATTGCATGTCAACTATACTTCAGTAAAATAAAAATAAAAAATAAAATAAAGAAAAAAGTAAATTGAAAAAGAAAATGTATTATATATATATACATACAATAGAGTATTATCAGATATAATAAGAAAATCCTGCCATTTGTGGCAACATGGATAGAATTTAAGCCCTTATGCTAAGTGAAGTGAATCAAACAGAAATAATAATAATAATAATCATAATTGAGAAAAATGTTTTTTATAATTCATAAATGAAATATTTATGCTAAATTTTTGTTAATCTTAGAACTTTTATCCCTATCTCTGTCTTACAGATTATATTAGTAAAATAGTACATATATAAGTTATAAAAATATATAAATAAATATTTTTATAATATATAAATATTTTGTTTACTAATTTAGATTTGAGATTTCTTTTTTTTCTGAGAGACGATTTACATAATCTAAATATTTGGAAAACTTTCTTCTGAATAACTTGTAAGTATTTATCTTATTTCTATACATAATACATTTAAAATAGCCCAAACATGTACAACTATACATGTAAATATAAATTATTTATTAAACCCACAGGTCCTTTTTTTTTTTTTTAAAGATTTTATTTATTTATTTGACAGAGAGAGAGACAGACAGAGAGGGAACACAAGCAGGGGGAGTGGGAGAGGGAGAAGTAGACTCCCCGCTGAGCAGGGAGCCCGATGCGGGGCTCCATCCCAGGACCCTGGGATCATGACCTGAGCCAAAGGCAGACGCTTAATGACTGCGCCACCCAGGCACCCCTGAAGTCAGTGTTTTACTTGGTAAACATGTCTGAGACCATGCATCCCTGGCTGCTAAGCACCATGGCGGCCAGGGCTAGAAAGGTAACAGCTTTATTTTGAGCAGGGGGCAAAGACAAGGCAGCACTTTATAGCTACATTGTAACTAGATCCTGCATCTGGTTACTTTTAGTTTTTGATGCTATAAATATCATCAGCCTTCCCCCTGTAGGGCTCTCATGGATAACCTATTCTTCAATGACTTCATTAAATTCAACATACATATTTTTTTACCCTTCTTCTTCCCCCAGACATGTCTCCTCCTCTCTTGAAAAAAAATTCACTTTCTCTTGTTTTTCTGATACAGTGCTCTTCGGTTTTCGTTTTCAATCCCTGACTGCTTCTTGCCATCTGTCTAGGATTATTCTCCTCTACCTGGACATTAATTTTTTTAATTCCTCTGAGATTTGCACTGTACCTCTGCCTTTCTCACTCTCTCTACCCTACATAGTCCCCTCAGATTATCTAACTCACACCTAGGAATCCATTCATTACTTACAAAATTAAGAAATCGTATCTTTTAGGGCGCCTGGGTGGCTCAGTTGGTTAAGCGACTGCCTTCGGCTCAGGTCATGATCCTGGAGTCCCTGGATCGAGTCCTGCATCGGGCTCCCTGCTCGGCAGGGAGTCTGCTTCTCCCTCTGACCCCCCCCCCCCTCATGTGCTCTCTCTCATTCTCTCTCTCTCAAATAAATAAATAAAATCTAAAAAAAAAAAAAAGAAAAAAAGAAATCGTATCTTTTAGCACAAGTCTCTCTTCTGAACTCACAATCTATATATCCAGCTGCCTTCTTTATAAATTCTTGTAAATGTCCCATAGTCTCCAGAAAATCCTATTTTCAAAGGAAAATTAAAGATCTCCATCCAGTTCTCCCTGGCAACTCTTCAGAAAACTTTGTCCATAAACCGTAAACTCAGGAATCAACTTGAATAATTCTGCTTCCTCATTTACATGTGAATTTTTCCCTCTTAATATATCTAGAAACCTATTAATTGGCCGCTCTCCCTACCTCTATTCAAGTCCAAGCCACCATCATCCTCATGGAGCCAAATGCAGTAGTTTCTCCTTAGGTTTATATCAATGCACTTGTGAATGTCTCCATTCTAAGCTTCCATCATGGCCAGGGAAATATTTTGAAATGATAAATTTAATTATGTCAGTGACATCACTATCTCCTCACCATTTAAAGGTAACTCCTATTAGGTGCTAAAAGACTCAGCCCCCAGCTTTGTCTCAAGACAACCTCCTTACCATAACTACATGTTATCCCATTTACTCTGACATCACTAAACTACTTTCAGTTGCTTGTACTTTTCACACTTATTCCTCAGTGTCCATTACACCTCTGGTTGCATGTATTCCAGATATTCCTTGTTTATTAACTTATTCTCATGCTTCTAATAGCAGATTGGGATTTACCTGCAGGAAAATTCTTCTTTGGTCTCCCTAACTAGGTCATGACATTTTTATTATCACAGGCACACATGGCTTTTCTTCATGACATTTACCCCAGTTGCAATTTTATATTTGTATAATTATTTAATAAGTGCTTGTCTTTACCTATATCATTATAGCAACCCTCTGTGCCATTACTGGCTATTTTCTTAGGATAAATTTTCAGAACTGGAATTTCTGACTAAGGGGAACACATTCTGTACTAGAGCTCTGAATAGGTGTGGTCCAATCTTTCTTCAGAAAGAAATATTGAGGGGCGCCTGGGTGGCTTAGTAGGTTAAGCCACTGATTCTTGATTTTAGTTCAGGTCATAATCTTGGGGTTGTGAGATCGAGACCTGTGTTGGGCTCCATGCTCAGTGGGGAGTCTGCTTGAGATTCTCTCTTTCTCTTTTCCTCTGCCCCTCCCCCAGCTCACACTCTCTCTTAATAAATACATAAATAAATCAATAAAAAAGTCTTTAAGAAAGAAAGAAGGAAAGAAAGAAAGAAAGAAAGAAAGAAAGAAAGAAAGAAAGAAAGAA
>NW_023270233.1:1305967-1412036 GCF_011800145.1 Mirounga leonina
GAAAGAAAGAAAGAAAGAAAGAAAGAAAGAAAGAAAGAAAGAAAGAAAGAAAGAAAGAAATATTGATTTGTATTTTAGCAGCAGCTGTGAATTATCTTCTTCACTGCAGTGGAAATTTGATATTTTCATTACATTATTAAAATGATGAGGATTATGAATACCAATGGAAAAATTGTTCCAGATAAGTGGTGTAACTGCCACGACTGGTTCCAAAATATTATCTCCATGGGAAAAAGAGCTTTTATAATATTAATTAATAATGCTTTCACAAATATGCCTTCTGCAGGAAAAGAAAAAAAAAAGAGTTGATTTCCATCATGTACATTGATGAGTAACTAGTATGATTTGAGATGTCAATGGTTGAGAATCACTAGCCTGGATCATCGTTTGGTTTGAAATGAATAATATCATAAAAAGAAACATTTTTAAAAGATAAACTATACTTGAACTGATTTCATCAGCATATTTAAATTACAAAGGACCTCTTGTACTAGTTTCTGTAAACAGAAAAGTATTCAGAATCGTAATCTAAACTCCCTCATAGCCAATAATTTTAATAAAGCAATTATTCCATTTGATTTTTTGCCATTTTGTAAGCACTTAAATTAATGAGAAAATAAATGGCCAACCAGTTCCAGTACAGCTGAAGAAAATAGGATAAATTATGTATAACTCCATAGCTCCAGAAGAATGTCCTAAAGAGGTTTTTATGAGTCTTTTTACCCTAAAAGATATAAAAATTAGAGAGAAATTGATTTATGGAATTATATGTGTCAATTCAAACAAGATTGGTTACTGAGTAAAAAAGAAACACTTGAATCTCCATTTCAGACTGTTTTTATTCAGTTGATGTACATTTACATTTCAAATGATATTTGTATTCAGGAAGAAGAAGCTTATAAACTGTCACTCTTACTTCTCAATAGGCTGATGATTTCAGTTTAATTAATTTCTAACTAAGTCACTTTAAAATCATTGAACATTCTGATTTGCTTCTATTGGGTAGAATAGTTTTCTGTTTTTCTTATGATGATTGTAATAAAAAAAATCTATAAATGTTAAGGACATAGGCATTCACATGGTGTTTGGCATAATGGAAAGTGTCAAACTGTTCCTAGTGATGCTGACAGGTTTTGTACAATTTGTACTATTTAAATGACATGATAAGATCTATATGTTTACTTGGGTATGAAAAAACACAGGGGAAAAAAAAAAAGTTTTCCAAATGTGAAAAGCAATAAGAGAAATCACTTTTTTATGAAACAGTGTATAAAATTTGTTACTAATGATGGATTTATAGTAAACTAATTTGTGGCATAAATGAAGTGTAGAGATTGAAATGTGCTCGAAGTACTAAAACTTACCTTGCATTACCCATTGTGATTACCGATAACTCTAGGTGCTTATAAAAGATTGAAAATGCCTTTGATCTGAAAGCACTGTGGTTGTAAGGTTGCATCATATTTTGGGAACTTCATCCATTCATTCGACATTTTTACTTGTTATGCAGTAATAGCTATCATAATGAAGAATCCCCTTCCTTGAAGCATATATTTCTCAGAAATTTCCTATTTAGAAGATAACAATAAAAAATTAAAAAAAAAAAGCAAAAACAAAAAAAAAGAAGAAGAAGAATAAAACTAGATTGCAGAGGCACATTCTAGAGTTTTACTTAAAAAAAGGGGAGGGCTATAGTATTAAAAATCCCAATGGAAATGTCAATAAATATTTAGAATTAATAAAATAGGTCATATGTCTCTGGGATTTTTGATTTAGCTAAAGAGAAAATCATATTTTGGGGTCATGTTAAGGATATTTAAGGAATAATAGAAATTAAGTTCTGCTAAGAAAGAAAATTTTTCTGATGAAAAACCTGACTTCAGGAATGCAAATCAGAGTCATGGATCTCAGATCCCATCATGAAAGACTTGTGATGAAGTGACACAGACTCTTCTACAGTCAAAATCTCTTGAGACTATTTTATACATCTCCTGCTACACCAACAACTGCTTCCCCACTTCCTCTGGATCCTTGAGGGCTGTTTGTGAAGAACAGATTTTAGATTTCCTGACCGGTTTTACCTTTCCTTGAGTCACTCCCTGGACCTGCACTATCCAACATGATAGCCACGAGCCAGTACCATGGCCCATGGCACTGCGAATCCTGAAATGCGGCTAGTCTGAGTTGAGATGTGTTGTGTGCAGAAATATACATTTTTAAAGACTTAGTACAACAAAAGGATGCAGGATATCTCAATAATTTTTACATTAATTACATATAAAAATGATAATGTTTTGGATATTTTTAGTTAAATAAAAAACATTG
This sequence comes from Mirounga leonina, assembly GCF_011800145.1. Taxonomy (NCBI): domain Eukaryota; kingdom Metazoa; phylum Chordata; class Mammalia; order Carnivora; family Phocidae; genus Mirounga; species Mirounga leonina. The sequence goes on from NW_023270233.1 coordinate 1,308,293, forward strand.
TTAAAATTTCGAAAATACAACTAATTTTATTGTTATAAAAACATTGTGTGTTATACACAAACAATAAATCATGGAACACTACATCAAAAACTAATGATGTAATGTATGGTGATTAACATAACATAATGTTTTGGATATTTTTAGTTAAATAAAAAACATCAAAATTACAACTAATTTTAACAATGTTTTTTGTTTAACTAAAAATATCCAAAACATTATCATTTCCATATGTAATTAATGTAAAAATTATTGAGATATCCTGCATCCTTTTGTTGTACTGAGTCTTTAAAAATGTATATTTCATGCACACAACACAACTCAGACTAGCCGCATTTCAGGGTTCACGGCGCCATTGAATCACAGACCTGTACCTCTGAAACAAATAATACATTATATGTTAAAAAAAAAAAAGAAGAAGATAATAGGAGGGGAAAAATGAAGGGGGGAAATCGAAGAGGGAGGCAAACAATGAGAGACTATGGACTCGGAGAAACAAACTGAGGGTTCTAGAGGGGAGGGGGGTAGGAGGATGGGTTAGCCTGCTGGCTGATGGGTATTACAGAGGGCACGCTCTGCATGGAGCACTGGGTGTTATGCACAAACAATGAATCATGGAACACTACATCAAAAACTAATGATGTAATGTATGGTGATTAACAGAACATAATAAAATAAAAAAATAACAAAAAAATAAATAAAATAAAATATATTGGGAAAAAATTAGTTTTTTGGGTTTTTTTTTTTTGGTATGATGACTAGAATATTAAAAAGTACTTATAAGGCTCATATGATGTTTCTAGTGGACAAGTACCATAGTAAACAATGAGTTCTGCAGGGTTCTTCTGTCTGCCAATTCAGATCCCCCTAGCTAATGTCTGAAATTCCACCAGGTTTGGAATAGTGAAAGGGAAGGGGATAAAGTTATAATATAGAAAGCTGGAAGTGCTAATATCTGATCAAAGTAGATGAATGTTAGTAATTACTTTCATAGTGCATAAAGCCAATGATTCACCTTAAAGAGGTGCTACTGATAATTCATGAGATCCTTTCCTGTGTTGGCTCAAAGATGGTCAGCTGGAGTGAAGGAAAGAAAAGTAGATTATGAAGATATGAGGGATGGATTAAAGGAAAGGCATTACTTGCAGAAAGGGATGGCAGAGGAAGGCTGCAGGGTATTGATGCCTATGAAAGCAGAAAACAATTTTTATTACTTCATAAATTTGGACAACACCTACCTTCAATTAGGCCATAACAGTAAGTAGCTATGTAGAGAGAGGTATTCTCATTATAAGCTGCAGATCCAGCCATTTCTTCAATGATTTAAAAAAAAAAAAAAAAAATTCTGCTTTAAAAAATGATTTAAAGCAGAATTCTCAGGAGAGAGTTCTTCATCTGACAGTCTCTGTTTTAGTGAATGTAAACACTAACATGACATTAAATCTAAACCTCTTTTATCTACATTATATTACAATCACTATTTTGTCAAAAAGTGATTTTTCAAATAAATTGCTGTGAAGTAAAGATATCTAGTCTAATACATCATGGATGCACTTATGCCAAGCAAATATTTTGCAAATGCCAACGATTTTTTTTTCTTTTCCTTTCGGGCAATAAGGGGCTTATCAAAAACAATAAAGTAATAATAACAACAAAAGGAATATTCACTTGTGTGGCATATCCATACTGTGCAAGCATTTAGAGTGAGGTATAGTGAAAAAGCTGGGTTCAAAAATTAATGATTCTTTTCCATCCTTGTTATGATTATTCTTATCAACTTTTGAAATTAAAAATCAATGACTAACATTCCATTGTGTATTTATACATACTATATATATCACATCTTCATTTATTCATCTATTGAAGGACACTTGAGCTGCTTCCATATCTTGGCTATTGTAAATAATGTTGCTATAAACATTGGGGTGTATGTATCCCTTTGAATTTGTGTTTTTGTATTTTTTTGGGTAAATACCCAGTAGTACAATTACTGGATTGTAGCTAGTTCTATTTTTCACTTTTGAGGAACATCTGTACTGTTCCTCAGTACTGAATCTTCACAGTGGCTGCTTCAGTTGGCATTCCCACCAACATTGGATGAGGTGTGAAATCGGTAATGGGGATTGAGTGCACTTATCATGATGAACACTGAGTAATGTATAGAACTGTTGAATCACTATAGTGTACACCTGAAGCTTATATGATACTGTATGTTAATTATACTGGAATTAAAATAAAATATTAAAATAAGTTTAAAAACTGATCAGTTACTAAAAAGTAAAAAGGATGACATTAAGATGGGATGATAGAGATTTATACTTGAGCAATATATATTAAAATATATACCTGTTTCTTTCTCTGCAAACATATATTTTTATATAATTGGACAAAGAACAAAAAAGACATAAAACATAAAGAAGTAAAAAAAAATCCTAAATATTTATTGTAATAAGCTCTTATGGATCTGAGGTAAAATAGTATGAGCTCATATCAGTATTGATGTAGAAAGCTCTTTGAGATATGTTAAGAAAAAGAACTATGTATGCTCACATCTTCATATAAATATAAATATATATTGTTTTTATATATATATGTAATGTGTATACATAGTATACATATATACTGCATAAATAATATACTCTATACTTATTTGTGCATAAAATTCTAGAACAATACTCCAAAATTGAGTATTTATTTGCCTACAAAGGAAGGTATATGAGATAAAGTTTTGATTTTTGTTTTACAATATTTCTACATCTATGATTTTTTAATCATTTTTTAAGTTGAAAACATAACTATTGGGAGCCTGGGAGTCTCAGTTGGTTAAGCGTCTGCCTTCAGTTCAGGTTGTGATCTCAGGGTCCTGGGATCAAGCCTGGCATCAGACTTCCTGCTCAGCAGGGAATCTGCTTCTCTCTCTTTCTCCCTCTCTCTCCCTCTGCCCCTCCCTACTGCTCATTCTCTTTCTCTGTCTCTCTCAAATAAACAAAATCTTTAAAAATAAAAAAAAAATTAAAAGAAAACATAATTATCATCCACAAGACTAGATAGAAATATAGTGATATTTATGGAGAATATGAAGTTAACATAGAATATAAATGATTAACAACATAGTCATTGCATTTCCGAAATTCTGTAATTTAAAGATTTGCATATAATCCAAATATATAAGTGTTAGCATGGTTGATTTGGGACATTTATTTCTATAATTGTCCTGTTAAAAATGTTTTGCTCAATTAAATCATGTTAGTCAAATTAAGAAGAGTCGATATGACTAGTATCCTTATACAAAGGGGGAAATTTAGGCAGACATACACAGAGGGAAGACGGTGTGAAATGGCCATGTGATGCCTGAGGCAGACATTGAACTGATTCAGCTGCAAACCAAGGAATGCCAAGGATTTCCCGCTGCAACAGGAAGGCAGAAAGAGGCAAGAAATTCCATCAAGAGACTAAGAGGGAACATAATCACGCAGACAGCTGGATTTGGGACTTTTACATTACAGGACTGAGAGACAATAAATTTCTGTGGTTTTATTTTATTTTATTTTATTTTTTTAAGATTTTATTTATTTGACAGAGAGAGACACAGCGAGAGAGGGAACACAAGCAGGGGGAGTGGGAGAGGGAGAAGCAGGCTTCCCACAGAGCAGGGAGCCCGATGCGGGGCTTGATCCCAGGACCCTGGGATCATGACCTGAGCTGAAGGCAGACGCTTAACAACTGAGCCACCCAGGCACCCCAATTTCTGTGGTTTTAATCACCCAGTTTGTAGTCCTTTGTTACAGCAGTCCTAGAAAACTATTACAGTGGTTCTTTCCTTTAAATATTCACTTCACTTTCTTCTTATCCTTGCCCCTCTATAGATAAAGTGATTTTTCCCACTCTGCTTCTTTCAAGATTTTTCTCTGTGTCTTTGATTTTCTACACTTTGAATATATTATACCTCAGTGTAAATTCTTTTATATTTATCTTGCTCAGTGCTCTGAGAACTTTCTGGTTTGGTGTCTTATTAATTTGAGGAAATTCTCACTGTTTCTTCAAATAGTTCTGTTTCTTTCTTCTCCTTGTTATTCCCACTATATGTATGTTATACCTCTTGTAATTGTTCCACAGTTCTTGGACATTCTCTTCTATATTTTTCATATTTTTTTCTCTTCAAAAAAGAGTTTCAAAGAATTGGGAAATTTCTACTGATATTTCTTCAGGCTCAAAGATTCTTTCTTTATTCTTACCCATTCTATGAATGAGCTAATCAAAGGCACTTTTCATTTATGTTACAGTGTTTATTTCCAGCATTTCCTTTTAACACTTTTTTAGAATTTCCATTGCTCTGCTTACATTACCCACCTGTTTTTGCATGTTGTCCTTTTGTTCCAGTAAAGAACCTAGCTTATTAATCATTGTGGTTTGAATTCCAGGTCTAAGATTCCAATGTTATTGTTATATCTGAATCTAGTTGTAATTCTTGCTCTGTCTCTTCAAAGTATGTTTTTAGTATGCTTTGTAATATTTTGTTGAAACCCTAACATGATATATAGGGCAAAAAGAACTGAGATAAGGCATTTAGTGTCAAGTTTTGTTTATCTAGCTAGGAGTTGGTCTGTGTTAACCATTTACTGCAGCTGTGTCAGAGATTAAAGTTTTCTCTGGAGTTCTTGTTTGTTTGTTTTCTCCTTTTGAAATATTGGGTGTCCCTAGAGACTTTTTAAATAAGGTCTGAGATGTGCAGATTGTTTTGTTTTGTTTTGAGTCTTATTCCAATGTATTATCTAATGGGGAAAAGGAAGCATGCTATAGTCCTATGAATAGTTCTCAGTCTTTTAGTGATCCCATGCCCCTAGGCTTTAACCTCATCAAATGCTTTGCCATGTTTCTCCCCCTTAGGTGAAATAGGAAGTCCAAAGGGACTAGAGTTGGGTATTGATGAAGAAAGGCAGGCAGGGAAAATCCTCCCCCCGCCCCAAAGCAAACCACCCGTAAAAGGATTTTACACCACCCTGGAAGGAGCCCTCCACCCTTTCCCACGTGATAGATAGATGACAAAAACCTAACTGGATGACAGGCTCGATTAATCAGATTAAAACAGCCTGCCAACAAGCCTATAAAAACCCCTAGACTTAGAAACTCTAGTGGCAAAGCTCTTGGGTCCCCTCCCTCTTTGGAAGCTTTGTACTATCACTTGATAGACTTTACTATGGTTCATTAAACTTTGCTTTGCTGACTCCCACCAAGAACTACGGGCACTAAAGGAAAAAAAAAAAATCTTGCTGCGATATTTCCCTTCCACCAGGTCTTTTAGATCAAGGTAAAACTCCAGTTAGTTAGACTCTGGTAAAAAAACTTCCCTTGGGAGGAGGCCTTGTGAAGAAGAACAGAATGCTCTGGAGATATTTTCAAATGGCGGCTTTACCCCTTTCGATGTCAAAATGTACCAAATCAAAAATGTTTTGGTAGCAAAGAAGGAACCAAAAGATTTAAAGTAATTTGAAAATATATACATAGCTATAACTTCTTTCTCAATATACACTTCTTTTCAGATTGAAAACTCTCACCGCCAAAAGTATATGTAATCTTATTCACAAGTGGCACACATATGTACCTATGAATTTTAGCTAGATAGCTAGATAAACCTGAATATTTACTCTGCCAGCATATTTTTTCTTTTTTTTCTTCTTTTTTTTCCAATTTTATTTTTAATTATTTTTTAAATTTTTTATTGTTATGTTAATCACCATACATTACATCATTAGTTTTTGATGTAGTGTTCCATGATTCATTGTTTGTGCATAACACCCAGTGCTCCATGCAGAGCGTGCCCTCTTTAATACCCACCACCAGGTTAACCCATCCTCCCACCCTTCCCTCTAGAACCCTCAGTTTGTTTTTCAGAGTCCATCCTCTCTCATGGTTCATCCCCCCATCCGATTTCTGCCCCTTCATTCTTCCTCTCTTGCTATCTTCTTCTTTTTTTTTTTTTTTCTTAACATATATTACACTATTTGTTTCAGAGGTACAGATCTGTGATTCAAAAGTCTTGCACAATTCACAGCGCTCACTATAGCACATACCCTCCCCAATGCCTATCACCCAGCCAGCCCATCCCTCGCACCACCCCCACTCCAGCAACCCTCAGTTTGTTTCCTGAGATTAAGAATTCCTCATATCAGTGAGGTCATATGATACATGTCTTTCTGATTGACTTATTTCAGTTGCATAACACCCTCCAGTTCCATCCACGTCGTTGCAAATAGCAAGATCTCATTCCTTTTGATGTCTGTATAATATTCCATTGTATATATATACTACATCTTCTTTATCCATTTATCTGTCGATGGACATCTTCGCTCGTTCCATAGTTTGGCTAGTGTGGACATTGCTGCTATAAACATCAGGGTGCACGTACCCCTTTGGATCCCTACATCTGTATCTTAGGGGTAAATACCCAGTAATGCAATTGCTGGATCGTGTGGTAGCTCTATTTTCAACGTTTTGAGGAACCTGCATACTGTTTTCCAGAGTGGCTGCACTAGCTTGCATTCCCACCAACATTGTAGGAGGGTTCCCCTTTCTCCGCACCCCCACCAAAATCTGTCATTTCCTGACTTGTTAATTTTAGCCATTCTGACTGATGTGAGGTGATATCTCATCGAGGTTTTAATTTGGATTTCCCTGATGCCGAGCGATGTTGAGCACTTTTTCATGTGTCTGTTGGCCATTTGGATGTCTTCTTTGGAAAAATGTCTGTTCATGTCTTCTGCCCATTTCTTGATTGGATCATTTGTTCTTTGGGTGTTGAGTTACATAAGTTTTTCATAGATTTTGGATACTAGCCCTTTATCTGATATGTCATTTGCAAATATCTTCTCCCATTCTGTCGGTTGTCTTTTGGTTTTGTTGACTGTTTCTTTTGCTGTGCAAAAGCTTTTTATCTTGATGAAGTCCCAATAGTTCACTTTTGCCTTTGCTTCCCTTGCCTTTGGTGATGTTTCTAGGAAGAAGTTGCTGCGGCAGAGGTCAAAGAGGTTGCTGCCTGTGTTCTCCTCTAGGATTTTGATGGACTCCTGTCTCACATTTAGGTCTTTCCACCATTTTGAGTCTATTTTTGTTTGGTGTAAGGAAATGGTCCATTTTCATTCTTCTGCATGTGGCTGTCCAATTTTCCCAACACCACTGGTTGAGGAGACTTTTTTCCATTCGGCGTTCTTTCCTGCTTTGTCAAAGATTAGTTGACCATAGAGTTGAGGATCCATTTCTGGGCTCTCCATCCTGTTCCATGGATCTATGTGTCTGTTTTTGTGCCAGTACCATACAGTCTTGATGATGACAGCTTTGTAATTGAGCTGGAAGTCCGAAATTGTGATGCTGCCAGCTTTGGTTTTCTTTTTCAACATTCCTCTGGCTATTCAGGGTCTTTTCTGGTGCCATACAAATTTTAGGATTATTGTTCCATTTCTTTTAAAAAAGTGGATGGTATTTTGATGGGGATTGCACTGAATGTGTAGATGCTTTAGGTAGCATTGACATCTTCACAATAGTTGTTCTTCCAATCCATGAGCATGGAATGTTTTTCCATTTCTTTGTGTCTTCCTCAATTTCTTTCATGAGTATTTTATAGTTTTCTGAGTACAGATCCTTTGCGTGTTTGTTTAGATTTATTCCTAGGTATCTTATGGTTTTGGGTGCAATTGTAAATGGGATCGACTCCTTAATTTCTCTTTCTTCTGTCTTGTTGTTGGTGTATAGGAATGCCACTGATTTCTGTGCATTGATTTTATATCCTGCCACTTTACTGAGTTCCTGTATGAGTTCTAGCAGTTTTGGGGTGGAGTCTTTTGGGTTTTCCACATAAAGTATCATATCATCTGCAGACAGTGAGAGTTTGACTTCCTTGCCAATTTGGATGCCTTTTAATTCTTTTTGTTGTCTGATTGCTGTGGCTAGGACTTCTAATACTATGAATAGTGGACATCCCTGCTGCATTCCTGACCGTAGGGGAAAAGCTCTCAGTTTTTCCCCATTGAGAATGATATTCGCTGTGGGTTTTTCATAGATGGCTTTTATGATCTTGAGGTAGGTACCCTCTATCCCTATACTCTGAAGAGTTTTGATCAAGAAAGGATGCTATACTTTGTCAAATGCTTTTTCTGCATCTATTGAGAGGATCATATGATTCTTGTTCTTTCTTTTGTTAATGTATTGTATCACGTTGATTGATTTGCGGATGTTGAACCAAACTTGCAGCCCAGAGATAAATCCCACTTGGTCGTGGTGAATAATCCTTTTAATGTACTGTTGGATCCTACTGGCTAGTATTTTGGTGGGAATTTTTGCATCCATATTCATCAAGGATATTGGTCTGTAATTCTCCTTTTTGATGGGGTCTTTGTCTGGTTTTGGGATCAAGGTAATGGTGGCCTCATAAAACGAGTTTGGAAGTTTCCTTTCCATTTCTATTTTTTGGAACAGTTTCAGAAGAATAGGTACTAATTCTTCTTGAAATGTTTGGTAGAATTCCCCTGGAAAACCATCTGGCCCTGGGCTTTTGTTTGTTGGGAGAAATTTGATGACTGCTTCAATTTCCTTAGTGGCATAGGTCTGTTCAGGTTTTCTATTTCTTCCTGGTTCAGTTTTGGTAGTTGATACATCTCTAGGAATGCATCCATTTCTTCCAGGTTATCTAATTTGCAGGCATAGAGTTGTTCATAATATGTTCTTATAATTGTTTGTATTTCTTTGGTGTTGGTTGTGATCTCTCCTCTTTCATTCATGATTTTGTTGATTTGGGTCATTTCTCTTCTTTTTGATAAGTCTGGCCAGGGGCTTATCAATCTTGTTAATTCTTTCAAAGAACCAGCTCCTAGTTTCGTTGATCTGTTCTACTGTTCTTTTGGTTTCTATTTCATTGATTTTTGCTCTGATCTTTATTATTTCTCTTCTCCTGCTGGGTTGATGCTTTATTTGCTGTTTTTTCTCCAGCTCCTTTAGGTGTAGGGTTAGGTTGTGTATTTGAGATCTGTCTTCTTTCTTGAGAAAGGCTTGTATTGCTATATACTTTCCTCATAGGATGCCTTTGCTGCATCCCAAAGATTTTGAACAGTTGTGTTTTCATTTTCATTAGTTTCCATGAATTTTTTTAATTCTTCTTTAATTTCCTTGTTGACCCATTCATTCTTTAGTAGGATGCTCTTTAGTCTCCATGGATTTGAGTTCTTTCTGACTTTCCTCTTCTGATTGAGTTCTAGTTTCAAAGCAGTGTGGTCTGAAAATAGGCAGGGAATGCTCCCAAGTTTTTGGTACTGGTTGAGACCTGATTTGTGACCTAGATGTGATCTAATCTGGAGAATGTTCCATGGGCACTAGAGAAGAATGTGTGTTCTGTTGCTTTCGGATGGAATCATCTGAATATATCTGTGAAGTCCATTTGGTCCAGCTTGTCATTTAAAGTCTTTATTTCCTTGTTGATCTTTTGCTTAGATGATCTGTCCATTTCAGTGAGGGGGGTGTTAAAGTCTCCCACTATTATTGTAGTGTTGTTGATGTGTTTCTTTGCTTTTGTTATTCATTGCCTTATATAATTGGCTGGTCCCATGTTAGGGGCATAGATATTTACAATTGTTAGATCTTGTTGGATAGACCCTTTAAGTAGAATATAGTGTCCTTCCTCATCTCTTATTACAGTCTTTGGTTTAAAATCTAATTTGTCTGATATAAGGATTGCCACCCCAGCTTTCTTTTGGTTTCCATTAGCATGGTAAGTGGTTTTCCACCCCCTCACTTTCAATCTGGGGGTGTCTTTGGGTCTAAAATGAGTCTCTGGCAGACAGCATATCGATGGGTCTTGTTTTTTATTATTTTTATTTTTATTTATTTATTTTTTAAAGATTTTATTTATTTATTTGAGACAGAGAGAATGAGAGACAGAGAGCATGAGAGGGAGGAGGGTCAGAGGGAGCAGCAGACTCCCTGCCAAGCAGGGAGCCCAATGTGGGACTCGATCCCGGGACTCCAGGATCATGACCTGAGCCGAAGGCAGTCGCTTAACCAACTGAGCCACCCAGGCGCCCGGGTCTTGTTTTTTAATCTAATGTGATAGCCTGTGTCTTTTGATTGGGGCATTTAGCCCATTTACATTCAGGGTAACTATTGAAAGATAGGAATTTAGTGCCATTGTATTGCCTGTAAAGTGACTGTTACTGTATATTGTCTGTGTTTCTTTCTGGTCTATGTTGCTTTTAGGCTCTGTCTTTGCCTAGAGCACCCCTTTCAATATTTCTTATAGGGCTGGTTTCGTGTTTGCAAATTCCTTTAGTTTTTGTTTGTCCTGGAAGCTTTTTATCTCTCCTTCTATTTTCAATGACAGCCTAGCTGGATATAGTATTCTTGGCTGCATATTTTTCTCGTTTAGTGCTTTGAATATATCATGCCAGTCCTTTCTGGCCTGCCAGGTCTCTGTGGATAGGTCTATTGCCAATCTAATGTTTCTACCATTTTAGGTTACATATCTCTTCTCCTGAGCTGCTTTCAGGATTTTCTTATTGTCTCTGAGACTCTTAAGTTTGACTATTAGATGTCGGGGTGTTGACCTATTTTTATTGATTTTGAGAGGGGTTCTCTGTGCCTCCTGGATTTTGATGCCTGTTTCCTTCCCCAAATTAGGGAAGTTCTCTGCTATAATTTGCTCCAATATACCTTCTGCCCCTCTCTCTCTTTCTTCTTATTCTGGGATCCCAATTATTCTAATGTTGTTTATCTTATGGTATTGTTTATCTCTCAAATTCTGCCCTCGTGATCCAGTAGTTGTTTATCTCTCTTTTCCTCAGCTTCTTTATTTTCCATCATTTGGTCTTCTATATCGCTGAATCTCTCTTCTGCCTCATTTATCCCAGCAGTTAGCACCCTCATTTTTGCTTGCACCTCATTAATAGCTTTTTTGATTTCGACATGGTTAGATTTTAGTTCTTTTATTTCTCTAGAAAGGGTTTCTCTAATAACTTCCATGCTTTTTTCAAGCCCAGCTAGTATCTTTAAAATCATGATTCTGAAGGTCCGACATCATACTATTGTCCATATTGGGTAGGTCCCTGGCAGTCGGTACTACCTCTTGTTCTTTTTGTTGAGGTAATTTTTTTCCGTATTGTCATTTGTCCAGAGAATAGATGAATGAGAGAACAAAATGCTAACAGGGTACCAATGTCCCCAGAAAATATACTCTAAACAAATCATAAAGACCTGATACCAGGGGAAAAGAAAGGGAAAGAAAGAAAAAAGAAAAAGAAGAAAAGAAAAAGAAAAAGAAATAAAAGCAAACAAAAACAAAACAAAACAAAAAACAGAATATGATCAGGCTGGTGCATAGATCAGTGCCACACACTAGATTTTGTGTGTATTTTGGTCTGTTAGAAGAAAGTGCTTCCCAAAATTTTAAAGAAAGAAAAACTTATATATGTACAAAAATAAGGGTTGATACAATGAAGGGATGGAATATGACTGTAAAGATGAAAATTATAAAAAAAAATTTATAAAAGGAACTGATAAGTTGTTTGAAAAAAGAAAGAAGAGGCTTAAAAAAAATGAAATAAAAAGGGAGAGAATGTGAGCAGGGAGGAGACTAGAACAAAGCCATACACAATGATTTAGGGTATATTTTGATCTGTTAAAAGAAATTGTATCTCAAAATTTTAAAGAGAGAACAACTTATATATATATGCCAAAAATAAGGGTAACTACTATGAAGGGATAGAATATGACTCCAGAAAAAAAATATTTTTTTTTTTATAAAAGGGATTGATAAGATGTTGGTTGAAAAAGGGAAAAAGAAAAATTAAAAAAAAAAAAAGACAGTAAAAAAAAATTAACTTTGAAAGACTAAAGAATCATGTTAAAAATCCATGAATTCTATGTGCAGTATTCCCCTAGCACTGGAGTTCTGCCATTCTCATTGATTGGTAAACTTGGTCTTGTCTGGCTGTTCTTGCTGATCTTCTGGGTTAGAGGCCTGTTGCTGTGGTTCCCAAATGTCTTTCTGGAGGCGGAATTGCCCTGCCCTTGCTGGCCCGGGCTAAGTAATCTGCTCAGGTTTGCTCTCGGGAGCTTTTGTTTCCTGCAAGCTTTCTGTACAGCTTTGGAGGACAAGAGTGAAAATGACAGCCTCCCAATCTCCTCCCTGGAGGAGCCAAGAACTCGGGGCCCAGCTTCTCAGTGTACCCCCAGAGAAAAGCAGTCAGTCACTCCTGTCTCCCCAGTCTCCGGCAGCACTCTGCGCTCACCTAGCCTGTGACCAAGCATTTCTATCTCTGGCACCCGACCCCGTGTGGAGTCTCCAAACCCAACAGATCCCTGTGGTGCACTCCTGCGTGGCTCCTCCTGGGGGAGGAAGGTGAGTCTCCTTGGATCAGCGGCTTGTTGGGTCCCTGCTGGAGGAGCAGTGGCCCGACTGTGCCGTAGATCATGGTTTATGGCAACCCCGAGCTGAGAGCCTGTTCCTCGGCTCGTCTCTTCAGCCAGATTCCCTGCTCCCATTCCCGGAGCTCTGCTGCACTCAGGCACCCCTGGTCTTTCTGTGACCCCGAGGGTCCTGAGACCACAGTGTCCCGCGAGGGTTCCACCCCCCCACTTAGCCACTGGAGCGACATCCCTCAGCAGAGCTGACTTCTAAATGTTCCAATTTTGTGCTCCGCTGCTCTATCACTTGCCAGAAGCGGCCGATGGAGGCCCCCTCCCCCGCCATCTATCCTCCTGAATATCGCCTTGGATTCGCTTCTCCGCATGTCCTACCTTCCAGAAAGTGGTCGCTTTTCTGTTCCGAGAGTTGTTGCTATTCTTTTCTTCGATCTCCTGTTGAGATTGTAGGTGTTCAGAATGGTTTGATCCTTATCCAGCTGAATTCCTGGGACCAGACAAAATCCAGGTCTCTTACTCCTCTGCCATCTTGCTCCGCCCCTCCCCCAGCATATTTATTTTCAACCTGTCATTAGTAACCTAGTTTGGCATCACCATTTGTTGATACATTATCTTTGTATAAACTAAGTATTACTTAAGTAAACATATTCTTAAAACTAGAGTAAATTTATTACCAGAAATTTTAACTCTTTCTAATTGTGAGACTACTAATGCAAAACTACCATTGATCTTCTGAGGCCTTGTTAAATAACAACAAAACTATTATCCTATGTTTTCTAGAAATAAGGGAAGAGGAGACAAGTTACTCATGAAATCCAGTTTTAGATAAATTACATTTATCAACACTGTGCTAAGATTATAATTTTATTGAGCTTCCATTTTAGCAATTGTATAATCACAACTATAGCAATCAAACTAAATAAGAAAAATCAAATTTCAGGTTCCTGGGTGGCTCAGTCAGTTAAGCATCTGTCTTTAGCTCTGGTCATGATCCCAGGGTCCTGGGATTGAGGCCCACATCAGGCTCTCTGCTCAGTGGGGAGTCTGCTTCTCCCTCTCCCTCTGCTCCTCTCCACCCTGCTCATACTTGCTCTCTCTCAAATAAATAAATAAAATCTCAAGGAAAAAATAAATAAGGCAGTTTTTGACTTTCCTAATGATAAGAGGTATCTTTCACAGCATGTTTTAGAGCTTCCTGAGTCTGTTCTTCATTCTTCTGATGGGTTATGAAGGATATTTTAGTGGCAACTGCTTGAAATTGCATGCGTTCTGTTGTATTTGGTAACGACTATCTTTCAAGCACTGTCAGACACAGGCTTAACTTGTTTTAAATGGTGAGATTCGTTTTTTATTAGTTCTTTTTGAAACGTGTTAAGCCCAAGTAAAACACTGCATCCTTGGGGTAATCTCATTTGTTATCATTCTTTTTATATGTTGCTTGATTCAGTCTGCTAGTCCAAGATATGTTTTAAAGATTATTTTGTCCAAGATATGTTGGATGGCATAAAGAAAGTAACACATAGATAGCATTTTATAGTTTTGTTCAGAAATGGCATGGCAGCTTCATGGTTTATAGTCTTTCATTAACATAGACAATTCTATATTCTGAAGAACCATACAAAATCTTTATACTATAACTACACTATATACTATATCTATATACTATAACTACACTATATACTATATCTATATACTATAACTACACTATATACTATATCTATATACTATAACTACACTATATACTATATCTATATACTATAACTATACTATAGAGTGAATACTGAAATCTCTATTCTTCCTATTAATATGTTTGTGCTACATAGTTAGGAACTCGTTTTACATTATTAGTTGTGTGACTTGAGATGTGTATAATTTGTGTGCCTCAATTTTCTCATCTGTAAAATAAGGATGAAAATAATATCTAGCCACAGAGTTGTGAGTATTACAAATTAATGCACATAAGTGTTAAGAACAGGACTTGGCACATAGAAATGATCACTGAATAAATTCTAGTTACTATTATTATTTATATTACTATATATTATCACTATTATTATTATTAATTTCAGCAATTTTCCTGATGGGTCATGTATATTTATTTTTAAAGATATACTTTTCTACTATTTTGTTAAGTGTAAATGGTGTCATACACTTGAGGTTGAAATCCATTTATACTTTTATTTTGTAACTATTTTTGTATATAATTACAATTGCAATTTTTGTCTTAACTTTCAATCAGCTAAATTACTGATTTTCTTTATCTGTTGAACAATTCTACTGATTCTCTTCAGATTTATAACTATTGAAGCATGTAATCTCTAAATCACAACTTTCCCTTCTCCTTTGCAAAGTCTTTAACTTATTTCCTTCTTTTGTTTAATTTTTTGCTTAATTTTACCTGCTAACACTTTAAGAAATGTGAGAATGTTTTAGTCAGCTTGGGCCACCATAACAAAACACCATGAATGGGAAGTCTTAAACAACAGGTCTTTATTTTTCATCGTTCTGAAGATGGAGAAGTTCATGATCAAGTTGCTGGTCTATTTCATTCTCTGGTGAGGGCTCTGGACCTGGCCAGCCATGCTGTCACCATGTCCTCACACTGCAAAGATAGAGAGAGAGATAGGGATAAAGAGGGAGGGAAAGGAAGGGGAGGAGAGAGGGAGAGGAAGGGAGGGAGAAGGAGGGGAAGGGGGAAGGAGGAGAGAGGGAGGGAGGAGGGGGAGAGAGAGAGAAAGAAGTTCTCAGGTGTGTCTTCTTATAAGGGCACTAATCCCATCATGAAGTCCCTTCTTACATGACCTCATCTAAACCTCACTACCTCCCAAAGACTCCATCTTCAAATATCATCACTCTGGGTGTTACAACTTCAACATATATATTTTAAGAGGACACAAATCAGTCCGGAGTAAAAATGTGCCTCTTTAATTTCTGAACTCAATAGGGATTCATCTAGTATTTTTCTTTAAAACATAATGCTAACTAACCCTTTAGGTCTTAATCTCATACTCATTAAATAAATATTTATACCTTTCATGCTCAAAATTCTCCTAGGGAGGTGAAAATACAGTTTTAAAACAGTAACTTTGGTCTCTAGAAAACACAACCCCCCCAAAATGACAAGCCCTAAATTCAAGAGAGTATATATAAAAGTAATTATTTAGTAGCCATAATGTTGTAAAAGGGCAAAGGAGATAGAATTCAGTGCAATTTATCAGGACAAGCTTCTGGGAGAAATTGTACTCACCACAGACTTGAAAATTTGGGATATTTGGATAGTTGTATACCAGGAAAATGAAGTCAAATTCCAGATAAAGTATGTAAATCAAGTTCAAAAACATTATGTTAATAAATGTGATATTTTACAATTTTTCCATTATTCAGAAGTTATTTTTTTAAAGATTTTATTTATTTATTTGACAGAGAGTGCACACTAGCAGGGGGAGGGGCAGAGGAAGAAGCAGACTCCCCACTGAACAAGGAGCCCAATGCAGGGCTTATCCCAGGACCCCAAGATCATGACTTGAGATGAAGTTACACACTTAACTGACTGAGCCACCCAGGTGCCCCCAGAAGCTATTTTTTAATAAACCCAATTTCAAACATTGAAGTATTTGATTACTTCTAGTGTTGAAAATGTTAAAAATGATGAAGACCAATTCATGTTAATAGAAAAGAAAACATAAAATTTTTGAAAGTGGAGTTAATAAAGAAAAAAATACATATACTGAATAAATATTATTGTTTTCCTAGACTGTATCTTAGAACCCCCTAAATGCTGCATGTATTAGAAGTGTCTGTTCTACTACCAAGTTGAAGCTGTTTAGCTTTAGCTGATAAAATAACTAAGCCACAATGTGTAAAGTGTTTTACAGGTATATTAAAGAAATGACTTCATTTAGAGGAAATATATTTCTTTCTTTTTTTTTTTAAAGATTTATTTATTTGAGAGCGAGACAGAGACAGAGAGAGTACAAGCGGGGGGAGAGGCAGAGGGAGAGGGAGAAACAGACTCCCCGCTGAGCTGGGACCCCGATGCGGGACTCGATCCCAGGACCTGGAGATCATGACCTGAGCCGGAGATAGACAATTAACCATCTGAGCCACCCAGGCGCCCAGGAAATATATTTCTTATTAAACATAGAAGTTGTGAAGTATTTTGTATATATGCTCAAAGAATCAGTGGCATTGCTAAAATAGTACTTTGTGTTTTCCAATCACAAAGTTTTTCCATCAAATACACACACACATGTGCAAGTGAAGAAACAAAAAGCAGTGGAGATTTGAAAACGCTGTTGCAGTTCAATTTCAAAAAGCATTTATTTGTTTATGTATATCTATATGTACGCACACATATATATACACATATACACACACTATACACATATTCTTACATATACATACGTATATACATATATATGATTTGTATATTCCACATATATAATTGAACAAAAAAAGCATGAATGTGATTTATCATACATAGTTGTTGTATTTTTAAAGGCTGTCCTCAACTCATTTCCCTTTTGGCTTATTTTCTCAATGCTTCTCTTTCTTCTACCAAATTAAACATTCAAGTATCTCATATAACCAAAGCAGTCCTTATTTTTTCATAATTTCCTATATACTCATATAATTATATATAACATGAAATATGGCATAAGCACATAATTCAAATAAATACATAGATTTTGTCATTACTTTTACACAAAAATATTAAGCATCTTGTTCTTTTTACTTGTATATCCAATACCAAAATTCTAATTAATTCTTCCTAATGACTTCCTGGTATTTCTAGATGTGATTTATAGCAAAATACATTCAACTGTTTACCTATCAGTAGGAATTCACTTTGTTTTGGTATTTTTGGCAAATATAAGTAATATCGTAATAAACATCCATATTCTTATATGCTGCTACTTTCCATTCTATGGGACAGATTATCAAGAATGGAATTGCTGAATGTATTTTGTGTTTTAATAGACAATGACATATTTTTAAATTAAATTTAAATATATTTTATTAACATGTATACAGTCAAATATATTTATGTTTTTTAACTTCCAAGTTTTTAGTTTTAATTAATAACTTCTCTCTTTCTGGGGCGCCTGGGTGGCTCAGTCGTTAAGTGTCTGCCTTCAGCTCAGGTCATGATCCCAGGTACTGGGATCAAGTTCTGCATCTGGCTCTCTACTCAGCCAGGAGCCTGCTTCTCCTTCTCCCACTCCCCCTGCTTGTGTTCCCTCTCTAGCTGTCTCTCTCTGTCTAATAAATAAATAAAATCTTTAAAAAAAAATAAAAAATAACTTCTCTCTTTTCTTAGTAGTACAAGTAGACTTCTAAGATTTCTTCTGGAAATTCCATTGGCTTATTTTTTACATTTATGCTTTAACAATCTTTATTTTTACATTCTACTTTTAAGAAAAGAGAGTGAATTTAGCTTCTTTCAGATAGATATACTGGCATCATTTATTCAATAATCAATACTTTCCTCTGCTTATTACAATATCATCCTCACTATTCAAATCTCATTTATAAATTGGGATTCGTATTTTTATTACTCTCCTTTTTGTTCCACTTAACTATTTTTCTCCCCCCATGAAAATCCCACCTAATGTGATTTCAGTAGATTTATGGATTTATGGTTTTTTTTCTTGAATACAATATGACTATTCACTTATATTTTGTTTTTTCCCTCTTGTGCATTTATTCACTTTTGAAAACTTAAACACTGTGTTAGCAAAATCAGAAAAAGAAAAAAAAAAAGCAACTGTTGAGCTTCCTAATTAGAATTGCACCATATTACTATATTAATTTCAGATATCCAGCACTTTTCTGATATAATATGGAATACCCCAACCAAATCCAGGCATGTCTTACAACTTTGGCACTGAGAATTTTGATGAGGTATAAGATTGTTTCAATAATTCATGGCTCTTGATGGTATCGACAATTACATTGGTTAATACATAAGTCAATTAACTGCTTGAGAATTTAATAAATGGAAAGCTCTGGACTCTAGGAACACCTCACTAATGTGGAGGAGATAAATATGCACATGAAAAGTTTAATTGACATAAAATCACACATAAGACAGTAAATGTTTGACTACTGGCAAGCAGAGGATAGGCTTAGATAATTTAAAGCTATATTCTCAGGGAAGACAAGAAAGGGATGCCTTTGGATTAGATATTTTGCAAATAATTCAGTTAAATGTTGGCTCTAAACTGGATTTTGAAAAAGGATAAAATTTAAATAGGTAGATCAGAATGGAAGAAACTTACAGAATTGGGAAAAGTATGAGTAACACTGTGGAGATAAAGCCTTGAAGTTTATTTGTATCAGTGGGAGACCAGTTAAAATAATTGTAGATTGTGCATATGAGGATAAGAAATTGAGATTAGAATGGTATTTAGGTGCTTGCCTGTAGAAGTTTTTAAATCTAAGTTTATCCTGAGTTATTAATAGCCAGTTTTTATGTTTACTTTTTTGTAAACTGGACGAAAGCATGATTTTGCAAAGAATATTTTGGAAGCAATTTAGGAGTGAATTTGACAGAACTTAAACTGGAGGTGTGGAGAGCAATATCATTCATTCAAGCTACAGTTGATGAGAATAAATTAAAGTGTTGGAAGTAGAAACTGAAGGAACAGATGTGATACTTTCTGAATGAAAAATTGGGCTTTAGTATTTTTATTAGAAATGTTTTCCTTTATCATGTACTCAGATATGTGAAAAGTTTATGGCTATGTCTGTCTGATGCCAAAACTTTAGATTTAAAACTGACCCAACAGCCAGATATCATAAAATGATTTTATATGACAGGTGTTGGGAATTATAACACCAACCACGTTTTAGATTTTCTAGAGTTATCATATTCAGACAGCACAATTTGCTCTAGCCCATGTCTTTGTCTCCTGAGATTTCCTCTGCCTGTGCATCCATGCCCAATGAATACCTCATTCTTTGCTAGGAAATAAGAAAGTCACTTTTCAATGGAAAGGTTTTTGTTTTTGTTTTTGTTTTTGCTAAATATTAATAGTATATTATACTTTCTTAATGGAATAGGAGAAGATAAAAGCTGTCAAGCCGTTGATTTCCATCCTACTTGACCAATACTAATCTCAGAAGATGTATTCATTCCTTGAATGTACAAGTGGAGCCTGTAAACTCAGTTTAAGGGTAACTTTCTGTTGCTTTCATTCTTCATGTTACCAATTTTCCAATGTCACAATGTTTTTCCAGTCCAAGAGATGTGATTCCCTCAAGTCAGATTGGAAATAGGGGAAATGAGGTTGAGTCCTTTTAAAGTATGATACACAGAAAGAAGGTAGAAAGGAAGGAAAGAAAGGAATGAAGGAGGGAGGGAGGGAAGAAATTACTATAACAAGTCAGGATTTTTGCTTTATTAAACACCAAAATTAGTACACACATAAAACTCATCCATAAAGGAAAGAATTTGAAATGTGAGAGTGGTAGTGAGTCTTCTTTCTTAGATTAGCTGATTAACGTTTCTTAAAGACTATAATTATAATCAATTTATAAGACTGCTATCTCTTTTGGAAGTTTTCAGGTATGTGAGTGAGATGCATGAGACTTCCAAAAATCATCAGTTGTCAGGGGATGTAACCCACTCCATTCCTATGATTTGTCCAAGTTTGAGAGACATTTCTGCCATATGTCAAAATTATCCACATGAATTCTAACCACAAATCTAGCCAGGTCACTGATTCTTAGAAGACTATATCTACATGTAGGCAAGAGACAATTCAGCCATCCAAAAGTTAAACAAAGAAGAGAATCTAAAATTGTCAAAGGCAACAGATCTCAGCTCTTCTCCTTCCAAAGAATACATACCGTTTATGTGATGCAATGTGGAATTGAAAATTAGAATGTGCTCACATTTCATACAGAGCAATGACATCTCATTAGATGTTGAATGTATTTATCAAAAAGAATGTAGGAGTTGAGGCATTCAACATAACTTGTTCATTCCTATATGAGGAGAAAGTTATAATTATTTCCGAAGCCTAGTGAAATTTTTCCATTTCTTTTAAATGTACTGTATATATAAAACTTTTATTTTTCTGTCATACCTCTTTATTTTAGTAGAACACTTGAAAATATACTTATTGTACTAAAAATGTACCTTAAAAGATTAAATTTCTAAGGCACACTTTTTATTTCAATGAGACAAATCTACTTTCAGGAAATTCTGAATATGTAGCAGGACATTTTACTTCTCATTTAAATAATGGATATCTTCGCTATCATAAATCATATGTCCAAGTGGTATTTCTTTCATTAAAGACAATGAAAGGAGTGATTGAGTATTTAATAAGTAAACATATAAATAAAATTGATAATATAAATTTTCATAAACTATATATCTAAGGGATATTTATTTCATGGACTTCTGTGAATTTTATTCCTAAAAGATGAAGTATTCAACATTTGAAATAATACATAATTAAAATAGTGATCATCTCATTTAGAGAAAGAAGAGTGAGTACAATTGTAATTTTTATTGGAGGGCAAATTAATGGAGGGATAAATTGAATGGTACTGTGTTTTTCTAGCTCAAGGTTATATATGCTGATTATTTTACTAAAATATTCATTAAACATGGACTGATAACAGGACAAAAGAGATACTGTAATTTGAGGAAAGGAAAGGCTTACAATTACCAAGAATACATGGGAATATAGCCTGGAATGGTCGTATTGGCTTCCTACATAGGCACCTATAGTCAGACATCATAGTGGTACATTACCTGATCAGCCTGCACCCAGGGGGTTTCTGCATTCCTTAAAGATGGTTCACATCAACTGAGCTCTCAGTCTGATGAATGACATCAGAATGCCAATTTATTAATTTACAACTTAGAGTCTCTTTGTCACAGAGATCATGTATTCTCTCCCTGGAGGCATACTAATACAGGAAACATTTTATTCAGAAGGTTGTTTGATGAGCATGGGATTAGAACAAGAGAATTTAGTTATATGATTCAAAGATTTAATGTCATTAGTTATCCATTCCAAAATAAGGTCACCTGCCAAATCTTCTGCCTTATGAATTTGCTTGGCAAAAACTTGCTCTCATATGTAGAATTCAGATTTCCAATACAAATGATGTCGTTGTGACTGTCTTTTTATTTGTTCTGTTGGCTTACAAAAACACTTTCTGAATGACACTTCTTTTCAAGAAAAGTTTAGACTCTTACAGTCTTTTGTGTGTATTAGATATATATCTGTGCTCAAATTTATGTGGGACAATTTATTTTTAATTTACTAAGGAAAATGTCAATATGGTTCTAGTATGTTAATAATAATATAAATAATGAGAAATTCACGTGGAAAGGAGAACCAGAAAACAGATATATAGCAAATAGATTTTAATATTCAATTTTTCTACAATAAATAGTTATTTTAAATTATATGTGAATGTTAATTAAATTTAAAAACCATGTTTTTCAATGTGACATTTCAAAATTTTGACGAGAAACATGAGAAACATTGCAAAATAGCAAATATTTTAAGTTTAAATATCAATATCTCTGCTCCCAGCATTCTTAATTTGCCCTGCCATCTTCCCTAGTAATCCCCTCTTACTCTAGACCTCACAACAGTGTCTAGGGAATCAAGCTCACCCTCTCTCTAGAGATTTTGCCTAAAGAGTCTTTCAAAGCCAAAAGGCCCATCCATGCCAGCCTTTTATCACCCATTTCCAAAAATAAATCTACTCTGATCAGGAGTTGAGAGCCCTGTAAATAACTATTTTGCTTTTGGTAGCAATTTCCTTTCCCTTTTTATACTTGCATTATGAAAGGAAACTTTGTATCCCTTGAATGTGTAAAAATACATAAATACATAAAAATGTATATCTTAAACTAACAAATATGATAAATGGTAGAAATATTCCTTGAATCAGCTTCCTGACTAAACTCAAACAAACATTTCCACATGGATCTTTGTTCTAGACAAGAACAGTTACTTTTTTTTTTTTAAGATTTTATTTATTTATCTGAGAGAGAGAGAGAATGAGAGAGAGAGAGAGCCCATGAGAGGGGGGGAGGGTCAGAGGGAGAAGTAGACTCCCCGCCAAGCAGGGAGCCTGATGCGGGACTCGATCCAGGGACTCCAGGATCATGACCTGAGCTGAAGGCAGTCGCCTAACCAACTGATCCACCCAGGCGCCCCAGGAATGGTTACTTTGTTAGGCTATGAGTAACTTAGGATCTTTTCTTCTTTCTTCTTTTGTTTCTTTCTTTTTCTCTCTTATCTACAAGTGACCACACACACACACACACACACACAAAGTAAGATCTGCAATTAACAAAGATGAAGATCCTAGAAGTAGGTCAACTTTTATTTAAAAACATACATTTTTTTTAAATGATACTAAAAATAAATTCCTTAACTATTACATGAAATGACTCCCTCAACTATTAATGAAGAAATACTAAAGTAGAGAAGTAAGAAGAATTCATTCATTACATATTTGAATGATATCCAGGGAAATCCTCTTAAGTTATATATTTACATATATATTATATAAACACACTCAGAAACAATTTTTTTAACAATTTTGAAAATACAAAAAATGTAGAAAAATTCAGTTATTATTACTAAGAAACATTACATCTTATTTTCTAATGAATACCTTAAGTTCTCTCATATTTAAATATTCATTGAAAACAAAATTGAATTATAATCAGTTATTTTTCTGTATATATGTATGTATACATATATATGTATATGAGTTTATATACATAAACTCATATCTAAGAATTTCATGGAGGATTAATTTTTAATTTAGTTAATTAATTTTAAAATATTTATTTATTTATTTAAATTATATATTGTATATTTAATTAATATAATTAATAATTTTAAAGTATATATATATACACACAGACATAGGGTGACAGTGTGGATAAAAAAGAAGACCCATCATATGCTGCATACAAAAGACTCATTTCAACCAAAAGACACTTGCAGAATGAAAGTGAGAAGATGGAGAAACATTTGTCATGCAAATTGATGTCAAAAGAAAACCAGGTAACGATACTTATGTTGAACAAAGTAGACTTTAAAACTAAGACTGCA
This sequence comes from Mirounga leonina, assembly GCF_011800145.1. Classification (NCBI taxonomy): domain Eukaryota; kingdom Metazoa; phylum Chordata; class Mammalia; order Carnivora; family Phocidae; genus Mirounga; species Mirounga leonina. The sequence continues at coordinate 1,331,797 of NW_023270233.1, forward strand.
TCAACAGACAAAGAAGGACACTACATAATAATAAAGAGTACAATCCAACAAGGGACGAATAACAATTGTAAATATTTGTACACCCAACATGGGAGCACCCAAATACATAAAACAATTAATAACAAATGTAAAGGAACAAATCAATAGTAATACAATAATAGTAGGGGACCTCAACACCCCACTTACATTGATGGACAGAAAATCAACAAGGACACAAAGGTTTTGAATAATAGACATATTCAGAACATTCCATCCTAAAGCAGCAGAATATGCGTTCTTTTCAAGTGCACATGGAACATTCTCCATAGTAGATGACATATTAGGCCACAAAACAAGTTTCAACAAATTCAAAAAGATTAAAGTCAGACCACACATCTTTACTGACCACAAAGGTATGTAACTAGAAATCAACCAATAGAAAAATATTTGGAAAGAGCACAAATACATGGAAGTTAAATGACATGTTACTAAGCAATGAATGAGTCAACCAAAAAATCAAAAAAGAAATAAAAAATTACATGGAAACAAATGAAAATGAAAACATAATAGTCCAAAATCTTTGGGTTGTAGCAAAAGTGGTTCTAGGAGGGAAGTTTATAGTCTTATAGGCCTACCTCAAGAAACAAGAAAAATCTCACATAAACAACTTAACCTTACATATAAACGAGCTAGAAAAGAAAAATACAAATAAAACCCAAACCCAGCAATAGGAAGCAAATAATAAACACCAGAGCAGAAATAAATGATACAGAAACTAAAAAAACAGCTCCTGGTTCTTTGAAAAGTTCAACAAAATTGATAAACTTCTAGCAAGACTCATTAAAAATTAAAAAAAAAGGACAGAAAGAGAGAAATCAAATAAAAAAAATCACTAATGAAAGAGGAGAAATGACAACCCACCACAGAAATACAAACAATTGTAACAGAGAAAATTTGAACAGACCAATTACCAGCAATGAAATTAAATAAGTAATCAAAAAACTCCCAAAAAACAAAAGTCCAGGACCAGATGGCTTCACAAGCAAATTCTACTAAACATTTAAAGAAGAGTTAACACTTATTCTTCTCAAACAATTCCAAAAATTATGAGGAAGGAAAACCTTCCAAATTAATTCTATGAGGCCAGTATCACCCTGATACCAAAACCAGGTAAAGAGACTTCACAAAAAGAGAACTGCATAATACCCTCCAGTATTATGCTAAGTGAAATAAGTCAATCAGAGAAAGACATGTATCATATGACCTCACTGATATGAAGAATTCTTAATCTTAGGAAACAAACTGAGGGTTGCTGGAGTGGTGGGGGGTGAGAGGGATGGGGTGGCTGGGTGATAGACATTGGGGAGGGTATGTGCTATGGTGAGTGCCGTGAATTGTGCAAGACTGTTGAATCACAGACCTGTACCTCTGAAACAAATAATACATTGTATGTTAAAAAAAAAAAAAAGAAGAAGATAGCAGGAGGGGAAGAATGAAGCGGGGGAGGGAATCAGAGAGGGAGATGAACCATGAGAGACTATGGACTCTGAGAAACAAACTGAGGGTTCTAGAGGGGAGGGGGGTGGGGGATGTGTTAGCCTGGTGATGGGTATTAAAGAGGGCACGTTCTGCATGGAGCACCGGGTGTTATATGCAAACAATGAATCACGGAACACTACATCAAAAACTAATGATGTAATGTATGGGAATTAACATAACAATAAAAAAAGATGCTCTTGCCACTAGAAAAAAAAAAAAAAAGAAAGAAAATGCTCTTAAAGAAAGAGCAGCAGGTACTAGTGGGAATATCACCAGCATGAGAATTAGAAGCCTGGAAGTTTTATCTCTATGATCTTCTGTCCTCATCTGCGGAGGCAATCCTATTTCAATATTGGGAGTTCTGGTAATTTCTCTACAGCATGCCTATCTTTGGATCAAATGAACACCTGGAAATGGAGTAAATGAGTCTTAAAGACTCAAAGTACCGTGGAGTTCCTACCGTGAAAACAAGATTTAGGTGACACCTAAATACTAAACATTCCAGCACAAGTCAACCTCTTCCTGTGAATTTAAGTAGATTTTGATCTATTTTTTTCTTATACAGCTTCACAGTTTACTGTCTTTTAGGGTAACTATGTACACATCATTTCTTGACAAATGTAATATTCAGGATATATTATATGTACATATTTTGAATATCATCTCAGCCAAAATAATGCCTTACAGAGAGCTGGCATTCATCAGAACTTTGTTGCACGGATGGGTGAAAAATAAGTGAATGAAAAAGTGGATCTTAAGGTTTGGCAAAAAGCAGAAGTTTTGAGATAGAAGTATGACATAGTTAAATAGTCGTATAATAAGTATGAAGTACACTCTAGATCATGATATAAATTCAAAAGAACATATTACATCGTATGTTGACCTCATAGAAGAGTCAAACTTTTTAAATAAATGAACAAGAAAGTGAATGAGTGAATACAATTCATTATTATAATACATAGAAAGCTTAGACTTTGATTTTTGTATAATGTGAGCTGCAGTAATTAACTGCTATATCCCACGATCATTTCATAATTATTACTTTAATAAGCTATATAACATTTGGCTCAGATGTTTGCTTTAATTAAAATTTAAATCCCATTTTATTTCCCTAATTTAGCAATGCAATATTGTGCACAAATTATTGGAGAAATGTTTTTGTTTTAGAATCAAATATAGAAGAATGGGAAAAAGAAGTTCAAAACATTTAATTTAGTGGAGAAATGTCAGAGACACACCTTTCACAGAATTATACAGAGAAAAGATTGTAGTGGGAAATGAGCTCAAATATAGCATCCATTATTCAGTATCTGGATCATGCATATTAATATGGTGTTAATTGGTAGGTTGGTAGCAAAACCTTTGGCCCCTAAAATCCCATAGTTCTGAATTTAGATAAATACTGAAATGAGAGATATAAATATTTAGGAAAAAAATTAAAATAATAGATAAAGCTATTTTATCTAACATTTTAATATTTATCAATCTGTATTAACTATGTTTTTGTTTGTTTGTTTTTGACCAGCACAATCATTATTGCTATTCACAATAAAACACAGTATCTGAAAAAGCGTAAAAAGAAGCTTAAATTATATTCATTGTGTTACTAATAAAGTACTCCATTATATTATGTTGCTTTGAGAATGGATGATATTCAAAATATGTACATATAATATATCCTGATGAACATAAAATCTTGATTGCCAAAGCATATAATTCACCCAATATGCCTGAAAATTAATTTGTCTTTATACACAAATAACCCTTTCATAGGCCTATTCCCAACAGAAACTTTATTAAAAGAGGAGAGATTCAAACTAATACAGTCTAGGATCACATAGTGATGGTCTATGAAATAAATCTTCAATACATAACCATGCCAAGTTGTGTTTCAATAGTTTTTAAAGTAATGATGTAATCAAAGTTTTACTTTTGTCTTGGCAAATATAATTAAATAATTAAATAAAATTAATTTCTTATATTCACAAAGGAAGCAAATTCTAAGTATAGAATATCTTGAACTTCTCAACAGAAAGATGCTTTTTAAAACAAGACAATTTTGGGCACCTGGGTGGCTCAGTTGGTTAAGCGACTGCCTTCGGCTCAGGTCATGATCCTGGAGTCCGGGGATCGAGTCCCACATCAGACTCCCTGCTCAGCAGGGAGTCTGCTTCTCCCTCTGACCCTCCTCCCTCTCATGCTCTCTGTCTCTCATTGTCTCTCTCGCAAATAAATAAAATCTTAAAAAAAAAAAAAATTTAAAACAAGACAATTTTTATCTGCAAGTTTAAATAACTGTATTCTAACCATGCTAGCAACATTCAAATTAATAGTTGTATAGCTTGCTATGGAGTGTAAATATTTATAAGTACTTGATACTTCCAAATGCTCATCATAATTGGCACTCACTGCAAACTGTAGTTAGACAGTCTAATGAATAATTCAACTATTTCTTAATTTGGAAGGAAAACCAATGTTTCTGAGAAGTGTGTTCTATTAGGGCTTTGACAGAAACATAGAGACCAGTGGTTTTCAAAATATGGTTCCCAGACCAGCTGCATCAGCATCATCTGTGAACCTAGAAATACAAGATCTTGGGATCCACCTTAGGTATATAGAATCTTCTGTAGGTAGAAGCCAGAATTTTGTGTCAATGAAATCATCCAACTGGTTCTGATGCAGGCCAAAGTTTAAGAGCCACTCAACAGGCCCATAGTTAATATCCTTTAGCCTCCTCTGATAGAGGCAAGTGGTGGCTGTCAGAAAGCAGGATGTATTTTCTGGTCTCACAGAGCTCAGGGTAGTCCCAGCAGAGGAGGGGCAGATGCCAAGACAGTCAAGGTCTAGACAGAGTATGAGGATAAAAATGGGTCCATATTTTAGAGGGACTTTGAGGTCAGAGCTGGAAGAGGAAAATTATCAATTAAGGTAAGGGTAAGGAAACTGATGTCAAGATTCAGGTGCAAGCAAAGGAGATCAAAGGACCACAAATTCCAAGAGAAAGTAAACTATTATAACCAGATAAAATGAAGGGCTTGGACACAGATTAAGCATATTTGCAACCTTAAGAAAATCATTTAAGCTCTCTAAAACTCTTCATCTTTGAAATGACAAATATAATACTAATTGTAGAATTATCATAAGATTTAATAGCAATAGTTGACATGAAGTGAACACCTATTATATGCCAGAAATAGGCAAAAGCTTTCATGCATTATCTCCATTGATCTCACATATTCTATGAGATTGTCATCAATATCACCTCCAGTCTACAGAACAGAAAACTTCAGTTTTGAGAGATTAAGTAGCTTTTCTAATTTCACATACCTGGTAAATCATGGAAATGAGATATAAACAGAGAGAAAAGTACTGGAGTATAGACTCTGCAGATAAAGTACTTAGTACACAGAGTAAATCTAAGTACTTAGCACTTAGTACACAGAGTAAATCCTCTAAGTAATGGGGAAGGAAAAAATTAGAAAAGATGTGTAAAATCTTCTGAAGAAATCAACTAATAAGGCTGGAAACACCTTCTTATCCATCAAAGTGCAATTCATTTCAATGATCTGTGTCTATTTTGAAAGACAAGGATGAAATGGGAAATTAATCTGGATGCTATTGTATTTATTCTCTTTAATATAATTATCACTTTGAAATTCCTTCCACTGCATTTAAAAGATTATAATACAACTTATAATTAAATTGTTAAATAAATACCCTCCTGCTGTAACAATATACAAGTGTGTTGATTTGAATATCCATATCTAAGAAAGTGATAGAAAGTGACAAGAGCTTTTATTTTTGCTTAATCAAATTAAAAATCTGGAAACCAAGATGGAGAAATAGAAAGGGAATGTCACAGAATTTACAACTAAATTAGAGATCATCAAGGGATTGATTGTTTCTCATTTTTATCTTCATTTAAGTTGAAAATTTGTACAGACACTGTGCCTCCTTATGTTATATAACTCTTTCCTGATGAGCAAAATGATACTACCATGTCCAATCAATAATATTTACAATTAGCTCCCATGGATTAGACTACTGTGAAAGTAAAATTTGTCAAAGATCATTTGGGTATTATATACTGAGATGAGGAAAATAATTTCCAATACTCTCTGAGCTCTAAAATGAAGAGCAGAGTGGTGATGTATATCACAGAGCTCGAGAACAGCCTGAGTATACTTTAAGGAGAGCCTGAAATGTTCAGGAGGGAATGAGTTCGTGGGAAGTCTGTACAGAAGAGGGCACTGCAGCTCTGTGACACAGCAGAAATGACCTCAGGGCTTTTCAATAGTTACCAGTGGAACTGGGCCAAAGGATAAAGCCGTAATTCTGAGGCGTACCTGGCAGAAACACTTCTTGCCACATTTACTGCCATTGTATTCAAGGAGCAAAATCAAAATTTTGATGAGAAGTTGGCAATAATTTGCACAAGAAAAGCTCTATAATTTGCAAATCTCCTCCACCCCACCTCTACCCAGCTCTTACTGAGGGAAAGTGCTACAGGAATTGCTGTTCAAATTCACAAATCCTAACCTAGATCTGAAGTTTGCTTCTTCTTTAGCCTTTGGCAAGTTACTTAATCTCTTTCTGTCTTGTTTTTCTCATTTGAAAAATGAGGATAATAATACTTTATTCTTTCCCAGAGTTGTGGTGAAGATTAATGCATTTTGAAGAACTTTGAAAGGAAAAAAAAAAAAAAAAACTACTCATGTACAGCGCAGTATTGTCTTCCTTTTCTTTTAAAATAATACAAGAACTTGCTGTCCAGCAGCACCATGAAAAAAAGATTTTTCTAGACTCAGCTCTTCAGCGGTATTTATATACGTTCAACTACTTGGTTTAGTGTCCAGTGATCTACACAAACAAACAAGGTTAATGAACATTTGCTCTTTTGGCTCCTGAGCATAAATTTCCTCTTATTTTCCTAACTGCAGTGGGGATTTCTTCTGGGGAACTCCCTCTTTCCTACTCTTGCACTCTTTGTGGTGCTATATTTCAATGTATCCTGCATTCCTTTTCTTAAACTAAGCCAATCTGATTGGGTGCTTTGAAAGAATGTTCTAAGTTAATGAAAAGATAATTAAAGAAAATCAAACTATATAGAGCATACACTCCAGTTACTTTCTGAATTTTTTTCCCTAGTTTTTCTAGCTAATTCTGAAATTAACAAATATGATTCCAATCAAAAACTGGCTTAAGTTAACCAGAGTCAATACATCAATTCATATTATTTGAGAACTAAAAATTCATAGAAATAAGAAAGCTCTGGGTATGGCTAATAAGCAGGACACTCCAAAGAACAAAACTTATGAGCATTGTACAAAAGTCAAGTTAATGACTTGTAGTGCCAAAAAAAATTAAAAAGTAAAAAAAAAAAAAAAAAAATCCAGATTTGAGAAAAGAGGAATTTGCTGAGTTGCCAGAATAGAACTGTAATCCTTTAACCAGTTCCCGCCCTTGATTCAGTTCTACAAACTCAGATACCACTAAAGAAGAGGTTGAGTGATGCTGAGAAAGGATATTCCTATAACAATACAAGTGCACATTGCCAATGTTCTAATCTTCCCCTCAGATACCTGCAGCCATTCTTGTATGTTCATGTGTCCTGAGCAAGGAGAAAAGCCAAGTCTTTTAAGAACCACTGGATTTAGATCTGAACTAATGCTAATCCCAGCATAGTCCGAATGCCACTGTGGTCTCACTGTCAATGGAGGAATTCATGGAAGTCAAATGATTTTAGCTCATGTCTTAGAAGATCCAATAGGATTGAAATCCACGTAGGATAATTTCCTGTTACTGACTGTGGAGTTGAAATAGATAACTTAAGTAATGGGGAAGATTCAGTGAATCCTGACTTGTGAAATTGACATTAAAGATAAGATATTTATTGAACACAGACTATGCTTTGACAATGGTTATCAAACTAGTTGTTTGAAACTTGAGAGTGCATCAAAATCAGTTGGTGGGCTTCTTAAACACAGATTGCTGAGCCCATCACTAGAGTCTTTAATTTATTCAGCAGGTCTCGGTGAGGCCCAATAATGTACATTTTTAATAAGTTCCCTGTTTGATACTGATACTGCTGGTTCCGGGGCCCACACTTTAGAAACCACTGTGCTAGGCCATGATTTTGGCAATTTGAACTCTGTTGTGATTTTGAGAATTTTTTTTTACCTTATTGAGTTTACGTTCTAGTAGGAGAAACAAAGTGAAAAATATGAATGTACAGTATGATCTCACGTAGTACCGAGTATAATAAAGGAAAAAGAGCAGGGTAAGGAATAAAAAATGTAGGAAATGCAGTTTTTAAAAGGATGATCAAGGAGGGCCTCTTGAGGAACTAGTATTTAAGCAGAGTTCTCAAGAAGAGGAGTCATATGAGATAGGAGCTTTCCCCAGAGAAAAACACCTTAAAACAGGAAAGATATTGTTAAGAAGGGCTGACTTTCTAACATAATACAATAGTGTTCTAGCTAGTGACTTGGAAGATGCACAAAACATGATTACAACTATATTCTCATTCAAATCTCCTAGTTCATTGTGATCAGAACACCAGAGGATCTAAAAGAATGATATTTAATTCTCACATAAGTATAGGAAAGTGGTGACTCCACAGTTGAATCTGCTATTTCAGATATGCTCTCCTGGTTGCAGCAAATCCAGTCATCACCTGATAACACCTATTGCTAATGATCCATCAAATAAATTTGTCTGCATTCTAATGTGAGCATGAAAATAAATGATGGATATGAGGTGTGGCTAAAGACAAGCCTATAATGCAATGGGTGGGGAAGGATAAACATCATTAAAAAAGCTACAGACATCTTAACATGTGACAAAAGTTAGCACCGCAAAGCACCTTTCTTGTTCTTTCATTTATATTTACACATATTTTAATTAACTTTCTCTCTCAATTTTCTTTCTTTCTACTGTATCTGAAGTGTGTTGGTGGTTTTTCAAGCACTTACCACTTAACCCACAGAATGAAGAAAGACAAAAAAATCAATTGGGTCAAGAGTAGAAGTGGATAGTGTCTAGACATAGAGTTCACTATAATAACAATGAGATCTGTCTCATTGTGAAAAGTACCATGTGAAAAATAACTCCGTCATTTTAGATGAGACCATTGTAGAAACCAGAAGTATGAGAAGGAAGGGAAAGTAAGGTAGCACAAAGGAAAGACACCATCAACACAGGCTATTTTTGGCACTTGTCATCCATAGCACATTCTTAAAAGATACCAATTTTCTTTGGGGTAATTATCTTTCTCCACTAGTGTGCTCTGAAATCAGGCCACGCTGCTTTTCCATAATGGAAACCAGTGTTTTCTCTGGAATAACCTTCTGCTAGGTATATATTCTCACTTGGGTATGGCCAAGAGGCTACCTCATAATCCCCTTCTGTAAGACTGGGGATTTCTTTTCTCACCTTTTCTCAAGTGGAATGACAAAAAAAAAAACAAAAATAAAAACAAAACAAAACAAACAAAAAAAACTATTGGAAGCTATCATTTCTTTCAGTGAAAGAACTCAAGCTGAGTTTCGTTAAAAGATATTCTCAATGCAGATACTGTGAAGTCCTGAATTCTTTGCTGTCCCAAGACTAATGATTCACTCAGTTCTTTTTTGAAAGCCTCATACCTTCTCAACAATTTTCTAAAAAGTTTTTTATGTGATATTTACAATAAAATTACTATAAGTTCGTTTGAACAATTTCAAATGTTTTTTGGCCATTTATATTTATTATTTTATGAGTTGCTTCATCATAACCTTTGCCTAGTTTTCTAATATTCTGTTTTTTGTTTTCTTGTCATTTTAGGCTAGTTCTTTACATAATATGGGCACTAAAATCTGTCTTTTTAAATGTAACAAGTATATTAACCTCATCTGCTGATTTAAAAATGTTTATGGTATAGTTTTCCTTCAGAAACCGTAAGTTCATATTGTCAGACAAATAAATATATATTGTTTAAATCTTATTACTTTTGGCCTTTCCAACTTGCAAGTGAAAGTGTTTTCCTGGGCGCCTGGGTGGCTCAGTTGGTTAAGCGACTGCCTTCGGCTCAGGTCATGATCCCAGGGTCCTGGGACCGAGTCCCGCATCGGGCTCCCTGCTCAGCAAGGAGTCTGCTTCTCCCTCTGACCCTCCCCCCTCTCATGCTCTCTCTCTATCTCATTCTCTCTCAAATAAATAAATAAAATCTTTTTTAAAAAAAAAGAAAATGTTTTCCTGTATTCTAAAACTTTTCTAATTTTGTTTGTTGTTTTTTTTTTTTTAATATTTTATTTATTTGACAGAGAGAGACACAGCGAGAGAGGGAACACAAGCAGGGGGAGTGGGAGAGGGAGGAGCAGGCTCTCCGTGGAGCAGGGAGCCTGATGTGGGGCTCGATCCCAGGACCCTGGGATCATGACCTGAGCCGAAGGCAGACGCTTAACGACTGAGCTACCCAGGTGCCCTTAATTTTGTTTTTATACTTAGAACTTCACACAAAATTTGTATATAATGTGAGGCAGACAAACTTTTGTTTAAAGAGATGGCAAAGGAGCACCTGGGTAGCTTAGTCAGTTAAGTGTCTGCCTTCTGCTCAGGTCCTGATCTCAGGGTCTTGGATTGGATCCCTGCATCAGGTTTCCCACTCAGTGGGGAGTCCACCTTGTTTCATGTCAGGCTCCCAAATCAGTGGGGAATCTGCTTCTCCCTCTGACTCTGTCCCTCCTTCTCCCTCCCCTCCCCTGCACATGTTCTCTTTCTCTCAAATAAATAAATAAATAAATAAATAAATAAAATCTTTAAAAATAAATAAATAAATAGATGGCAAATTTTCTCAGCACCATTTTTGAACAGGTCACACTTTCCAATTGACATAAGATTGCACTGTTTTATCATCTCTCTCATTTATTTCCACAATAGCACACTATCATAATCTTATTTATTTACTTAATTACTTACTATCATTTTGCCCCAAGTGGAATTCAAGCTTCATGAGGGCAATGAACTCACCTGTCTTCTTCAACACTTCATTTCTAGAGCCTAGAAAGTGCTGGCACATAGTAGGTAACAAAAATATTTGTAGAATAAATGAATAATTTTTTAAATACCCAAGTGAGCAATTTTTTTAGCAATTAAATTTTTTTGAGTAAAGTGTGAATATTTGTAAATATTATATAGATGTAGATATGAATAAACACACATATGTGCACTACATTTGTATATATATATATACACACATATACACACACACACACATATATAACTACACACATATTTGCGTTTATATATGAGTATGTTATTTCGGTACCTGCTAAATTTAGATATATTTGATCTATTGAGAAGAGTAAATTAAAACCTTCTGGTGCTATTTTGTTTCTCTCAATATCCTGGTTTTTTTATATGTTATACATTTTTAAGAATATTGTATACTATTAATTGCTTAAGAAATAATAATGGTTATTTATTTTGAATGGCATTTGTATCTTTAATATACCTCTGTCTCATTAAATATTTTTGTCTTAAATTTATCATTGTGTAATTTACTTGGGTTTCTGTATTTTTTGAGTTTTCTCAAGCCTTTATTTTTAGTACTTCTCTGACATTTTATTATACATAGTATTGCTGGATAGTATTGAAGACATTGCCTAATGTAGATAATGTTGAGTAAATGAGTAATTACACAATTTCACTATTTCATTCTGCAGATTTATTTGAAACTAATATATATTTTTTTAATGAACTTCCAACAATCCTTGAAGTATTAGTGAGAAATAGTTTAAGTAAGAAGAGCCATGTTACATTTGTCAGTACCACCTTGGGGACTAACCAGGGTGAAAGGTAGGGTATTTTTAGTGTGCTTTGTTATTGTTAATGGGTCCACCTACACTTGTTCCTCAAAAACAACGTTTAATCGCAAGATCTTCTATCCTTCTGTTAGTTGAGGACAAACTGACATGAATAGTTGAGAGATGGTGCAATATAATAAAGAGCTAATATGTTTGAACACAATACTTGATTTACATCCTGAAGGGATTTCACTTCTTGAGTTAAGAACTGATACTTCGATCATGTCTGCTATTATGTGATACTTTTAGTCATTTTTTTCTTAAAGTCAGCTCCACCAAATGTATTGTTTTGCATGGGTAGTCAGATTTCAATTCTGAAGTCACTTTTTCAGAGACTTTTCCTTGAATTATTAAATGTTGTTTATTAATCAAATGGAAACCACAAATAATGAGAAAGAAAAAAATTCAAGGCATTTGCAGATATAAAACTTGAACATGGAGACCTGGTTTCAGGTGAAAGCAAAGCTTATTTAATAATATTTTTCAAAAAAATGTTCATCTTTTCTATCCTCATTGTTATAATGGAATTTTGTCAAAGAATGTTCCCTTTACTATTATTTTTGTGAGAGAAAAGGGCCAAAAGCATTTTTGCTGAGAGAGGTGATTTTCAGTTAAAAGCAGAAACTAGATTCATTGTTTTATGGAATGAACAGTCTCATAAAATATGGTGGGAATTATTGTTTGCTTTCAGCAATTTAATTAAAAGCTCAAACAAGTAAAGCCCACAGGAGATTTCTACCAAAGCCTAATTTATTGCTAAATGCTATTCTGAGTAATACAGCACAGAAAGTAGAATGTCTGGTGTAAGTAGCCTAATTTATGAAGTGAATTAATAAATTTAGCAGTTCTTAGAAAGTATACATTTCTATGTTGCACATTCTCTTAAATATTCATGTCAGGTTTGTCCTAAGCTAATGAGAGGATAGAAATTCTTGTGATTAAATGTTGATCTGGAGGAACAAGTGTAGGTGGACCCATTAACTACTTTAACTCAGTCTTGAAGAGGCCATTCTGCCATCCTGTCAAGCCAAGTTGGTGGGGAATATACTGAGATCGGTGAATTCCATAAGTCTGGGCCTATTGCCACAAATCTTTTGGTGTGAAGTGAGCAACTTGATCAGAAGTAATGTTTTGTGGAATATCACAAAAGTGGATATCACAAAAGGCATCCTGTAAATCCACAAATGGTAGTTTTGGCAGAAACATTATATTCAGGAAACACAGATCCAAGTGCAGAGTAAGTGTCTATTTCAGTAAAACCAAAATGCTGCCCCTTTCATGATTGCAGTTGTCCAATTTAATCAATCTTTCACCAGAGAACTGGCTGACCACCCAGGGGATGTTGCCATATCAGGGATTCAGTGTTGGTCTCTCCTGCTGACAGATTAACACTCAACAGCGGGCATAGCCAGGTCAGACTTGGTAATTGGAAGTCCATGTTGTTGAACCCAGGCATAACCTTCATTCCTGCCACTTTGTTCATGAGCTGCTGGGTAATGATAGTAGTAGCTGTGGAAAGAGGACGACTGGCTTCCACAGAACGTGCCACCCTCTCCACTTGATGATTAAAAACCTCCTCAGCTGAGCTCACACTACAGTGCACATTTTCATGGAATGCAAATTTCTTTGCGATTTTTACCAATTCAGAATGGTCTATCCACTTTTGGTGGATTTCTTGACAGGAATGGAGACAAAGACATACCAAATTAATTACAGCATACCAAATACCAGGGGATGTGGTAGTTTGCCCAAAGAGGGAAGCCACATCTGGTACACCAGCAGCATTTGGGGTCATTACCTGGTAAAGTTTGCTATAATCCATTGACATTTTCCAAGGTCCATCTTGCTTCTCTGCACAGGCTAAAGTGAGGGTTGAGTGGGTATATGGTGGAAATAATGAACTCTGCATTTTTCACATTCTTGATGGTGGTACTAATTTCTGAAATCCATCAATACTACAATCAGAATTGCAGCATTGCTTTTGATTCACTACTTTCTTATGGAAAGGCAATTCTAATATCTTTCACTTAACCTTTTCAATTATAGGAGTCCTCACTCCACAGGTCAGGGAAACAATGTGGGGATTCTGCCATCTACTGTGTATGCCCATTTCAATTATGCATTCCATTTCCCCAGAACTGGGGAAATAACCATCTTCAGTGGGATTCAGGAACCCACTGGGCCCACTGTGAGATGAACTAGAGGTAAAACTCTCTCGGTCACCAGCATCCATATGCTTCTTCTCTGAGTGGTGGACCATAGTGGCATTTTGGGTCTCCTGGAATTAGTATCAGTTCAGAGCTAGTATCTCATAGTCCCCCAAAAGGTCTAATTATTTCCTTTTCTTAAACACACAGTTATCCTGCTAAAAAGCCATATGTCCCTTTGGAGAACACTGGGAGGAAGACTATACATTTCTGGGAGTATACCAGGGTCCTTCCTTAAGGAGTTCTTGGTTGGTAAGCCGGCTCTAGTCTGGTACTGAATGAGGTACCATGGCTCTCTGTTTTATTTTTTAGGTTAGACTTTTATTTATTTGACCTAGAGATTTTATGCTTAATGGACCAAGTAAGAACTTACTTGAATTCTTATTTCACTTGTAAGAACACCATGATCAACTAGTTAGCCAACTTCATAGGTCTGGGTGACACAGACTGTTCTGACTGCAGCTCTGACTCTATTGTCCATTACAGGAGCCATGACCATCTTGCCTTTGACATTTGAATGCTTCCATCGGTACTTGCACCCTGAGATTCAGTAACTCCTGTTGCCTTTGGCTTTTTCTATTTAGTAACTGCAAGTCCCACTATGAGGTCTGACCTACAGAGAAGAGTGAAAACACAGCCTTTTAAAAATGCTGAGGCTCCCCTCACAACTTTATTTTTTATGGTGGTGGTAAAAGGTATGTTCTAGACCCTTTCAGCATGGGTGAGTCATCTTAGATGATAAATCCAGTCTAACATTCTTATTTCCCTAAGCCTTTGAATTCCTTCCTCTATATTAAACCAGGACAGATCTGGCATTTCTAATTTGTTCATTCTGGATCACCTTTTGGACCATGTTTCAGCCAACCAAATAAACTATTAGAGCTCTTTCTAACTTCTCAAACATCAACATTAAATGCAGAATCTCTGTTTAGTGAGCACATATCAATAAATTTGACCAGATCGAAATTTATGTTCCTTCCACCACTATTCTATAGCCTCATTATGCATTCCCATACATGTTACCTGGATTTTTGTCTGAATACATTAGAAAACAGAAGTAGTTCTTTTGTAGTGTAACACACTTCCTCATGGAGCACACTTTGTACCTCACCTTTAGGGGCCTCCTATGATGACTTCAGTCTAGTTATGGTCAAGAAGCAAAGAGAACTACTGGAGGTAGGTCCTAAGGAAAATCTGTATTGTCTTGCATGGCAACTGGAGGCCATTACCATTTCCTCAGGTAAGCATAGTTAATCCTCCCAGATGGCGGTAGCAAGGTTGCTACCACTGGAGGTGGGGAATCTGCTTCTGCTGATAGTGGGTAGATCACTTCTCTCCAGGGGGTCAGGAGATTGCTTCCACTGGGGGTAAGGAGGCCCATTACTCTAGATAGTTTTTCCTATCTCATTGAAATGCCTTGTAAACATAATTCTATATTTGAATGGTATTTCATTATGTGCATTAAATGTGATCATTTTAATTATTTCTCTAATGTTGAAGATTTAATTTCATTCTAAAAATTTGTAAATAATGCACTATCATAAATCTTTGCCTGAGTTTTGGATTGTTCTCCCTAGAAGAAAGTTATTCAACTGTGATAACTGGTTCAAAAAAGGAGAACATTTTAGAAGCCCTTAGCACACATTTGTAAACTGCTTCATGAAAAGATTGAATAAACTTCTATTCCAACAAATGGTGAATGATAGCCTCACCCACATGGGCCAGGATTGAATGCTATGCTTTGTTTTTGCTAATGTTATAATAAAGATTTCATGTACTACAAGTGAAATTGAATATATTTATGAATTGTCAGATTTTGTGTTTTCTCTTTCCAGATATTTTATTGGGGTCTCATGTCTGACAGTTTTGAGTGAATAAGTTAGTAGTTTCCCTTGCTTAGTTCAAAAAAAAATGGATAATGAGCCATCTATTCTGGCCTGCTGTGTTAGCAATTAATTCAGAGACATGAACACTGATGGAAAGTTTTGAGAGAAAGAAGTAGGATACAAAAGTAAATATTTTCTTGAATTTCTAGGATTGTTGAGGATCCTGCTCCTTAGAACTTTCCCTGTCTGAGGATTACCATACAATTTTCCAAGGCAAGTTTTATCAATAGCTTCTCAACAAAGTAGGAAGAAGACATATTTTAATTTATATTAGGAAGAAAATTTGACTGATTAGATGTGAAAAAGGAAGATATGATCTTCACAGGAATTTCTTATAATAAATATTTATGATTATGTAACTTGATGGATTTGAAGCACTTTCATATTCTCTGTCTCATTCAATATTTATAATAATCAAGGAAGGCAGAGAAAGATATAAACAGATAAAAATATATATAAAACAGGGTAGATCCATTCAGCTTATGAAATTATGAAATATATCATTTCCTACGTTGTAAAATGCTAATGGTTCTGGAAGATAATAGCACGATGAAGAGAGATAAATAAAAGGTTGAATATATAAACAGGAACGTATTAATATATATAAACATCTGTCTTTAAATCCATTGCTATACCCTCTTCCTAAGAGGGAAATCAGGTAAGGAGGAAAATATTCCTTTGCATTTCACAAGAATATTAATAGCCAGGATGAATAAGCAGAGATCTATGCCTTGGAGAGAGAGGCCAGTAGAAATGCTTTGACCCCATTCAGAGCATCACCCCTGCAATAGCTTCAAGGCCAAAAGCTATTATATCCCTGCTTGGCTAGTGCTCATATCAATAATGGTGGGGCAATTCCAACTTGATGAAGACTAAGGTTGTGTGAGTGATGGAGGCTGAGAAGAACTGATGAAGCAAAGTCTTTTGTTGTGATTGGCACCTCTATGAAAGCTATGGAAGCCAGTGGCCACAAAGTCCTGGTTTGGTTGACTGCACCACAGAACAGTAACCATAACTCTTTTTGTGGATGGGGATAAGACATTCCTGGAGGACTTCCAAAATTATCTTAGGCAGAGGGACCCTGTAAGGGGCCAATGTTCCATCCAGCCAGAGGTATCAAGAGCCATTACAATTTCAGTATTGTAATAATCACTTCATAGAGGATCTGTCCAACTCAAAATGATACACTTAATTTCTCCTTGCACACATAATGATTTTTCTTAAACCATGGCTTATCTTTGCTAAGTGGTCCCACTTCTTAGACAATGTTGATTAGAACAGAGTGGACATCTGACACAAACTATGCAGATCATTGAAATGTAAATAACGTAGCCAGGAAACAGGGAGATGTCAACCTTTATTGACTGTGTGAACTTTGGTGGCCTGGATCCCTAGGATCCTGAGAGCAATTTTGGCCCTGGTCTGGCCTCTTTACAGGCTGCATCCCTGCTCTTGAAGCCTACTATCTTTTGGTAACTTCATCATTTTGGTTTACAATATCTTGTTGGTTCATGTGTTTAGAGAAAAAAAAATATATAGTCCCAACTAATTATATATTAATAACAACCTGATGAAACATGGAGCATTTGCATCATGTCATATCATATTATTGGCATTTGATTTTTCCATGTCATTATCTCTTTTTTACATGATGAGTTTCTCAACCTAGTATAATACATCTTAGTTTTATCTCCATGTAATTATAGAATACTGTAGTACACATTAAATTTTTTTGAATTATCTTCTTGTAAAATAAAAAAAAAAAATAGCACCTTTTATTCTTAAGTCCATGTTTTGGACTTTATTTTTGAGAACCTGAGTAGTAGGAAACTATTTTCCTGGAATGTTATGAAGGTAGTCAAGCATTAGTGGGGAGATAGAATATATGAAATTTAAGATCTCCATGCCTCCTAACACTCTGCATCTAAACAAACTACCATATATCAGATATTTAACTTTCAATTTTATTTTACAAAAAAAGATATTTGTTGTTAGTAGCATTCTAATATAAGACAACTTGAAAAAATATAACATAAACTCCCATGGAAAAGATTCAGTATTTAATACCAGCATTCTTGGTGGGTAGAAGACAGATGAAGAAAAAAACAACATCTCTTTAAGGAGGGAACAAACATAGAAAAGCTAACAGGCTTGAATGAACTTTGATCTGCAGCAGAAGCTTCCTGCAGTTACTGACTTCACAGAGACAGAGGGGTAATGAGATTCCTGCAGATGAACACAGCAAACTAAAGGTAGATTCATTGAGCCCAACATTGTTGCTGTGCATTAATTTTCAGATAATGGAGCACAACTAAAATAGGTGCAGGCTGAAGGCTGCAATGTAGACTTCAACTTTAGAGGAAGTCAGTGGGACATGAAGAAGAATAGGCCATCCTCACTGCCAGAGAGTTAAAAAAATAATCCAGGGCTAATATTATTAGAATCAGATGTGCTGCATTGGCAAGCTTCTTAGCTGTGTTTTAGGAAGATAAAATTGTATGATTCATTTTTTAAAAAGACATTGAATATAAACAGACACTTTTGGTGTAGAGTCTTAAATGTTTTCTAATGGCAATTTTATAGGATATTCATTCCTTTATTCAGTGATCATAAATACAATTAAACATTTGCTATGTGTCAGGCTCATTATTCCTATCCTTTAGAAGCTCAGAATCTCCTTAGTGAAATAAAACACCAGTGATTCCAGAAGAAGATGGAGAGTGGTTTTTGCCTGTGTACAGGGTGTGTAGGGTGGTGGGGTACAGAGAGGATGATCTCGTTGTACTCAGACCGGGGAAGAGGTTTCCAGAACAGATTTTTTCATGGAATCCTTGGCCTCAATGTTTCTCATAGCACGTAAACAGCTTTTCTTTTAAATTTTTTTAATTGCTCAGTTGAAATCTGAGGGTGACTTATATTTATAACTTAGTTTATGTATGTTTATTTTAATGCAATATTCTTAGATTCTGTGGTAGACTCAAACTTATTTTTTGAGAGAAGTAGATACTCCACGAAGGATTTATATATTTTTTTCTCTGTGACAGCATTAAGGATTAATAAAAATGACTCTAACTGGATTAGGTCAATTATCCCATGCACTAATTTCCCCAAATTTGGTGCACACACACAGGTATGTGAATGTGTGTATATATACACACACA
The DNA here is from genome assembly GCF_011800145.1 of Mirounga leonina. Taxonomy (NCBI): domain Eukaryota; kingdom Metazoa; phylum Chordata; class Mammalia; order Carnivora; family Phocidae; genus Mirounga; species Mirounga leonina. Next base: position 1,350,414 of record NW_023270233.1, read on the forward strand.
CACACACACACACACATATATATACACATACATATCCGCATATCTATCTATTATCTATCTATTTATCATCATCTATCTATCATCTATCTATACATGCATACACACACACAACACATACACACACAGGGGGTATTGAAATTAAAGTGCATCTGAATATTTTTTCAAGGCCAGATGCAAGTTAGGCTTGCTAGAAATAAGTGTGTCACAGTGACAGGTTTTTTTGGATCCCCCTTCCCCTTGGAGCTGGATTGAACATAAGATGTGCTCCCAAGGAATCAAGTTTAGAAATAGAAAAATAGTAACTTTACACAGGAGAAACTTGGCAAACACTTACCTTAACCAATGATGTCATGTGGAGATCACGTACACCAGGATGGGATGGATGAGAAGGGCACTTCATTTCTTTTATACTCTTTCTAAAAGTCATAAGCCCAATCTAATCATGAGATAAATGTTAGACAAATCTAGAGTGGAGGACAGTCTACAGGGCATGTGGATAGCACTCCTCAAGAACGTCAGGGTCTTGAAAAACAAGGAAAAACTGAGAAACCATCCCACACCAGAGGAGACTGGGGAGACATGATTAATAAATGCAATGTGGTGTCCTGGATTGGAGCCTGTAACAGAGAGAGGACATCAATGAAAAGACCAGCAAAATCTAAACAAAGTCTGGAGTTTAGTTAATAGTCATTACCAATGTTGGTTTATAAATTTTGACAGAGTTCAGTTTGTACCACAACATGAGGTGCAAATAAGGGGGAAAACTGAATAAGGTGTTTATGTGAACTTTGTACTATCTTTGCAATGTTTCCGTAAATCTAAAATTTTTCCTCTCAAATTAAAGAAAAATCCTTTCAGAGAACTATCTAATGTGATAGTGATAATGCCTAATTTCTAATAAATCATTTTAAAAGTTTCACTTCAAACCAATCCAAGAAATGAACCAGAATGTGTTGTAATTTAATGAGAATGTTTTGTCAAGTCTTTGTAGCTGTGAGTGAAAAAGAACCTGTGATAATAAATGACAGAAATTATTAATACCCACAACTGAACAAGATATAAGGCATCTCATTGAAGTGAAATGTGCCTTCAAAGTTAAGTATTTTTTTTTCCATTTCTTTTTCCTGTAATTAGCTACACTTTGCAGTGTGATAGAGATAGATGACAATCTACAAAAGTCATTTAAATATATTACAGAATTCTTTCAGACACCCTTCAAATACTGTGAACCCAACAAATTAAAAGAAAAAATGTAAAATGTACAATTACTGCAAATTTCTATTTTATATGTGCTATCTTATCTTAGAAAGAGCATAAGACTTATATATATTTTTTCTTATTGTATATGGATAGTAAACGAAATAGGTTACAACAAAATTAACATATACTGGAATGCTTGGATGGTATAGTTTCATACAGTTGTACTATTATATATGTTGTAAATATATATAATATATAATAAATAAATAATACATACAATGACATTATATAGTACCATTTACATATGTTATATTCTCTATGTATGTTCTAAGAGAACACTTTTGAAATAGAGTTTCTTCTTTCTCAATTTTCTTAACTTCAAACCTTCATTTAAAGCCACCTCACCTTAAGTACCTTGCAAGCATTTTTAGAGACACCAATATCCAGACTTTTGAGGTTCACAGCACACTACCTCACAAGCTTTTGACAAGCACAACTCTACTGACTTTCTAGTTTATTTAAGCTAATTGTGAAAGTTACTCGTGGCTCTTATTATCACACTGTTCTCTTGGACCACAGCAGCTAGAAGCAGGGTGCTGTCATAAAAGGATTGTAAGTTGAACTTTCTGAAAGCACTGATATCAACCAGTTTTAATGAAAACAAAAGTGGCAATTTCACATGGTCCAGCCTAATACACAAGTATTATAGCATTATTCTCCTCACATCTTCCCACCATTTTCTGATCTACTGAAATTGCCTTTATCTAACCTGCTATTTGACTTCTCACTAATCCCTGGAAATCAACCTGCAATTAACTTAGATTTTTTTAGCCAGTGTAAGGTGAGTATAAAATCCTAGGGTCATGGCTCTTCTTTTTATTTGTGGTGTAATTTGGTAACACATTTCTCTGGCTCTCTAAGCTCAGTTTGCTCATGGAGAAAAAAGGATAAAGGGATAAAACATGTTTTATCCTTAACATGTTTGGGGAAGATTACATAAAGGTAAAAATATACACATTGAGAAGTATAGGAGATCATTGATAAATGGTAATTTCCTTTCTTTCTCTAGATTTTTGGGTGTCACTCCCAGGCTGAATCTCGAGGTCAACCCTTACAACCATTACAGGCCCTCAGTACAAATCATTGTTTTAGCAAGTAATTGATGAACTCCTATGTTTCTAGCTCTATGTAGTGTTCTGATGATTATTGGTAAATAAATAAATAGTAACCTTCATTGAGTTTACCACTTAATAAAAAAGCCTCTAAGAAAATGAGTGAATAAACACATGAAAGCAGAATTGTATTAAACTAAAGGTTTTGAAGAAAGCAAACAAGGTGCGATAGAACAACAGAATATTAGTGGCTCAGTAAAAGGAGCCCTCTCTCTCTTTCTCTCTGATTTATTTTCCCAATCCAACATCTTTTTCCTCACTACTGCTTCAGAATTGGTTAATTTTGTTAAAGAAAGTCAAAATATGTGACTGATTGTTTTAATGATAATGGATTCTGTTTGAACCTTATCACTATTTATGAGCCCTAAATAAAAGGACTGACAAGGAACAAAGTTTTTCAGCGATTCCTTAAATACCCAACCATATTCAAACAATGTAGTTTGGAGAGCTGGATTATTTCATTCCAGTCCCTTACTTCTGAGAGGGTGTTTTGAAGAAAGGGGTTGACAGTCATCTCTCAAAAAAAGAGGGGATACAAAACACAAGAGGAGAGCAGGGACTGGCCAGAAAAGGAGATTCAGGAATTGCCATAGGAAGAGTTGGGGGCTGTGAGATCATTCATAATAACCAGCCTCTTCTTTGGTTTTCAGTTACTTCCTCTTCTTTAAGAGCCACCCCACCTTCCTTTTGCTCATTTTACCTTGCTGTTTATTTTGTTGTTCTAAGGGAGCAATCTTGTTTTTTTTTAAGATTTTATTATTTATTTGAAATAGAGAGAGACAGAGATAGTGACAGAGATAGCAACAAAAAGCACAGGTGGGGAGAAGAGGGAGAAGCAGGCTTCCCCAGTGAGCAGGGAGCCTATCATGGGGCTCTATCCCAGAACCCTGGGATTATGACCTGAGCCGAAGGCAGACACTTAACCGACTGAGCCACCCAGGCACCCCTCAAGGGAGCAATCTTTTGAAAGCTTGCTTATCCATTATTTCCAGCAGCTAAAAGTTTTCTTTTGTCTGGGCCTTCTCATAAACTCCCTATCTACTCTGAATTTACATAACCATTTATCTTTCTGTTTCTTATGTTCCTTAAACTTTCAACTTTGAGCTCTCATTGCTCAGGTATAGATACCATTTCCTCTACGAGATTTTGCCTCTTCTGAGATCAGGGTCATATTTTGTATGTCCACATCTTTCAAGGTGTCTGTCATATTGCCTTGTGCAAGACACATATTTAAAAGGGTTTGAGAGAATAAAGTTGATGCAGTGTTTATTCATAATTCTTTACTTTCTGAGCATCAGTGAAGGAAAACATTTCTACAGCTGCAGTGAATGTTTTCTATATAAAAAATCATAAAGTGTTTCTAATAAAGACGCTTTGTTCCGATTGTGGCTCTAAGTTGAAGTACATAACTTTTAAGATCTCATATATGGCTACTTTGAAGAGAACAACGTTTCTAACAAGTTAAGACTTAATTGGAACAAAAGATTCTTTCAATGAAAGAACTGTAAAAATGCTTGAGGTTCTTTAACTGATAGAATTAAACTCTTTCTTTTTTATTATTTTATTATTATTATTATTTTAAATAAAAAAATAATAAAGAATTTAACTCTTTCTAACTGGGAACTACTCCTCAGGTTTTCTATGCTTAACTGGCTTCTGAATAATCAATATGTACTTATCTGAACAGTAGTCCTCTGGGTACTTATTATATGAAGACACAGAAATGTATCAGTGCCTCCAATGTACCTACCATTTTACTTTCCTCCTTCCTTCCTTTTTGACCCACTTTTTGCTTCCTATCTCTTAAACTTGTCATTGGTGTGGGGGGGGGGGACACATCGCTATTTAGGTGTATATTGATTATGGACCTTCACTCTGGGTGTTATAGTTTGAGAATGCACTTGGCAGTTTATTTCTGGTCCACAGAGGGGAAGAATGATCAGTAAGTCTCATTTATTTGCTTCTGTCCCTTCTGAAAAGTACTGAGACAATTCTTTCAACTTCCTTGCTGTCCTCATGGAGGGCACCCAATATACTTCTGAACAGGGCTGAAGTATAGATGTTATTTGTCCCTCTGTCATCACCTTATTCTGATGTAGTATTTTCCTAATTACAGCTGTAAGACAGTTTTTGGTCAGAGACTCTGGATAAATAATTCTCCCAATTTATCCTAGTGGAAAAAGTTGGCAAATACGTCATAGTCTACCTTTTCCCCCAAATTAACAGAAACATTTATGTAAATGGTACACATTAGCAGCTGACCTTGAAGAATAATAGCATTTCCCACATATAAACAGGTCTCCACTTGGCACTTCACTTGGGATAATGATCAGGAACAGGTGTTTATTCTCAGTTTGCAGGTTAATTATGGATCCATTAAAGTTTAGAAGTTGAGCATTTCTCTCATGTGATTCCAAATTTTGCTATTTTCATCCACACAGTGGGTTTATGTTCTCTTATTTCCAAAGAACATATGCTCTGCAATGGTAATATGGTCCATAGCATATTCAATATTACATAAACATTCTTTCTCTTGAAGAATTTACCTACAAATGTGATATATACTTAGCTCCCTTCCTCATTTTTAAAGTTCATTTAAATGGCAAACTGTGGATTTATTTTAAATGTTTTTACTTTTTATCCATGTACTTTTATAAAAATTTGTACATATTTTTATGCTGCATTTTCAAGAACATTTATTTCCAACAACACAGATAAATATATTCCTGCATATCTGGATTTTTTATTTGTTTTCTATGAGGGAGGGACTAATCTGAAAAAAAAACTACAATTAGTCATAAAAACTTTACCAAAAATGGAGCAAATCACATATTCAAAAGGCATTGTCCCACTTTGCAATGGTCAGCTGTAAGCACTAATCTTATTTAAATACAATGATAAAAAAAATGTTTTAAAAGAGACTATTTCAAGGTAAGTCATGAAAATCATAGTAAAGTTACCTGGTGAATCTTCAAAATGTTCGGAACTAGATATCTTACTGGAGTTAGTGAGAGAAAATATTTGACCCAATATGAGATGCACTGAAGTGTAAGGATGTTTTTTTAAATTTTTTATTCTTATGTTAATCCCCATACATTACATCATTAATTTTAGATGAAGTGTTCCATGATTCATTGTTTGTGTACAACACCCAGTGTTCCATGCAGAACGTGCCCTCTTTAATACCCATCACCAGGCTAACCCATCCTCCTAACTCCTCCCCTATAGAACCCTCAGTTTGGTTTTCAGGGTCCATCTTCTCTCATGGCTCGCCTCCCCCTCCGATTCCCCCCCCCATCATTCTTCCCCTCCTGCTATCTTCTTCTTCTTCTTTTTTTTTTTTTAACATATATTGTATTATTTATTTCAGAGGTACAGATCTGTGATTCAACACTCTTGCACAATTCACAGCGCTCACTATAGCACATACTCTCCCCAATGTTTATCACCCAGCCACCCCATCCCTCCCACCCCCACCACTGCAGCAACCCTCAGTTTGTTTCCTGAGATTAAGAATTCCTCATATCAGTGAGATCATATGATACATGTCTTTCTCTGTTTGACTTATTTCGCTCAGCATAACACCCTCCAGTTCCATCCACGTCGTTGCAAATGGCAAGATTTCATTCCTTTTGATGGCTGCATAATATTCCATTGTATATATATACCACCTCTTCTTTATCCATTCATCTGTTGATGGCCATCTTGGCTCTTTCCACAGTTTGACTACTGTGGACATTGCTGCTATAAACATCGGGGTGCACGTAGCCCTTCAGATCCCTACATTTGTATCTTTGGGGTAAATACCCAGTAGTGTAATTGCTGGATCATATGGTAGCTCTATTTTCAACTTTTTGAGGAACCGCCATACTGTTTTCCAGAGTGGCTGCACAAGCTTGCATTCCCACCAACAGTGTAGGAGGGTTCCCCTTTCTCCACATTCCTGCCAACATCTGTCATTTCCTGACATTAATTTTAGCCATTCTGACTGGTGTGAGGTGATATCTCACTGAGGTTTTGATTTGGATTTCGCTGATGCTGAGTGATGTTGAGCACTTTTTCGTGTGTCTGTTGGCCATTTGGATGTCTTTGGAAAAATGTCTGTTCATGTCTTCTGACCATTTCTTGATTGGATCATTTGTTCTTTGGGTGTTGAGTTTCATAAGTTCTTTATGGATTTCGGATACTAGCCCTGATATGTCATTTGCAAATATCTTCTCCCATTCTGTCGGTTGTCTTTTGGTTTTGTTGACTGTTTCTTTTTTTTTGCTGTGCAAAAGCTTTTTATCTTGATGAAGTCCCAATAGTTCATTTTTGCCCTTGCTTCCCTTGCCTTTGGCAATGTTTCTAGGAAGAAGTTGCTGTGGAAGAGGTCAACGAGGTTACTGGCCGAGTTCTCCTTTAGGATTTTGATGGACTCCTGTCTCACATTGAGGTCATTCAACCATTTGGAGTCTATTTTTGTGTGTGGTGTAAGGAAATGGTCCAGTTTCATTTTTCTGCATGTGGTTATCCAATTTTCCCAACACCATTTGTTGAAGAGACTGTCTTTTTTCCATTGGACATTCTTTCCTGCTTTGTCAAAGATGAGTTGACCATAGAGTTGAGGATCCATTTCTGAGCTCTCTATTCTGTTCCATTGATCGATGTGTCTGTTTTTGTGCCAGTACCATACTGTCTTGATGATGCCAGCTTTGTAATAGAGCTGGAAGTCCGGAATTGTGATGCCGCCAGCTTTGCTTTTCTTTTCCAACATTCCTCTGGCTATTCGGGGCCTTTTCTGGTTCCATACAAATTTTAGGATTATTTGTTCCATTTCTTTGAAAAAAGTGGATGGTGTTTTGATGGGGATTGCTTTGCATGTGTAGATTGCTCTAGGTAGCATTGACATCTTCACAATAGTTGTTCTACCAATCCATGAGCATGGAATGTTTTTCCATTTCTTTGTGTCTTCCTCAATTTCTTTCATGAGTATTTTATAGTTTTCTGAGTACAGATTCTTTGTCTCTTTGGTTAGATTTATTGCTAGATATCTTATGGTTTTGGGTGAAATTGTAAATGGGATCAACTCCTTAATTTCTCTTTCTTCTGTCTTGTTGTTGTTGTATAGGAATGCCACTGATTTTTGTGCATTGATTTTATATCCTGGCACTTTACTGAATTCCTGTATGAGTTCTAGCAGTTTTGGGGTGGAGTCTTTGGGTTTTCCACATAAAGTATCGTATCATCTGCAAAGAGTGAGTGTTTGATTTCTTCTTTGCTGATTTGGATGCCCTTTATTTCTTTTTGTTGTGTGATTGCTGTGGCTAGGACTTCTAATACTATGTTGAATAGCAGTGGTGATAGTGGACATCCCTGCTGCTTTCCTGACCTTAAGGGAAAAACTCTCAGTTTTTCCCCATCGAGAATGATATTCGCTGTGGGTTTTTCATAGATGGCTTTTATGATATTGAGGTAGGCACCCTCTATCCCTATACTCAGAAGAGTTTTGAGCAAGAAAGGTTGCTGTACTTTGTCAAATGCTTTTTCTGCATCTATTGAGAGGATTATATGATTCTTGTTCTTTCTTTTATTAATGCATTGTATCATACTGATTGATTTGCAGATGTTGAATCAATCTTGCAGCCCAGAGATAAATCCCACTAGGTCATGGTGAATAATCCTTTTAATGTACTGTTGTATCCTATTTGCTAGTATTTTGGTGAGAAATTTTGCATCATGTTCATCAAGGATATTGGTCTGTAATTCTCCTTTTTGATGGGGTCTTTGTCTGGTTTTGGGATCAAGGTAATGGTGGCCTCATAAAACGAGTTTGGAAGTTTTCTTTCCATTTTTATTTTTTGAAACATTTTCAGAAGAATAGGTGTTAATTCTTCTTGAAATGTTTGGTAGAATTCCCCTGGGAAGCCATCTGGCCCTTGGCTCTTGATTCTTAGGAGATTTCTGATGACTGCTTCAATTTCCTTAGTGGTTATAGGTCTGTTCAGGTTTTCTATTTCTTCCTGGTTCAGTTTTGGTAGTTGATACATCTTTAGGAATGCATCCATTTCTTCCAGGTTATCTAATTTGCTGGCATAGAGTTGCTGTTAATATGTTCTTATACTTGTTTGTATTTCTTTGGTGTTGATTGTGATCTCTCCTCTTTCATTCATGATTTTGTTGATTTGGGTCCTTTCTCTTTTCTTTTTGATAAGTCTGGCCAGGGGTTTGAATTGTTAATTCTTTCAAAGAACCAGCTCCTAGAGTTGTTGATCAGTTCTACTGTTCTTTTGGTTTCTACCTCATTGATTTTTGCTCTGATCTTTATTATTTCTCTTCTCCTGCTGGGTTGAGGCTTTATTTGCTGTTCTTTCTCCAGCTTCTTTAGGCGTAGTGTTAAGTTGTGTATTTGAGACCATTCTTGTTTCTTGAGAAAGGCTTATATTGCTATATACTTTCCTCATAGGACTGCCTTTGCTGCATCCCAAAGATTTTGAACAGTTGTGTTTTCGTTTTCATTGGTTTCCATGAATTTTTTTAATTCTTCTTTAATTTCCTTGTTGACCCATTCATTCTTTAGTAGGATGCTCTTTAGTCTCCATGGATTTGAGTTCTTCTGACTTTCCTCTTGTGATTGAGTTCTAGTTTCAAAGCATTGTGGTCTGAAAATAGGCAGGGAATAATCCCAATCTTTTGGTACCAGTTGAGACGTGATTTGTGACCTAGATGTAATCTAATCTGGAGAATGTTCCATGGGCACTAGAGAAGAATGTGTGTTCTGTTACTTTCGGATGGAATCATCTGAATATATCTGTGAAGTCCATTTGGTCCAGTGTGTCATTTAAAGTCTTTATTTCCTTGTTGATCTTTTGCTTAGACGATCTGTCCATTTCAGTGAGGAGGGTGTTAAAGTCCCCCACTATTATTGTAGTGTTGTCAATGTGTTTCTTTGTTTTTGCTATTAATTGGCTTATATAATTGGCTGTTCCCATGTTAGGGGCATAGATATTTACAATTATTAGATGTTCCTATTCGATAGACCCTTTAAGTAGGATATAGTGTCCTTCCTCATCTCTTATTACAGTCTTTGTTTTAAAATCTAAGTTGTCTGATATAAGAATTGCCACCCCAGCTTTCTTTTGGTGTTCATTAGCATGGTAAATGGTTTTCTACCCCCTCACTTTCAATCTGGGGGTGTCTTTGGGTCTAAAGTGAGTCTCTTGCAGACAGCATATCAATGGGTCCTGTGTTTTTTTTATCCAATCTGATAGCCTGTGTCTTTTGATTGGGGCATTTAGCCCCTTTACATTCAGGGTAACTTTTGAAAGATAGGAATTTAGTGCCATTGTATTGCCTTTAAGGTGACTGTTACTGTATATTGTCTGGGTTCCTTTCTGGTTTATGTTGCTTTTAGGCTCTGTCTTTGCCTAGAGCACCCTTTTCAATATTTCTTGTAAGGCTAGTTTTGTATTTGTGAATTCCTTTACTTTTTGTTTGTCCTGGAAGCTTTTGATCTCTCCTTCTATTTTCAATGACAGCCTAGCTGGATATAGTATTCTTGGCTGCATATTTTTCTCGTTTAGTGCCCTGAATATATCATGCCAGTCCTTTCTGGCCTGCCAGGTCTCTGTGGATAGGTCTGTTGCCAATCTAATGTTTCTACCATTGTAGGTTGCATATCTCTTCTCCAGAGCTGCTTTCAGGATTTTCTCTTTGTCTATGAGACTCGTAAGTTTTACTATTAGATGTCAGGGTGTTGACCTATTTTTATTGATTTTGAGGGGGGTTCTCTGTGCTTCCTGGATTTTGTTGCCTGTTTCCTTCCCCGAATTAGGGAAGTTCTCTGCTATAATTTGCTCCAATATACCTTCTGCCCCTCTCTCTCTTTATTTTCCTTCAGGGATCCCAATTATTCTAATGTTGTTCCGTCCTATGGTATCGTTTATCTCTCAAATTCTGCCCTCGTGATCCAGTAGTTGTGTATCTCTCTTTTTCTCAGCTTCTTTATTTTCCATTGTTTGGTCTTCTATATTGCTGAATCTCTCTTCTGCCTCATTTATCCTAGCAGTTAGCGCCCTGATTTTTGCTTGCACCTCATTAATAACCTTTTTGATTTCAACCAGGTTAGATTTTAGTTCTTTTATTTCTCCAGAAAGGATTTCTCTAATATCTTCCATGCTTTTTTCAAGCCCAGCTAGTATCTTTAAAATCATCAATCTGAACTCCAGTTCTGACATCATACTAATGTCTGTATTGACTAGGTCCCTAGCAGTCGGTACTGCCTCTTGTTCTTTTTGTTGAGGTGATTTTTTCCATCTTGTCATTTTGTCCAGAGGAGAATAGATGAATGAGAGAACAAACTGCTAACAGCGTAACAATGTCCCCAGAAAATATACTCTAAACACATCAGAAAAGACCTGAAACTGGGGGAAAAGCAAGGGAAAGAAAGAAAAAAGAAAAAGGAAAACATAAAAACAAAACAAAAAAAAAACAGAACAAAACAAAAAAAACCCGAATACGATCAAAGATGATCAGGCTGGTGCATAGATCGGTGCCACATACTAGATTTTGTGCGTATTTTGGTCTGTTAGAAGAAAGTGCTTCCCAAAATTTTAAAGAAAGAAAAACTTATATATGTACAAAAATAAGGGTTGTTATGATGAAGGGATGGTATATGACTCTAAAGATGAAAATTATAAAAGATTATAAAAGGAATTGATAAGAATTTGTTTGAAAAAAGAAAGAAGAGGATTTAAAAAAAAAAGAAAAAAATAGGGAGGGAATGTGATCAGGCAGGAGACTAGAACAAAGTCATACACTAGCAATTTATGGTATATTTTGATCTGTTAGAAAAAACTGTATCTCAAAATTTTAAAAAGAGAACAACTTATATATATATATGCCAAAAATAAGGGTAACTACTATGAAGGGATAGAATATGACTCTAAAAATGAAAAATAAAAAATGTTTTTTAAAAAATGGATTGATAAGATATCGGTTGAAAAAGGGAAAAAGAAAAATTCAAAAAAAAAAGACAGTAAAAAAAAATAAATAACTTTGAAAGACTAAAGAATCATGGTAAAAAAGCCATGGATTCTATGTGCAGTATTTCCCTGGCGGTGGAGTTCTGCCGTTCTCATTGATCGGTAAACTTGGTCTTGGCTGGCTGTTCTCGCTGATCTTCTGGGGAGGGGCCTGTTGCTGTGGTTCCCAAATGTCTCTGCTGGAGGTGGAATTGCCCTGCACTTTCCAGGTCCGGGCTAAATAATCTGCTCGGGTTTGCTCTCAGGAGCTTTTGTTCCCTGCAAGCTTTCCGTACAGCTTTGGAGGAGGAGAGTGAAAATGGCGGCCTCCCAATCTCCGCCCTGGAGGAGCTGAGAACTTGGCACAGCACTCTCCTCAGTGAGCTCCCAGAGAAAAGCAGTCAATCACTCCTATCTCCCTGGTCTCCAGCCGCATTCAGTGCTCACCCAGCCTGTGACTGAGCATTTCTATCTCTGGCACCCGACCCCGGGTGGAGTCTCCAAACCCAGCAGATCCCTGCGGTGCACTCCCGCGCGGCTCCTCCCGGGGGAGGAAGGGGAGTCTCCCTGGATCTGCCGCTTGTTGGGTCCCTCCTGGAAGAGCAGTGGCCTGACTGTGCCGCGGATCACAGTTTATGGCAACCCCGAGCTGAGAGCCTGCTCCTTGGCTCCGTCTCTGCAGCCGGCTTCCCTGCTCCAATACCTGGGAGCTCTGCTGCACTCAGGCACCCCCGGTCTTTCTGTGACCCCGAGGGTCCTGAGTCCACACTGTCCCACGAGGTTTCCACCCCCTGCTTAGCCACTGGAGTGACGTCCCTCAGCGGAGCCAACTTCTAAAATTTCTGATTTTGTGCTGTGCTGCTCTATCACTTGCCAGAAGCGGCCGGCGGAGGCCCCTCCCCCGCCATCTATCCTCCCGAATATCGCCTCGGATTCACTTCTCCACACGTCCTACCTTCCAGAAAGTGGTCGTTTTTCTGTTCAGACAATTGTTGCTATTCTTTTCTTTGATCTCTTGTTGAGTTCGTCGATGTTCAGAATGGTTTGATCCCTATCCAGCTGGATAATTCCTGGGACCAGAGGAAATTTATGTCTCCTACTTCTCTGCCATCTTGCTCCTCCCCTCATGTAAGGATGTTTTAAGTGTATTCGAAATGTAATTAAAGTGGAGTAGAAACAGAAATGGGTAAGACATATGACAAAGCCAAGAATATTAACATAGATATCAAGTCTACAATACATCTAAGTAAAAACCAAAAATAAAATAATTTTTGATGCAGAAATAATTTAAATACAGTTATTTTTGTTAACAATTAAGTATTTGGGTACTTGAAATAGTCCCATATATTTTGCTATTTTAAATTCATTTAAAATAATTTTAAATCAAGTAAGAGTTTGCTATTCAGTTAAAGGTACAGGACAAGGCAGCATGTTTTAATAAAAAATAAATAAATAAAGGTACCTGAGAAATGATTTCAAAAATGTGGGAGAAACAAAACAAGAAATAATGCTTGTGCTTTATTTATTTATTATTCACAGTGCCTACTGTGTGCCTGATATTCCTTTAGAAATTTTCCCATGAGTTTTTCCAGTCAATTCTCACAGATAGCTTGACAGGTTAAAATACTGGCATTTCACAGATAAAGCAACTGAAAGTTGGAAATTTGTACCTGAATACACACAAGCACTGAGTAATGGAGTCAGGATTCAAACTTATCTCTCTCTTTTTTTTTTTTTTTTAAGATTTTTTATTTATTTGACAGAGGGAGAGAGAGAGAGAGCACAAGCAGGGGGAGGAAGAGAGGGAGAAGCAGGCTCTCTGCTGAGCAGGGGGTTCAATGTAGGATCAATCGATCCCAGGATCCTGAGCAGAAGGTAGATGCTTAACCAACTGACCCACCCAGGCGCCCCTCAACCTCATCTCTTACTCTACCATTTCACATTCTTCTCAGAGAAAGCTTAGTGACATCCACTTGTGCAGAAATGTATGTGCTTGCTTGTAGAAAGGATCTGAACCTGCATTAAAGAACAATCTAAAGCTGGGTGCCTGGGTAGCTCAGTCATTAAGCGTCTGCCTTCAGCTCAGGTCATGATCCCAGGGTCCTGGGATCAAGCCCCGTGTCGGGCTCCCTGCTTAGAGGGAAGCCTGCTTCTCCCTCTACCACTCCTCCTGCTTGTGTTTCCTCTCTCGCTGTGTCTTTCTCTGTCAAATAAATAAATAAAATCTTAAAAAAAAAAAAAAAAGAACAATCTAAAGCTATTCAGTTGGAGCAGCCATGAGGCAGAGATATTAGATTTTTTTTGTGTTTGTGGTTATTATTTACAGTGGGAGAAAGAACTGCTGTGTTGGAGGAGATTTAGTTCAGTAAGTGCTGTTCATGTCTGAGAAAGAAGGAATGATGCAGTAAGGGTCCGCAGAGACACCATGGGTACTTGTTTCCTGGCACACTTGACTCCCAAATAAAGGCTCTTACTGATGTGATAAAGCATGAAAAGCAGGTAAGGCTTGCCTGAAGAAGAGGTAGGAGATGTAACAGCCAATTTTCACATCCTCTCACAATTAAAATTTGAAAAAAGCACACTTTGGACATGTTTGTGTGCTCCCTTGTTTTAATCGAAGACTACAAGTACAGAAATAACTTGACTCCAAAACCTTCAGCCTGAAGACTTTTTCTAACACAAAATAGCCTGAAGACTTTTTCTAACACAAAAAGCTGACAATGCTAATAAAAAATAGGCCTGAACCTCAAATTTATTACAGGATGAGAGTTATGAGTTTAATAGAAAAAAAGAAGTTTCAATGATAAGCAGTGAATATTAGAAGATTGATTATAAAACAGTTAAGGTCTTCCAAAGGTGGCTTACAAATGTCCTACCTCTGGGACTAGGGGGAAGGTACTGCTGTTAATAGGGCTATTGTCACAAATTCATCTTCCATCTGCTGGGTGATTGGCATCTAGCTTAATGGAAGATGATTTTCCCATCTAACTGTTTAGCTCATGGATGGGCAAAGAATTATTTGAAGAACATCTTTTAAAATTAGGACATTTGTGAAATCTCTTTTTAAAGAAATTTGGAGTTCTCTAGTAATATTAAAGATTTCTGTCTTTTATGAACATGCATTTCCACTCTTAATTATATATACTTCAGAAAAACTCATGCACATATGCATGAGGAAAAATATTCCTGATAGTGAAACAGAAAATTTAAATGACCATCAGTGGGAGAATGGATGTATTTATATAATGGAATACCTTACAGCAGGTAAAATGAATAAGCTATACCACTTCTATCAAGAGTTTAACCTAGGGGTGCTTGGGTGGCTCAGTCTTGATTTCAGCTCAGGTCATGATCTTGGGGTCCTGGGATCGAGCCCCGCATTGGCCTCTGCGCTCAGTGGGGAGTCTGCTTGAGATTTTCTCTCTTCCCACTGTGTGCATGCCTGCATGAGCTCTCTCCCTCTGCAAAATAAATAAATAAATCTTTTAAAAAAAGAGTTGAATATAAAAAAAGTTGAATAAAAACAATAAAGTGGTGATGTATGTTGACACTTAGAAAATTTAAAATGTGCACAATGATATTCTATATTATTTATAGATATTTCATAAAAATCATATACTTATAATTTATTTTATTTATAATGTATAATTTACATTATAGATATACTTAACATTATTTGTACTTACATATAAATACTAAATATGTTATATATGAACACAGAGCTCCAGGAATGAGCTTGCCTCTGGATGGAGCATATATGGGATTAAAGAAGAATATAAAGGGGGTCTCAGTAGTATCTGTAAATATTGTGTGTGTGTCTGAGTGTGGCACAGATGGGGCTCTTTGGGAAGCAAACTCTGATTCAGTATTTAGGGTGCAGAATGTTGATTAAGGAGTGTCCTTGGGATCAACATCTGTTGAAGGAAGAGGATAGAAGTGGGGACGAGGGCGAGGGGAGAAATTAAACCATGTGGCAAAGTCACTGGCAGCCTCAGCTGACACCATGAGGACCTCTGCCACTAAAATGGCCCATCAGAGATGTCTTACCTTGGGACAGAATACTGGGTCTTTTATACCTCATCCTGAATCCATGACTGGGTATGGCTGTTCGGGAAGGGCTTGTCTGGCACAGAGCAAATCAAGTGAAGCTGAGGCAGTCTGTGAGCTGAAGACTGTCAACTGACAGCACTCCCAGCAGCAGCTAGATTAATAAATTCTTCTCTGAAGGGGATCAGGGGACAATTAAATAAAGCAAGTCAAAGACAAATTAAGTAATAAAACTGGGAATAAATATTTGCAAAGAATATGGTTGACAAAGGAATAATTTCCTTAGTACATAAATATTTCTTATAGCTCATGAGAAAAAATAAATCAAACAATCCAACAGAAAAGTGAGCAGAGAACATAAACTATTCAGTCCTGCCATATATGCATATGCACATGCACAAAAGCAGGCAAATGACTTCTAAACAAATAAAAAGATGATGTCTCCTAAGATTGAAGAAATACAACTTAAAACCATAATTAATTTGAAATTTTTAATTATAAAGAGAATTCTGTTACAAAGTTATGTTAAATACCACAGTGATATATTGATATAAACTGTTTAAAATGCGTGAAGAACAATTTTGCAATATGTCTCAATTTTTTTAAAGTTTATACTTTTTGACCCAGAAATCTGCCTTTCAAAAATATATCCAATAAATATACCCACATATATGAACAGAGACTTTTTATGTGATCAAATTTTAAAAAGCAAATATACTGGAAATGAATAAGCAAATCTCTAACAATATGGGACTTTTTAATAAATTATTCTAGACCCACACAACAGAACAATATACAGTCATTTAAAAACAGTATGTCTCCTTTTAAGTTATAGAATAGTTAAAAGCTATTTCTTTTTGTGAATAAAGAGCAGTAGAGAAAACTGTACATATTGCCACCATTTATGCTCTTTCTTTATATAAATACTTATTCAACTCACACACACTCATGCATGTATAGACATGCACACACACACTCTATGAATGCCCAGGGTATAATCTCACTGAAAGAATACAGTATAGATAGGTAACACTGTTAGGAAAAGAAATTAAGAAACTCAAGGTCAGGGAGAGAAGAATTACTTTTCAAATTTGTAATCAATTATTTTCTCTATGAATCCATTTCTCTTTAAAAATCTCAGGTTTTTCAGGGCGCCTGGGTGGCTCAGTCATTAAGTGCCTGCTTTGGCTCAGGTCATGATCCCAGGGTCCTGGGGTCGAGCCCCACATCGGGCTCTCTGCTCGGCGGGAAGCCTGCTTCTCCCTCTCCCACTCCCCCTGCTTGTGTTCCCCCTCTCGCTGTGTCTCTGTCAAATAAATAAATAAAATCTTTATTTATTTTTTTTAAGATTTTTTTTTTAAGATTTTATTTATTTATTTATTCATGAGAGACAGAGAGACAGAGAAAGAGAGAAGCAGAGGGAGAAACAGGCTCCCAAGGAGCAGGGAGCCCGATGTGGGACTCTATCCCAGGACCCTGGGATCATGACCTGAGCCGAAGGCAGACGCTTAACCATCTGAGCCACCCAGGCGCCCAATAAATAAAATCTTTAAAAAAAAAACTCAGGTTTTTCAGTGACCAACAAATAAAAATAAAACAAAAACTATGTGAAAGAAATGGAAAAAATCCAAAAGTCACGTAATTTCTTTCTTATGGTGGTGAGATTTTTCTGTTGTTTTTCTTTCCTTGCAATGGATATATTACATAAATATATCAGAATATATTTATAAAAATAAGTGAATATATTTTTCAAGGATAACTAATTTTTCAGTTTTAGGTATTAAAGAAGGAACATCAAAGTTTTGCCTGAGTTTTATATTTCCCTAAATTTTATTTCAAAACATATTTTCTGTATCGCCTTAGGTACTTAGATTAATTTTTAATGCAAATTAATAGAACACTTATAAAATGCAGATGCCAAAAAAGAAGGAGAAATGGAAACTTCATAATTTCCACCACTAAATAATGACTAAAACTTTTATATTTTTGCTGGCGACATCTTGTCATGTGTGTATGTATGAATCATACTCATTTATTTCTTTTTGCACATAATCCACCATGAATATTTCCACATTTTCATATTTTGTGTTCATAATGTAATCAACATTTGTGTTTCTATTTGAATAAAATAATATTTTTGTTTATTTTTTTACTTTAGAAAAATAAAGTATTTTGTGTTCGTACAAATTTTGTATGAAATTGAAATTTCATCCTATTTAAAAAGATGTTATTCATTTTACATGCTTCAAAACAAGGTACCTCTGCCATTTAATGACAACTTCCTGCAAAGGGAAATGTAAGGCAACAATACATGATTGTAATCACTTGAGAAATGGCCTAGAAAATTCAGCTCAATATTAGCAATTGCAAAAATCACAGTATGAAATGTTTGAAGGTAAACAACTCTTGTAAGGAATCTATAATGAAAATTACTGTGTAACAAACCTTAGTAATCTTTGAAAATATACCAACAAAAGCACTTCAGAACATTTTGAACTCATATTCAGTGTAATGATTTTTCTCTGAAAATGAGCAATGCATACAGAAGAGTTTAGGGACTTGGTTTACATTACAGGGGATGTGCTGATCCTCTGCCATGAAAAGCTTTTGGGCATGTATTCTAGACATTAAATTATGGTAATTGAAATGGGAAAATGTCTGTAACCTTTCTCAATGTGTTTGGGTTAGTTGCACATGAACATCTGCTTTCCCTTTATAACCCGAGACTGGAGAATAGCATCAATTTGCAGGCATTAACAACTTCTGCTCACAAAACCGCAGACAACTCTCTGTTGGGACACCACACCATCCAGGGTGCTCAGGGAACAACCTCTAAACGCTTACACCAACATCAAGCCAAATAATGCACTTCCCGAAAAAGAAAGGGATCCATATTCAGCCATTTTGTTTGGATCTTTCCTTCTTTGTCTTTCCCTTGGGTAGATGCAAAAGTTCATATTTTTGCCATTTTAAATCACAAATGTCAAGTTATTAGAAGTGTTTACGACAAATTGATACAACTAAAAGTTATCCCAACCTTTTCATCCTACTGCCTACAGAAATCCATGGTATCTTTTTACATTCTCTCTCTGTATACAATGTAATACATTATTTCTGTACCTAGATTTTTCCATTCATATTTAGTATAGGTGTGATAAATGTGAAAATAGATATTGTTTAGAGAAGTACATACTATTCCATTTAGAAGCATAAAATAATTATGTAACTCGTCCTTTATAGAACACATTTGGCTAATGTGAACCAAATTTCAATTTTTCAATGCCTTTTCATCCATGTACAAACGGTATCTATAAGATACATTTTAAAAAATGGAAATGTTGGGGCGCCTGGGTGGCTCACTCATTAAGCATCTGCCTTCGGTTCAGGTCATGGTCCCAGGGTCCTGGGATCGAACCCCACATTGGGCTCCCCACTCCGTGGGAAGCCTGCTTCTCCCTCTCCCACTCCCACAGCCTGTGTGCCCTCTCTCACTGTGTCTCTCTCTGTCAAATAAATAAATTAAAAAACTTAAAAAAAAATGGAAATGTTGAGTTAAAGGTTTATGTATATTTAATTTCTATTGATATGGCAAATTTTATTCCAATGAATTGTATTAATTAATACTTTCAGCTATGGGTCACAACCCATAGGGTTGTGAGGTTTCTACTTTCAAACATTTTCAACAAAAGTTTGTATTATCACTCATTCTGTTAGGTTTGCTATTGTAGTAGAAGAAAAATGAAACTTCACTTTTTAAAATGTCCATTTCTTTGAATAAATTAGATCAGACATCTCATATGGTTATTAGAAAATTAAAATTTTATTGGCTTATTTTTTCATGTTCTTTGTCTATTTCTAATTTGTATTGGTATAATTAATTACAGACAGAAAAACTTTGAACATCATATTACTGAATTTTGTTTTGGTCATTTGTCTTCAAATTTCTTTAATGTTAAGTGATGTTGTAGATGTTTTATAGTGCATGATCTCATTTGCTTATATTTTCTTTCTGAAATTTCGATGGATTGTCAAACTTAAAATGGTCTTCCATGCTGTGTGAATATATATATATATATATATATATATATATATATATATATATATATATTCTCTGTGCCTAGTTCATTTACTCATATAATGTTAATAATAATGGAACTTACTTTAAATTTAAGAAAATGATGATAAAATTTTATTTGTTTTCCTGACTAGGAGACTAGTTGTTGATACCCATTTTTAATAAGGCAGGTTTCCCTCACATAGTTAATTTTCTTTCTGTTATATGACAGGTTTGCATAACACTTTCTTTATTTCTTCATGTTCTATTCTGTTTCATTGATTTGTATATTTTGTTGTTTTTGTTTGTTTTGGTATAGTACTTGATGATAATGTATTTCCTTATCTGGCAGGGCAAACTTCTTCCATCACATTTTGTTTTGATTTTAAAGTAGAGAGGTGAGTTGTTCTTACTGTAAATAAAAGGCACAAAAATCAATATCAGTGCCTATAAAACCCCTCTTTTATCTTGTATTATTTCATTTTATTACTTTCTTTTTTATTCTTCATTCCCATTCTGTTAACTATTCACTGAATGTCCTTACAGTTCCCTCCAACCATTTATTCCAAATCGTTTCCATTCTTTAAAACACATTTATTGTGACTATTTATACAAGTTCTTAATTTACATATATTGTATCTTATTACAAATCTCATCAATTTCTGATATTTTATTTAAAAATATGCATTTGAGGTGTATCCATGCTGCTTTAGCAAATCTGTACTATTATTCCTGACCTCTGTTGAGGAATTCATTTTGTGTATATTCCACATTTTATTTCTTAAAAAAATTATTTATTTATTTTAAAGAGAAACAATGGAGGGAAGAGCACAGGAAGAGGGACAAACAGACTCCATGTTGAGTGCAGAGCCCAATGCAGGGCTTGATCCTATGACCCAAGATCATGACCTGAGGTGAAACCAAGAGTTGGACTGAGTCACCTAGGTTCCCCTTCATTTTATTTCTGATGCCTCTGATAAGTTATGCAAAAGCTGCCCTCAGATCTTTGCTGTTGAAAATAGTTGAATAAAATCCATTAACATGCCTCTTTGTGAAAATGTGTTAAGATTTATTCTGGTATACCAGAGAAATTGCCAAGTCATAGATTGTATGAACACAACAACTGTATGCTCCAAGAGCCCTGCTGGGATGGTTTGAAAAAATTCATTATCACTAGATGAGGATAGTTCTTATTGCCAGGATTTGTATATGGATTTTTCTGTGTTTTGGATCAATGCCTAAGATGCTTTGTAAACCGATGCCTTTTTTTTTTTTTCAAACAGTGTGTCTCAGTTTCTTCATTTTTAAAGCAGTATGATAGAACTTATTTCATAGGATATTCCAAATATTTCAAGATAAATTAATTCCAGTTATACACAAAATATTTGTAGAGTAGAAAGACAGGCAATGCCCCTTACCTTATGTTAGGAAGTCAGAATAAACATGACAGGAACATTAAAAAAAGGGAAAATTAAAGACAAGCCTCCCATAAACACATAAGCAAATTTCCAAACATCATCACTTCTATTCAGCATTCCATTAATGTGGTAAGTTCAATAAGGAAAAAAAATAAGCAAATAAGTATTGGAAACATTTTTGTGTGTGTGCATATATTCAAATAAATCCATAGATAAACACCTAAATTTCATAAACAAGTTTAGCAAGTTTACAGGAAAATTATCATTACATAAAATGATCATATATTTTTTTTAAGGATTTTATTTATTTATTTTAGAGAGATGGTGGGAGAAAGAGATTGGGAGGAGGAGCAGAGGGATAGGGAGAGAGAGAATCTTAAGCAGACTCCCCCCACTGAGTGCGGAGCCTGATACGGGGCTCAATCTCATGACCCCGAGATCATGACCTAAGCTGAAACCAGGAGTTGGTCACTTAACCGACTGAGCCATCCAGGTACCCCAAAATGAACATATCTTTTTCAAATCTATTTTTACATACCAGCAACAACAACAAAAAAGAAAATTAAATTTGAAGAACCATTTCTACTTTCATCAAAATTACGGGGAACTCAGGAATAAGTCTAAGTGCATGATGTAAAAACTACAAAATATTATTGAACAAAATTAAAAGAGCCCACATAAGTGTAGTGATATGCCATGCAGTTGGATTTAATATTTTACATATGTCAGTTCCCCCTAGATTTACCTTTAGATTCAATGCAACCCAACCAAAATGCCAGTAGTTGTTGTTATTATTATTATTATTATTATTATTATTATTATTATTATTAACTGTTGATCTGAGTCTAAAACGTATGAAAACACAAAGGGCAAAAATACGCAATGGATATGTTTTTTCTCATTCCTCTTGAAGTTCATAGGGCCCTAAGCTGCCTCTGACCCCACATTTGGTTCCACGGCCTCCCTTGTTGCCCTGGTCTTAAGGGGATGGGAAGTGGCATATGGAGGCAGGATCATCCCAGCATCTTCAGGCTTCCAGCATCTAATATCTCTGTGCTTGGCTTACACTTACACTGCACTTTCTCACTGCTTTTTCTGGAAATATTTTGTGCTGTGGTCTCTTCATCAACCAGATCTCATAGCCCGGTATCTTTCAAAGAGTACTTTTAATTATTCTTCTACTTTTAGGTTTTCACCTAGTTTTGGGAAGGAAAGGGCAAACTGCAATGGGTAGTCTGAATTTTGATCCAACTCTCCTAAGCTAATATTTTTCCTTAAAAACCTTTGAAATGAAAATACATGATGAATACAGTATATATAAATCTTCACACAACAGTGTCCTAAAACAATAGGGCTGTTGAGTATTCAAATTAGTAAAATCGTATACCTTTTTTTGTGAAAGCAAACTGAAGGTTATAAACAATGTTTCATGGTTGTCTGCAATAATACATATCAATGATTTCCTTATGTTGTCTTCACCTTCAGTCCTACTTTTGTCATTACTGATGACTTCTTTGAGGAGTCCCTCTAGACTCATCAAGTAACTGGCAAAATCTCCTGCTAATCTGAAATAGAAATGCGATTTCCATGATGAGTGAACATAGAAGTTTGGTTTCTAAAATGAGGACTCTGGGCTCAGTTAAAAATATTTTTCCTGAGTCCCATAAATCAACAATTTTTTTGGAAGGAAATGGCTTCCTGAGGGCACCAAAATAGGCAGTTTTGCTTTATCAGTTTATCAGCTACTTTATTTTCCATATATCATTTGTATATATGTATTACTTATGAATCCAATAGTTTTTTTTTTCTTTAAGATTTCCTGACTCATAATATAAGTGACATTATAAAGTACTTATTAGCAGTGGGATATTTATCTAGAGAGAAAGATTTTCTTAGAGGCTTAGATATACCTTGAATTAAAGAATGTTAACAATATGTCTCCTTTATTAAAGATAGCTCAGAAATCACATGTCAAAGGAAAAAAGGCAAAGAAAAGCACAATAGAAATAAGAATAGTGTTCTGAGCAGAAACTAAATATTTTGAAAGTAAAAGACAAAAGGAAACCTATGTGAAATGAATGTTTTCAATTTCTGAGTGTATGAAAGAACTGATGAAAATATCTCATCATTCTACATGACTAAGTAGAATTCACTTTTACTTTCATGACAGAATTTATGGTCACTTTCTAAGCAATTGTTCATCTAATATGTGACTGACAAGCATTTCCCCTTTGTTAAATTAAAATAAACATGTATTTTAGCTTCACTTAATTGTACATTTGGGAAAGGAGAAAGAGACTTTTTAATAGTTTCATTTTTTTGTTTTGTTTTTAAATCACAGAAGTGTTAGAATTAAAGTAAAAACTGAATAAGGTTTCATTTGTAGCTATCTTATCTCAAAAAAAAAAACATGAAAAGATTCACAATTATTTTTCTGATAATGACAATTTTGCAGGTATGTTATGATCAAGATTTTAAGTTCCTCTCTTTTCAAATTTACTGTTTCTTTAAATACATCAACATGATTATCAATAGGTTTTATGTGTTATTAATAGGATAAAAATGGACAATATTTTGGTCTTATAATGCATACATTATTCATCTTATGTCATTTTATTTACTCTAAAGAAGAAAGTCACTATAATTTTTAAGGTAATAGCTGATTTGCTTTAATAAGGAATATGCCTTAAAATTTAACTGTCATTGGGCACCTGGGTGGCTCAGTTGGTTAAGCGACTGCCTTTGGCTCAGGTCATGATCCTGGAGTCCCTGGATCGAGTCCCGCATCAGGCTCCCTGCTCGGCAGGGAGTCTGCTTCTCCCTCCGACCCTCCCCCCTTTCATGCTCTCTCTCTCTCAGTCTCTCTCTCTCAAATAAATAAATAAAATCTAAAAAAAAAAATTTTAACTGTCATCCTTTAGGTATATTTTTATGTTACTAATTTTTTTAGAAAATCTCCAGAAGTTTTTTTTTTTTTTTTCCAACTCTGAATACTTAATTAACAGATTTTGCTAGAGAAATGAATTCAGTTTACTCCAGAGAATTAACATGGAAAATCCTGGAACTCTAGATATTACCAACTCTTAATTTATACTAAAAATCTGTCAATACATTCAAATATAATAGATTTACAGTTCAACTTGCATTACTCTAGTGATAATTTAAGATCTAACACAATTCACAAAGAATCTTTACTGAAAACATATACACATATTAAAATATATCACTGAACATTTTAAGGTTTCATATAGTAAATATCATATACAATTCCAGTTTCTTATAAAACTTATAAAACTTCAAGAGTTTTAATTTGTCTGGACACAAATACAATTGATAGTGTCATGAAGCTAGTATAAGATAAAAATTAACAGGAAGACATCTACTTTTTCAACGTTTGTAAACCTGTGTAAAATTGAACACTTCAAGAATGTTTTGATGATGAAGTATGACAGTCCCTACCTTTACCTCCTTTTCAGAGAAAAGGTGTCCCTTCTTGGATTGGCACTTTTCTGTCCATGTGTGTTTATACTCATGTATGATGTTCTCCTGGCATCTATAGATCACTGCTTCTTCAGATTATCCCATTCTTGTCTGCATTTTAACCTATCTTCACTGACTTCTGCCACAAGACCACAAATATGATAAAAGACAGAAGTCTTCCATACTATCATTATCATTATATTACTATCTCTAATGTGGTTCTTCCAAAGTTATGTCCTTTGCTCTATCCTTTGCTTTTCAAATTCCTGGAAAAAAACTTTCTCTCTGTTGAGAATTCCTATTTATTTTTTAATCTCTTTTTAGTATCTACCCCTGAAATCTCATTATACTGGATTGCAGCTACTGAATTTAATGAATCCTTCAATTTTAATATTGTTCTATCCCATAAGGCATATCCAATCAGAAACCAACTCTTATTCTACCTCTATCAAACCATTTCTTCTCAGTCTTCACTGGCGTCTTGGTAGTGTGTCAACTTGGCTAGGGTAAATACATTTCCTAGAGTTTCCTTCTCCGTGTATTCCAACCAAAATGGGTCATGAAAGACATTTTAGAGGTTAAGAGGCAAAAATGAAACACAATCACACATATATAGTCTTTTCTTAAAAGATTTTATTTATTTATTTGAGAGAGAGAGAGCACAAGCAGGGGGGAGGAGCAGACAGAGAGGGAGCTGTCTGCTCCCTGTCAGCAGGGAGCCTGACTTAGGACTAAATCCCAGGACCCTGGGATTATATATATTTATATATAATATAGATATATAATCTTTTTGTTGCTTACAATGTTGGTGCAGGGGGAGCAGAAAGTGTTATAACTCATGCATGTTGTCACTTACCTATTAGCTTGCCTCATTGGCTTAGAGCATCAATTATTCCACCTTCTCTCAGACCTTTCTCTAAATTCTGGGCCAGGTCCTTGTTTAAGTCCAAGAGGAAGAACATCATTTTCTCCTTAGGACAGTTACCTCATGAAGTTGGAAGCAGTAAGACACTTTAATAGATTCCAGCCTGTCCTTGAGCGTTCTAGTCCATGTTCATATTTCTAGTTTATCCTTATTCTCCCCACACTTCATATCCATCTTCTCTTTCTCACTGCCTGACCTCTAACGTCCAAGCTTTAGGATCTGATGTGAAGATAGCAGTACAGATCTTTAACCAACTCTCACAATTGTGCAAGGACAGCTCCTTCTAGTAAATTATGTAAGTATATCTCTATCTCATCTACCTATTTATCCGTCCAACTATTCATCCTTCCATTCATCCTTCTTAGTGGTTCTGCTACAATAATCAAACCCAGACTAATAAGAGTACCATAATCTTTCCTTTTTAAAATTCTTATCTTTTCTGAGTTTGATTATTACAATTTCCTAACTGGTCTTTCTGTCTCCAATCTTTCACTTCTTCCAAGTATTCTCCACTTCTCTACAAGTTAATTTCATGTTATAAAAATCTCAGGGTGGCTCAGTCCGTTGAGCAACCCACTCTTGATTTTGGCTTAGGTTGTGATCTCAAGGTAATGGGATCAAACCCCACGCTCAGCGCAGAGTCCGTTTCGTATTGTCTTGCCCTCTCCCTTTGCCCCTCCCCCCAAAATATATAAATAAATATTTTTAAGAAAATCTCTTAATATTACTTCCCAAAGCAAAACCCTTTAGTAGCTTCAAGTCGCTTTTTTGTAGCACAGTACAGACATGTAGATATGATCTCCAAAGTCTTTTGAGTTCTGGCATTTCTTTATCTCTTCCCTCTTTTTTTTTTACTTCAACCTCATCACCTAGAAGCAAAACATATACATTTTGAATCCTGCCATGCTTAAATATTTTTAATTCTCTAGACCTTTATTGTTTTTACTCATACTCCTCCCTCACTTCTATATTCCTAATGAATATGTACTCATCTTCATGACTTAGTTCAAGCAACATCCTTACAAAAACGTTTACTAATCACCCTTTCAGGTGGATAACCTATTCTTCTCTAGTTACTTAACTGTGGATGGAGATTATCTATGTAAGCCCTCCCAATGACAAAAGGATAATTTACTAGTATCAGTGATCCTTTACCTTTCTAGTGGTGGCCCCTTAGCACATTAACAGAATTGGGGAGGGTGTGTTGGAGAGTTACTTCACCATAACCTTGCATGGTACCCCTTAGTCCGTCATTAAATATGTTGAACTCCATGCTGAGTGTCTTTATGTCTGACAAACCAATAATAATAAATATACTTTGTTACCCTGTGGTCAGCATTTCAGTTCCTATGATCAGTGCTTCTGACTCAATAATTTTAGTAAATATAGAGTGTCTTATCCGTTTTCTTAAATATTTTATTTATTGATTTAGAAAGAGAGAGAGAGCATCAGCAGGGGGAAGGGAAGAGGGAGAGGGAGAGAGAGAGAATCTCAAGCAGACTTCACACTGAGCACAGAGCCCTAGGCGGGGATCGATCTCAGGACCCAGAGACCATGACCTGAGCAGAAAGCAAGAGTCAGTTGCTTAATGACTAAGTCACCCAGGCGCTTCTGCCCTATCCATTTTTCAGCTTCTTATTTCCAAATATATGGCAAACACTCCTTACCAACACATTTCAATGTTTGCTTTGTTTTGCTCATTTATGTCATTGACCCTTTCTCTGGACTTGCAGCTGTCACATCTCACTCTGCACACTCAGCATAGCTCTACTAGATTTGAAGGGAGAGAAAACTGAATGGGAAGAAATCAGAGAGGAGGACAAACCATGAGAGACTCTGGACTCTGGGAAATAAACTGAGGGTTACAGAAGGGAGGAGGTGGCGGGATAGGGTAGCTGGGTAATGGGTATTAAGGAGGGCATGTATTATAATGAGCACTGGGTGTTGTATGCAATTGATGAATCATTGAACACTACATCGAAAACTAATGATGTGCTATATGTTGGCTAACTGAACATAAAAAAAAAAATGGTTATGTGCAAACATACAAAAACACCCAACAATCATTTATGCCCCTGTTCTACAACAGTACTTAATCTTATAGATTATAGTATAGAATTATGTATAATTCTCACATTATACCATCTACCATTTCAGTATAGAAAACTACTGCCTAGTGAGGAGACAATGGAGTCTCATGTGAAAGCACAGGGTCTGAGCCAAATTGTCTGCTCTTGATTCCTGGCTCTGCTTCTTACTCACCTGTTGTGGGACTTGGGCAAATCTTTCTCTTTCCCAGAGTTTAAAATTCTGTCTCTAGAAAACAGGTATAATAATACTACCTACTTCATAGGATTGTAGTGAATAATTCAAGGGGTTTGATGCCAAGCTTAGAATACTTCAGAGAATGCCCTCTCCCTCTGTCTCTCTGTCTCTCTCTCAGAAAAAAAAAAAAAAAAAAGAGAGAGAGAGAGAGAGAATACTGCAGAGAATGAAAAGACTGTGATCTGCATATCCCATGATCTGTTATTTGGAAAAAATGGAGTTCTAGAAGTAGTTTCCCATCCTTCCTTTCTTCCTTCCTCCCTCTCCCCTCTTTTCATTCTTCCCAATTAGACATCGCTCTGCCTTCAATATTCATAAATGTAAAAATGTATAGCCCATTTACTGGAGACACTTACATGGAACCCCAGGGAATAGGGCAAATCAGTTAGTTCTCTAGTTTTCCCAGTGGGTTCACTGCAACAAATCCACAGTGGATATTCAAGAGAACTGCTTCCTTGGCACCTCTTTGTTTTTCTTCTTTCTCCTGGTCTCTCATCTCTTAACATCATGACTCACCCCAAAGAGCCCTTCTTTCTCTTAGCCTCTGAGATTCTGCAGCAATTCTTTTCTATATGGTTTCACCTTAAAAATATGTGTAGGCTTGGGAGTGTTGAGAGCTTCACAGCCACTGAATGGGCGTAAAGAAGGTGGGAAAGATGCCCTCCTTGCTCGACCAAGAAAATAATCTACAACAGAAAAAGGATTTCTAATGTTGAGATTTAGTACAATATTATAACTCTAGTTATTTTGAAAAAAAAAAAGTTTCTGTTTTTTCTCTCTCTCTTTCTAAAGTCTTTTACTATTACTTTATTTTTATATCTCCAGATTATCACAGTATAAAAAAGGGGTAAAGAGTAATTATCCTATCCTGTTGCTTTTTTGTTTATTTCTGTTTTGTTTTTCACTTCTCTACTTTGCTTTGTTTTTGCCTTTATGGCAAAGGCAGAAAGGAGAAAAATGTTTCTATTGCCTCTAGGCAGGATCGTTGCTCATGGTGAACACGATAGTGAATGTTCAAGGGCAAGGAAATCCATGAGGACTCCCTTCAATGTCTAGTGCTTAGTAGAGAGCACTCAACAAGGTAGGTATTAAAGAACCATTTGACAACTGAATGGAGTTGGCATTAATGGGACATTGATGATAGTGGAAGCATAGTCAGCACCATGGAGCTGAAAGCAGCAATCCAGGCAGCAATGATGACTTCTTTCTGGTCCACTTGGAGCTGCTGAAGCATCTAAGTGTCTACAGTGATGACTATGACTGTGACCTGGCCAAGACTACCTTAACACTCCCCTCATCTTGACTAAACTTCAGGCAGATTTCTTCCTGACTCCAGACTTTTCTTAGAGCATTTACTTTAAGAAACCCTTTCTCTACCCCTTTGAAATCTGTGCAAATATTCTCCCAGGTTCTTGCAAGTTTTACAACCCAGGACTGTGTTTCTTAAAAACCTGGAAGCCCCCTCTTGAAATGGAATCATCAAGGAAGATTGCACCTCTATGTGTTACTTTCTGTGGGAGAGTAACAAGGGGCTTGCCTTTTCCCAAGTTGTAAAACTACCTCTTGCCAAGAGGATAAGAGAAAGTTTACTTTTCCTTTAGGTAAGGCCAGTTAGAAAATGTAGATGCCCTAGGATACCACGGCTCCTACTCTCACCCCAGCCTAGCTTTTAAAAATTCTTCAGCCTTGGGGCGCCTGGGTGGCTCAGTCGTTAAGCGTCTGCCCTCGGCTCAGGTCATGATCCCAGGGTCCTGGGATCGAGCCCCGCATCCGGCTCCCTGCTCGGCGGGAAGCCTGCTTCTCCCTCTCCCACTCCCCCTGCTTGTGTCCCCTCTCTAGCTGTCTCTCTCTCTCTGTCAAATAAATAAATAAATAAATCTTTAAAAATAAATAAATAAATAAAAATAATAAAATAAAAATTCTTCAGCCTTTTAGTTCTGGGAGCTAGGTATTCAGACTTGGTCTATGCTCCCTCTGCTCTCGCTGGCGATATATCAGAATAAAATTTGCTTCTGTCTTATCATGTCTGATGCAATTTTTTTTCCTTAACAGGCCCAATCAAGAGAGTGTAATGTGTGCAACTGGTCACTTATAAATTTGTGTCCAGGAGCAAAAGCAGGCGAGCAAAGCATTTGAAGCTGCTCCAGACATAAACAGCATACAGCAGAGTGTTACCCACACACATTATAACTGGTAGAAAAAAGATATCCAGATAAGCAGGATTTATTCAGTTAAAATACATGTGGGATAAAAAGAACCAGCTGTCCTGACAGCGCACATATGCATATATTTACAAAAGCCTGAGGTAATTGGAGTTGGCTACTTAGAAGAGACTCCTGGCTCTGAGCCCTCCAAACCGCAGAATAATTTAGAACTCTTAATGGAAAATATATTGGGTAACATTTTATTCACATCCTTGGCTTGCTTTTAACTAAACAGGAAATCTCCACCTGTAATTCTATATATTAAACCCTCACAACAAAATCTAGTAGGGCCTTCTGACCTGCTTGCCTTGTGTTTTCTTCACTTCTTTAAGCCCTGGCATTTTTGTCTCCTGTTCTCTGGAGACTGCATTGCAAAATTTTATTTTTCCTCTTCTGTCATTCACCGCACTCCCCCACTCACTCCTCGGTCTTCAGTTATTTCCTTTTTCCAATAAAAACAGTCTCTGCAGGATTTTCTTTTGTTCCTGCAATTTCTGGGACAACCATAGAATTAACTAACTTGGAAAGGAAAGAGACAGAGGAGAGAAAGGAAGAGTGAGTGTGAGGCTAGAGTTATAAATTGACCTAAGCTTCGGATCATGAAAGAAGGGGGTGAGGCAAATGGGGGAGACCCAGGCACAGACCAGCACCTGTGAGCAAAGGCATAGGGACAGACAAGGAGATCGCTACTTCTGGAAGATGGCAGAGGCATAGTAAGGTCAGCTACCATCAACGGGCCCCATGAAGATTATAAATATTTATTTATTTATTTATTTATTTATTTATTTATTTATTTTAAAGATTTTATTTATTTATTTGAGACAGAGAGAATGAGAGAGAGAGAGCACATGAGAGGGGGGAGGGATTATAAATATTTAAACAAATTTATTCAAACTATACCTTCTGCACTCAATGAAAATATAAGGCTTCCATTTTGTTTTGGACTAATCAACTCTTTGCCTCAAGTCTTCACAAGATGACTAAAGGGAGTGGGGATTCAATTTTCAGTATTACCATGTTCAAAATTGGTAATTGAAATAATATCTTGTATTTAATATTCAGTCAGAAATTGGGAAAAAAATCCTAGTCTTGCAGGAATTTAACTTCCTAATGCCTTCTTGGCTTCTCTGCAGGATGGCATCTGGGTATAGGGAGGATGAGGAGAGCGTTTTTGCATTTAAAATGGAGGCTAAGACTCTTAAGAGTTTGTGGTTGACAAAGCTGGTTTCCAAAGTAGGACTGAGGTGACGATCTTTGCCCACCTAATTTTCTCTTGCCTGATAGCATTTGCCATTGAAGAGTATGGCTTTATAACCCTCATGTCTGGAATCTTGTAGGTAGCTCAGAGCTCAGAGCTCAGAATTGCTTCCTGACTAATAGTGCTCACCTCTGTTTCTGCTCACTGAATAATTCAACTTTCATTTGGTATCCAAATAAGTATGAAAAATATTGCTTAATTTGGTGTTTTGTTTTCAGGACTTTGCTGGATACCATGACATCAGTGAAAAGGTGTTTCTACAGATGTAATAAGCTTCAGGAGGGATAGTTGTTTCTAAGTCGTGAAACAAATTTGATTTACGTGTATGCCTCTGAGTTTGCAAAAGAGACAATGTTACAAAAGACTTAATTAGAAGCTTTAGGTGTAGATATTTTTTGCAGCCAGATTGCATAGCTTCTCCATTTTTGAGCTGTCTTTCGGTAAGGGATTAACACTCTGATCATTTCCCTCACCTGTAAAATGAGTATAATTCTAGTACCGATCACATAAGATTGTAATGGAGATTAAGTACATTTTGTACAGTATTTAGTGCCTGTCACATTGTAAGTGATGATTGGTAGCTACCAAGTCTTTATCATCATTATCACTGTTATTGTTTTTATCTTTATTATTATGTCTCAACTATTAGTTGAAGGACAAAGAAGTCAGGAGGATTTTCCTGGTACACTTTTCCATGTATGCAGAGAAGTGACCTATGACCAGAATGCTGAAATAGTTAAACTGAGCTTTTGAAGACAAGTAGGCATTTGTTCAGAATTCTCAGTTTAAAAGACTCCTTTGCTCGTATTCAGGTACCATCCTTAGTCTATTAATACCTGTCCTCATGAAGAGATAGAGAATTCAAGGTAACCAGTAGTGGACTTGGAATAAGAAGTTGTAAATCTGGACTGATCCCGCTTTCTGTTAATTGAACATTTTCTGGCACTTTCACTAACCTATTTCTCCCAGTAAAATGACTGCCTTGCCTGCTACACAATTTTGATAGGATCAAATGAGATAATATATGATTATATACTGTAGACTATAAAGTCTTATTAGGATTGTCAGCATTCATTTAAAAATCATTCACAAAGTGCTAACTTTATTAAACATTGAGGGTTCTTTTTATGACTTTTTTTCTTCCTCACATTTCTAAATTGTTAATCCTGACTATTTACTTCTGCTGAGAGTTGGCAGTAAAAGTTTAAAGAGAAAAGACCCTGAATTCTTAAAGGCCATGGATACATTTTTATTAAGCAAAAGGAGAAATTTTTTGTGGGAATTTATCAGCAAGCTTTATGAAGCACAGAAAACGGCTTTTAAATCAGTTTTTTTCATCCTCACTCTCAAATCTGGAATACACAGAAACACAAACAGACAAAATAGGTTCTTTAGAGCTTGCTCTGTCCTATGGGGGAGAACAAATTTGTTCTGGTTTGTTTGTACTTTCCTGGAAATCTGCATATAATAAATGTTTTAATAGTGTACCAAAGGATTCCAAGAGCCTGTTACAATAACAATGCTGGTAAACTAAATTTTGCTTGTTTCTCTTTCATGGGTATGATTTATTTGGAATCTTAAGTTGTTGTTGTTGCTTTAAGAATGAATTTTCTCTTGGGCGCCTGGGTGACTCAGTTGGTTAAGCGACTGCCTTTGGCTCAGGTCATGATCCTGGAGTCCCTGGATCGAGTCCCGCATCAGGCTCCCTGCTCGGCAGGGAGTCTGCTTCTCCCTCTGACCCTCCCCCCTCTCATGTGCTCTCTCTCATTCTCTCTCTCTCAAATAAATAAATAAAATCTTTTAAAAAATAAAAAAAAAAAATAAAAAAAAGAATGAATTTTCTCTTGCATTATATCTTTAACATAAAATAAAGAAGAACATATATTCAATGTGTACTGCATAGTCATGTTCCTCTTACAGGGATCAGACTCCAAGACTATGCATTTTAAGATTGTGCACACATGGCTATTATGTGGCATTTGAAATAGATAGCTCAGTAGTTTTAAAGCTCTGTAATTCTCAGGACTACATGCTTCCCATATACAATTTTGTCATCTGCAGTATCCTGGTGAGAATCTCTATATCCAAATACTGCAGTAAGAATAGGAGTTACAGCAATAAACAGATGCTACACACTTCTTTTCATTTATCAGAAAATAGACACACATTATGAAGATTTTAATTTTCCGGATTTCAATAAAATATTTTTATAATGTAACATTATCTATTATCAAATAGAACATAAAAGTAGTTTTAAAAATTAGTTTTACAGAGTTTATTAAAAAAATAAAACCCAGCAGTTCTCTCTTCCCCACCCTCTCCCATTCTAGTCCTTGATTTCCTCTCCACAGAAGTAGGCACCCTCAGCTAATTTAGCTCTAGTTTACTGCTAATTTAGTTCTTCTATTTGTCCTCTTTCTTATATAACACACTTTCACTGGTGAATTTTTATTCAAGTGTCGATATCATTGACTAATTTTGTATTTTATGTTTTAAATACACTATTTGCTGTTACTCAGATTTTTATTTTAAAATACATACCTAAAGACCCCTAGGTGGCTCAGTTGGTTAAGCATCTGCCTTCGGCTCAGGTCATGATCCCAGGGTCCCGGGATCGAGCCCCACGTTGGGCTCCCTTTTCAGCGGGGAGTCTGCTTCTCCCTCTGCTGCTCCCCCTGCTTGTGCTCTCTCCCCTCTCTCTCTTTCTATGACAAATAAATAAAATATTAAAAAATAAAATAAACTACATACCTAAATTATTTTAAGGTTATGCCATATGTCACTAGATATTTCTTATTTTTTTCATTATTAGAGTTTATTTTTCTTATTCTGAATTGGCTCTGCTTATTTCTAATTCCAATTTTTTTGTTGTTTTTGTCTGTATTTCATGCCAGTTTTTTCTTAAGTATCTGGCAATCTTTAGTTGTCTAATATATTAAAAATGAAGCACTGTAAAGCTGATTGGAAACTCTTAGTATATGGAAAGAATTTCTCAGTAGCAGGTGGCACTTTAATTTGAAAAATCTTTCATGAAATTGTCAAAAGATGTCTGATTTTCAAAATCTGTAGACTCTTTTTCCCGTGGACTAGGAAATTCCTCTGAGAGAATTCTCCAATCTCCTGCTTGAGAGAAAGAATCTTGCCAACATCCTGAGAGCAAAATCAGGAAGGGGCTGTGAGTCTTGAGCATTGGAATTTAGTCCTTCAATTAATCCCCCTGTTTCAGTGCTGCTTCCATGCCCTAGTAGTACCTCGTGTCCCTGGACTCCGTTTCTTGGGTTCAGTAACTCTAGAGAGTAAGCTGCCAGTCTTTTGCTGGACTGGGCTATTTCTTTGCTATGTAGATTGATGGAAAGGGATCTGTTAGGTTAAGTGCTTTCAGTTCCATTGGCACTTTCAGAGCTATTTGGTATTTGTTATTATTGGAACTGGCTGGGGTTCTGCAGGTAAGCCATCTTATGACCGGAGTGTTCTCCATTATCAGTTTTGGTTTCCTATTTTTTGATTTTGCTAAGTCACTTAACACCTTTTCATCTGCTTTTTAGTTTTAATAATGCTGCTGTTGTTGTTTTTCCTTTTCTCTTTACATGGGGTATATTTCCTTTGAAAACCTCTTCATCATCATTTAGAGTTTGGAAGGAAACAGAGGTAAACGTTTTTAATATATCATGTTTCAACAGAAGTTCACAAAGTCCTGGGATCTAAGCATGATCATTCAGGAACACTATGGAAGAAAGAAACTTTCAAAAACCTTAAAACTTACAAAGCAGAACTTTTCATTGTTGTTTCCATTTAAAACAATCAAATCACCATTCAATTTACCTTATTTTGGTCTCTAAGTCTTAATATTTTGGAAAAAAACTTTAGCCATATCACCAGTAGCCAATGAATCATTATTTTTTACTGTCTTCATTTAAAAAGCATCCTGCCCTAAGACAGGAACAGACATTTCTGCAAAGAAGACATCCAAATGGCCAACAGACACATGAAAAAGTGCTCAACATCACTCGGCATCAGGGAAATCCAAATCAAAACCTCAATGAGAGGCTAGTCAGAAAGGCTAAAATTAACAAGTCAGGAAATGACAGATGTTGGCGAGGATGTGGAGAAAGGGGAACCTTCCTACACTGTTGATGGGAGTGCAAATTGGTGCAGTCACTCTGGAAAACAGTATGGAGGTTCCTCAAAAAGTTGAAGATAGAGCTACCATATGATCCAGCAATTGCACTACTGGGTATTTACCCCAAAGATACAAATGTAGGGATCCGAAGGGGCACGTGCACCCCGATGTTTACAGCATCAATGTCCACGATAGCAAACTATGGAAAGAGCCTAGATGTCCATCAACAGTTGAATGGATAGAGAAGATGTGGTATATATATATACAATGCAATATTATGCAGCCATCAAAAAATGAAATTTTGCCATTTGCAACAACGTGGATGGAACTAGAAGGTATTATGCTAAGCAAAATAAGTCAATCAGAGAAAGACAATTATCATATGATCTCACTGATGTGAGGAATTTGAGAAACAAGACAGAGGATTATGTGGGAAGGGAGGGAAAAATGAAACAAGACAAAACCAGATAGAGAGACAAATCATTAGAGACTCTTAATCTCAGAAAACAAACTGAGGGTTGCTGGAGTGGTGGGGTGTGGGAGGGATGGGGTGGCTGGGTGATAGACATTGGGGAGGGTATGTGCTATGGTGAGCGCTATGAATTGTGTAAGACTGATGAATCACAAACTTGTACCCCTGAAACAAATAATACATTATATGTTAATTAAAAAAGTATTCTGCCCTTTCTATTCACACACCAAAATCTTTTATATAATCCAAGTTATGATACTAATTATCAAGTTATTTTTATGAACTCAGAGTATCCTCTGTTTACCTACTTTGATGTTTTAAGGGATTGCCATTGCTCCTCAAACTGATTCACCTGTGCTCTGTTTTTTCCTTTCCTAGACTGTAAAACTAGTAATCCATTATTGAACATAAAGTAAAGACTGTGAATACTTGTCTATTAATTTTAAAAACCTCTGGTTAATCCAACAGACAGACTCAAATAAAAACTTGTATAGGAAATTTTTCTACTCCTAGACTAGATGACTGGTACTAAAGTCGAAGAAAGAGGTGGAAAGGAGAGAAAGAGGAAGGAAAAATCAAATTAGAGAGGAAAGTTTGAGACCAGCAAGCCAAGAGCCTCTGTGGAGTCCATCTTGTTGCTGCCTGCTGAGAACAGCCCATGGAGTACAGCCAAAGTGCCACCAGCCCGCAGTGACACTGATCTGTGGGGCATGACAACCCCACTTCAGTGGCTTATGACACTCATGAGACTCGGGGAACTGAGATCAGGACAATGACCAAAGCATTGTAAATGGATCACTCTAGTAAAGGCTCTATTAAGAATTAAATTCACCCTCCTTTCTGGGGATAAGGGGAAAATATGGTGGCTACTTTCTTCCAGTGACAGATCCCCAAAGTATGGCTCATGAATTTTTACATCAGAATCATGTAGTGTAGTCTAGATTGTTAAAATACATGCCCCAGCACCACCTCAGCAGCATCCCTAGTGGTGGGGCAGAAGGACCTGCCTTCTAAAGAAATACCCTAGATTAGCGTTATGTTCTCTAAAGTTTTAAAGCCTCTGCTATGATTATTTCTATTTTGAATTATATTCAGGAGGAAGAGTCTTACTTACATTAATTATATTAATTAATGAAGAAATTTAAATGTTTCTGTTTGCTCTTTGGTAGATTTTGTCCTACATTTGCATTAGGGCCTTCATTATTTGGTCTAAACTTTAATCCCCTATAAATGACCTTTAACAATAAATCTATTATCTACTCATCTATTCACCCATCCATCTGTCCATCTATTCATCCATCTATCCATCTCTCTCATTAATTTGTTCATTCATGAATTTTACAGGCATTTACTGATCAAAATAATGTAATAAACATTTTAGTAGATGGTGACCACAAAAAGAGGAATATAATTAAATCTAATATAAAAGATAGGACCAGAGTTTAAATGATACATACCTAGGTATGAATCCTAGATACGTAATTCATAAGCTGTAAATTTAGACAATTAATTTAATTTCTATATGTTTATATCCTTGACTTCAATAGAAAAATGATTTCTGCTTTGTAGGATAACTGTGAATAGTAAGTCATACAGTTAATATAAACTATGGCATATAATGTATAATACATAATGATAAATCTTGCTAGTTACTGTATTATTATTATAATCATTATAAGCATTATCTTCGTACACCTTGTATAATCTCCCTCTGCAGAACTACACTGTGGCTGAGGATTTAAGCCCAATGCATCCTGAAGGCTTTTCCCTGACAGGGATTTGTTCTAATTGTGCAGCGTAGAGCTTGAGAGTAACTTCAGGAAGGAACACACTATTACATTTTTACTTCAGTGATGAAGTGGACCTTCAAGAATTAGTTTACAGACTCCAAACAGTAAAATAAGAAGGGTGAGGTAAACTGTGAAGCTAACAACAATGGAAAATAAGGGTATTGGTGGATGACAGGATTCACAATGTTGAAGATTAAAGAAATTCTCTGAGCCTAAGTTCAGTACTGGTCATAATTTGTGTGTGGCACCATCAATTCGGTATAGAAAGGAGTAGCAATGAAAAGAACACATTCTGTCATGTTAGTCCAGTGAAAAGAAAACCCAGGAAG
The DNA here is from genome assembly GCF_011800145.1 of Mirounga leonina. Classification (NCBI taxonomy): domain Eukaryota; kingdom Metazoa; phylum Chordata; class Mammalia; order Carnivora; family Phocidae; genus Mirounga; species Mirounga leonina. The sequence goes on from NW_023270233.1 coordinate 1,388,210, forward strand.
ATGAATAAGTAATGCATCACATGAAAATGTGATGATGGAAGAACATATGAAGTCTGATGAAACTACAGCAAAGTTAAATTTAAAGACATAAATAAATAAATAAATAAATAAATAAATAAATAAATAAATAAATAAATATTGCAGATAAAATACCTATTGTAGAAATGTTAGCAAACTCAGGCCCACTCAGTATTTTCAAGACTCAGAGAAAAGTACAAACTGAGGTTTTCACACCACTTGTCTAAATATTTAAAAGTTATAAATTAAGGTAATAAAGTTTTATACTAAACATCTTTTGATTCCTACTGTCAAAAACATGGACCTTTTTAACAATATAAAGTCAGGTGTAAATTTAAACTATTTCATCTTCAGTGAGTTTCCTATAGGAACTTGGTGGTACAGAAATAAAAACCCCTGAGCCCCCAATTCCAGAAACCTTTTTTTTTTTTTTTTTTACTACCCCAGGCTTTATGTAGCATAGCAAGGACCTACAGATATTTCAGACTGCACTGTTCAATGTCCATCCACCATCCTTATCCCCAAAAAGCCATTCATTGGCCACCCTCCTTGCATTAGCTTGAACACACTGTTGGGTCAAGACCTTAGGGCATGGGATTCTGGATTTCTGAGCACACTGGACAGGCTGTAGAAGTGAGGACATGGCCACATCCAGAGTAGGGCTCTATAAAACATGGGGCCTAGGGCAGGGGACCCTCCTCCTTGAACCTCAGGTCATTTTAAACAAATGTTCCACAGAAAACTTAAAGATTGATGAAGTGAATACAGACCAGAAGAATAGACAAGAGTTGAAGTAGAAGACAAAGATTTTTCTGAAGAGATATAACAGCATGAGCAGAGGCACAAAGATGAAAAAGAAAATGGTTTATGTGGAAAGAGTTAACCTGACAAGTGTCACAAGGGAAAGCTGCCTACTCCACACCAGACTTTGTATACAGCCAGTGCCCTGCAGTCTCAGGAGAGAAGTGAAATCAAGCATCCCAACCCCAATGCATATCTACATTCCTAGTCTCACACTCCATTTAGAAGCCTCCTTATGGGAGGGCAGGGATCCAAATGGTGGGCCTTGGCTAAGATCTCTGCTTACTCCTTATAGGAGAGAGGTAAGTAGCTTGAAAATGTTTTCCTCACTCTGACTCAATTCTCAGTACCATTCAACACCTAGCCCTTCCCCCTTAACCTCCTCCAGCCTCTGGGTCCTTAAAATGGCAGGAACCTCTGTTTGGGACTTCCTGGTTCCCTGGACAGTGTTCTCAGTGGGATGATCCTTCTGTCTCTGCCCCCACCCTTAGCCTTGTCCCAGCTCTCACTTTTTGTCCCAGCTCTTACCTCTGGCTTTCACCCAGTGACATGACTAAGGAAAATGTTCTTGTAGGGATTCTTCTGTCTCCTAGGACTGGTGACTGTCCTCTTTACCTCCACCCAATCCTTGTCTCTGTTTGGTAAGAAAGCAGTTTTATGTTACAACATTTTTAAGAGGAATTTTCTTCTATGTGTTGAGAAGTGTTATGTATAAGAAGGAACAGAGCCTAAAGAAACCTCAAGGATTACTGAGTCAACACTTCCAGCAACAGTCACTGTGACTCACACCCTGCTTTATAAAAAAGGCTTTAGGAGAAAACTCATACAAATGTCATCTAATGTTCAGGAGGAAATTCAGCAACCAAAGGCCAGTTTCATTTAAGTGTTAATGTAAAAGTAAGCACTATTGGGATTGCAGAAATTAACTGATGATTATCTTTGTAAAGTAAAAATAAATAAAAAAGGATTTGTTCCACTGTAGAAAGATTAAAATTTTCATTTTGAGATAATCTTGTATTGTTCATGGATAAGTCTGCTCTTGTCATTTTTTCTGAGTATAAACTATAATGAAAAGTAAAGGCCCTGATTTAAACACAAGTTTTCTTCTGCCAGGATTATTTTATGCTTATTAAAAGTTCCTGTTAATAAATAAGTGCCAAAATTGTCATATTCTCGTTTATGCTTTATTTCTCTGGCTTCCCATCTGCTCTGGTTTCTGCAGTTTGGCGGTATAATCAGTTTTCCCTTAACTCATAACCCTGCTGTTCTACCTCTGTCCTAGGACCAGCAATATACATTGTACCATAAATGAGTATGGCCTGAGCTCATATCAAGTTGAGGCAGGGGGAAGGGGAGATATTCATAGGTCTATCCAGAAAATAGAAGCATAACAGCCTTAATTCTGGAATTCTGGACCTCTTGGTTCCAACTTGGCTGACTCAGAGATTTAGACAAAAGTTATACACACAAGATCCAGGTGCCAGGGGATATGGTATATGGACATAACTGGGTTTTCAAGGCCAATCTCTGAGTGAAAATCAGGGAAAGAAACAGGATGCCAAATAAATGGACCAGGCATATGGAATAGGGAGAAGGAAGGTTTACAGACAGTTACAGCGGTGGCTCAGGGTCTGCTGGGTTTATAATCCTAAACCAGCCTCAGATGGTACCTATAGATTAGATAGGAGAGCTAAAATGTAACCAAGCTTGGTTCTATTTGGAGCAGTGATCACAAATCCAAATGCCTAAGGAAGACAGATATATGAATGAATGAGGCAGATCCTATGTAAGAACATTATCATCACATTGGGTAATTGGTGAAAACTGGCAAAAGAAAGGGTACTTAACATTGTCTAGTGAGAACAGCTGTTACTCAGATGGTGGTAAATATTGCTATTTGGAAATAAGGCCAATATTGCCATCTATAGATTTATGAGGAGCTGCAAATCTGCAATTTAGGTGAAATCTCCCATCAAAAATGTTGGCAGAAATTAAGAAAGGGAAACCAATACTCTATTCAGAGTAACAAAACAAAGTCTGCCCTTGGATGCAGACTACCAGTTTGAGAGATCTATGTAGATAATAAGAAAAGCTGAGTTGACAAAATTTCATCCTGACCAACTTGGAAAATCTCTGTGGGCATTGGCCTAATAAAGGCTCAGTAATGTTGAAAGTTATTAAACTCTGTTATCAGAGTAAAATGGCTTTCCCCTATTCCAGTAGCTTCTGTGTGGACAGAATCTCTCTCTCTCTCTTTTTTTTTTTTTAGACTTTTATTTATTTGAGAGAGAGAATGAGAGAGAGAGCACATGAGGGGGGGCAGGGTCAGAGGGAGAAGCAGACTCCCTGCTGAGCAAGGAGCCTGATGATGCGGGACTCGATCCTGGGACTCCAGGATCATGACCTGAGCCGAAGGCAGTCGCTTAACCAACTGAGCCACCCAGGCGCCCTGGACAGAATCTCTTAAATGCACTCTTGGCTTCTATCTGTGCCATTATTCACTTTGCCCCGAAGGGTTGGAAAGTGACACTTGGTTAGTAAGGGACCAAGAATATGGTATGTGCACCACCCTGATCTTCCTTTCTTTCTCTTGAGGTTAAACTGCACACAGGGCAAATTTAGTTGCCACTGTTCCTCCAGATATTTCTCAATCACTGAGAAAATTGCTGCCCCAGATTAGTATGGCTTGACCCAAGGAATTAAAGAGTTGGCCCAATTTGGGGATACTGTTTAGGCAAGTCTACTTGTCCATTGTACCCAGAATAACACTGCACCTTGAACGTTCTACAAGTTAGATTTTTGCTTTCATTTGCTACTCCTTCATTTTACTTCTCAAAAAATCATGTAGAGAAGAGACATGCTATCCATCAGCTGGTTTGTGAAGGACCTCAATGAATTTGTGCCAATTTTATTTTAACACCAAATAGTGCTTTATTTGAATATCTATTAACATATCATAGAAAACTATTTTGAAAGTATTGCTCTTGTTCAACATTATTTTGTACATACAAAAATCTAGAGGCCAGTATACTGATCTGCATAAGCATACCATAAATTATTGTCAAGTCTATGGCCAAAAGTAAAATAAACTTCTATGTTCCCATCCGATATATAAAGAGATTGGACATCATCCCTCCTTTCTTTACAACAGGAAAAGTTAAATAATTTGTAAAATCACAACTCTTCATATAGATCCATCAAAGAACTGAGATTAGAGAGTAAGGTTATCAGGAACCGGAGCCAAGAAGCAGGAGCTTACCTCTGAGGACAATTCCAGTAGAAATACTTAAATTGTGATTGAGGAATTGCTCAGTGTGGGCAAGTTTGAGTTACATCCTCCAGGGTCCCCAATCTTAGGTAGACCCCCACACTTTCATGGATTTTACCTCCAGGGACCCAAGCAAATTCTCAGGGTAAAGATTAGTAAAAAATACCTTCACGTTTCCAGCACAGGGAGGTGGAAAGTAGCCTCCCTGTTTTACTAAGAACATTCTGTTCTTCTTAGCAAAAGCCTGCCCTGAAAGGAAATTCTTTTGTGAGACTCTAATTGACTTGAGTTTTATTAGAGCAAAAAGCCATTCGATAGAGAAAGGGTAGTTTTCTCAACAAATGGTATAAGAACAACTGAACATCCAATGGGGGGGGAGAATTTAGACAATTTTCACAAAAATTAACTTAAATGGATCATAGACCTTAATGTAAAATGCAAAAATATACAACTTCAAGAAGATAACAGGAGTTTAGTGAGGAATTTTTAGATTCAACACCAAAAACAGTGTGAAAAAGAATACTGAGAAGTTGGACTCCATTAAAATTAAAAATTGTCTTGCAAAAGAAATTGTTATGAGAATGAAAAGACAGGCAATGGACAGAAAGAATATACTTGCAAAACACAAAGACTTGTATCAAAAATATACAAAGAACACTTAAAACTCAATAATAACAAAACAACCCAATTTTAAAAATGGGCAAAAGATCTGAATATACACCTTGCCAAAGAAAATATACAGATAGCAAATAAGTGTATGAAAAGATGTTCAACATCATATGGTATTAGAGAATTGCAAACTCCCTAATTTCCGTTTTTTTGTTTGTTTGTTTGTTTTGTTTTGTTTTTTACTGGCATCGAATTGCTCTCTTACCATAGCATTAACATGAATAGCTTACACAACACTTCCAAACAATAATGAAATGCTGGCCTTTCACAGAATGACTGTGAGACTTATATTCATTTTCAGATAATAAATAAACAAATATGAAGCATTGCAATGGGCAATAATTTCTACTCAAGGGGTTTTTAACTATCTCGCATATAGTAGAAGCAAAATCAAAATTACTCACTTGAATTAAGGTACATTTTTCAGCCTTTGAGAGAATCATGGATATATTGAAATCTTTCCTTAAGTTTCCATCTTACTTAGGCCACATTCTAATCTTATAACCTATTTTTTAAGCTTTGTTATGGGCCAGGCACCCTGCTAAGTATTTTATAAGCATTACCTTATTTTATCTTCAAAATATATCATCAGGTAGGTGTAATTGTTCCTATTTTCCTGATTGGGAGATAGGATCATGTGTATTAATCCAAGATCATATAGAAAGAGATAAATGTCTAATGGGAAGTGAGATCTTCATAAGACCAAAATCCATATTCATAACCAGTATGCCCCACTGCCTCTTCATCACTATGCCACCTTAATTACAGTACATCATATTATACCTAATGGAATTTCCATTGCTGAATGGTGAGGCTTCCTATTAAGGAAAATTAAGAAAGAGAGAGGTAGAGAACTGATGGTTGAATATGGAAAAATAATGAGGGATGATATTATTTTTCCATGAAAATTAGAGCAGATAAAGAAAAAAAAAAAAAAAGGAAAAAAATAAACCTAGATTGTTAGCACTCTCTTCCTAAATCTGTTTGGTAAAGACATGCATACATCTGTGTTGATGATGCTGTCTGGAGTCGGGTGGCAAAAGTAAGCATTTATTGTCATAAAACCCATTGGGTTTTAAATGCTCACTTTTTGACCATTTGAAAATGGACCAGTCTGAAAAATATTTCCTCTTAGTGTATATTTTGCCTTCAACAAATATTGATTTACAAGTATTTTGTTGCAATTACAAGAGGGATTCTGAAACTTTGATATTAAGAATGAGAAAAAGAATCATATTGGATATGCTATGCTAAATAAAAAGTTGAAAGCCTCATTTCTTAGTGTGTTCAACTTAAAGCTAAACTTAGTTCTCTTAGTATGATATTCTTATTTTTTTATTTTTGTGTAAAATAAAATTGTAATAGCTTTCTTAAAGTCACCGTTAATCTGATTTCCTCTTTATCCATAAGAGTTAAGGCTTCAATCCAAAATATTTCCACAAATGTAATAAACCCAACAAGAAAGGAATTACAATTGTGAAACATTAGAGTGACAGGATATTAGACATCATAGCTGATCCATGAGGGCCTTCTGTGATATTGACAAACTGTGTAATCGTTCCAGAGAAAATGGCCAGGGACCACTTTTTTGAGTCAGTGATTTGCTCTTTCCAGTTTTCCTATGCTCTCATTCAAAGCCAGAATTCCCATGCAAGACTGTTGCTTTACTCCTCCCTGGGTGCTTTGTACCCTCAGGATGTTCTCTACCTATCTGCCCCCACCTCCTCAGCCTGCTTCTCTTACCCTAACCCCCTTTCCTCTGTCAGATCCATCAAATATGTCCATTCTGTTTCTCTTCCCCTAGAATCCTGTTATAGAGTTAAAGTAATTTTTACAAAGATATTAATACCGGCTTATTATTTCCATAAGCACCAATTGCATTTAACACAATTTACATTTTATAAATACTTTTAAGTCTTAAATCCTAGAAAATGCCTTTCCCCAAGATTATGGGGTTTGAGGCTAGAATTTGGGGTATGTCAGTTTGAAAAAAATCTATGCACTGGGAACATGAAGCAAAGATAGGATATAGGCATTCACTGAGAGATAATGAAGATCTCCTTTCCAGAGAGATTAGAAAACCATAATTAGGGGCGCCTGGGTGGCTCAGTCGTTAAGCGTCTGCCTTCGGCTCAGGTCATGGTCCCAGGGTCCTGGGATCGAGCCCCACATTGGGCTCCCTGCTCTGTGGGAAGCCTGCTTCTCCCTCTCCCACTCCTCCTGCTTGTGTTCCCTCTCTCTCTGTGTCTCTCTATATCAAATAAATAAATAAAATCTTAAAAAAAAAAAACATAATTAAAAGGTGCAGTAAAATATGGGATTTCTGGTCTTAGGTGTTATGAATATAGTAAAACCACCCAATTAATCAATTATCATATCTTATTTCTTTTACTGCCCTTCCCACTTTCTGAAATTATTTATTTAACATTATTTACCATTAATGTGGTTTCTCCAACTGAAAGGCAAGCTCAGTGAAAACCAGGACATTATCTATCTTGCTGGTTACTTTATGCCCATCACTAAGAACAAAGTTTAACACATCTGAGGTACTTAATATGCATTAGTTGAAACATTTAATGAATAGTATTTATAAAGGAAAAAAAGGGGAGAGAAAGCGCCAGGCAAAATTCTAACAAAACTTAACACTATATATATTGCCTAAATCATAATCCTTACCTTAGTCTGACAACCAAGCCCTCACAACCACATATCAAAATATTTTTCCAATTTGATGAAGGCCTTCTATACTTTAGCCATTTCAAACTAGTCACTATTAATTAACAGTTCCCTCCTTCTGTTTGCTGATGCTATTCCTCCTCTCTAGTATTACTTCACAGATTTTTTCTCTTCAAAAAAATGTACCTATTCTTAAGTGCCCGTCTTAAGCATACTGCCTGAGTAAAGGTCATCTCACTAGCTAATATTACTCTATCACTCCCTTGGGTTTCCATAACATACTTATTTCCTTCACTGTACTTTTTCCATTCCATCTTGTTTACAAATCTGTGCCCATACCAAATAGACTCTTGCAGGCAAGAACATGACCATACCACTCAAATTCTTTCTGAACGAAAAATGGGTAATAAGCGATTCTTATTCATCTTTACATTTTACTTCCATATTCTTAGCATAATGAAAAACCTCAGTAAATGTTAATTGATTTAAATGATTTAAGTCTAGACATTTGAAAAAAATTCTTATACTCTTACAAAAAGCAACAGAGCGTGTGTAGTCATAAGTTACAAATAACCAAGAGTCTGGAGTTTTTCAGAGTAAATTATCCATCAATCTCCATTTCTATTGAGCATATCTCATTTCCACTTTTCCCTTTTCTCTTTCCCTGGTGTTTGCTTTTCAAACTATTTCAAATGCCACAGTCTTGGGACAAAGGGATTGAATACTCTCTAATTGAATAATATAATGGGCACCTTGAAAAGTGGAATGCCATTTGTCCCACCAGAATTGAGATCTTTTGAGTAGGCAAATGGCTAATGGCATTTTTAAATGACCATTGCTATTTTGTGGCCTTTTTGTTTTTCAGCATTGAGATAGCTGTCTCACTTAATTTTAGCTCATGCAATCTGCAATTTGTAGTTAATTTATTAGTGAGGGATTTAGTTGTAAGGAAATTAAATGTTGAATGTTCAGTTTGGGACAATCTAATAGAACTTATCTATTGTGGTTGCTTCTTAATAAAGATATTAGACTTGATAGTTCCCTTCAGCTATCTTTGTTAAGTATCATCAAACAGAAAGACCTTTCACTAGTATTTTAAAGTTTTTATGTTTTCTTTGTTGTGTTTGGAAAGTGTTTGAAACATTCTAACTAGTCTAGGAATAGCAGTCACTGACTTGTCTTGCTCCACAGGTATGGTTTCATCCCCCTTTCAACTAATCTTAAATTTCTTAAGTTATTAAGTCCTCTTCCTTAATAAAATTTGATTTTTCAAGCATTCAAATATGAACTGTTATCATATAAGGACTTTCAGGTAGCTGAAAACAATGATGACAGCTTGTTTTTGCCTCTAAATATTTTCTCCAAAAATGGAGAAAAACAGGAAAGAAAAATATAACACTACAGAGAAGGATGAGAATGACTTCAAGACAAAAAAAAAAAAAGTCAAAACACCAAATTACCTGAAAGTAAAAATAGAAAAAAATACTTATTTATGGCATTTCTAATATTTCCCTTTACCCCATGCTAACAAAGCAAAACCAGTTGTAGCTTCTGGAGGAGAGAAAAAAAAAAATGAAAAAGGAATTAAAAGCATCTTTTGGCACTTGGAGTGGTTAAGGGAAAAGAGAAGCCATGCAGGAAAATTTATGGTTCTGAAAGACAAAAAAGAACTAAACATTCAGGAGACACAACTTCTCTAGCCACCATAAAAACTAATAAACAAACAAAAAATTCACTAAAGTACCTTGATTTTGCTACATTTACAGAGAAGAGAGTCATGACTTAGGTATTTTGAAAGACCCACTACCCCCACAAGACAAAAATTATCAGGAAATGATCAGCAGATTGATAAGAAAACCAAATACAACATACATTAACTGAGGAAAATTCTCCCTGTGGGGGAAAAAAAGAACCACCATAAAGTAGAAGAAAACTGTAATAAACATTTCAAAAAGAAATAAACATACTAAAAAAATGTAAATGTATGAAAAACCACTTGAATTCAGAAATTAGAATATTAAGAAAAATGGACAAAGATAGAAAAAAATGAAAATAGCATTGATTAAATACAGGAAAGAATGGAAAGGAAATAACAGAATTATCTCAAAAACTAAGAATAAATTACAAGGTGCCTAAATAAAGAGAAAACTTGATAAAGAACATTGAAGAAAGGTATAAAATAACCAAGACAACAAAAATGAGATAAAGAAGTAAAATAGGATTAGGAAGAAAGTAATGAAAATGGAAGATAGCCAAAGAAAAGGTAAGTTTTATTTGAGACACTGAAGAAGAAAAACAAACAAAAAAATGAAGACTTAAAAATTTAATTCAAGAAGACTTTTAATTAAATATTTAGATGTACATATTTGAAAGGTCCATCAGGTACTTGGGAAGATAAATTCAAGACAAACTACTTAAGGACATATCCTAGTAAAACTAGTCAAATGAAAAAATATAATCTATAGTATTTCCAGGCAAAACATGTTAAGTAACCTAAAAAGCGAAAGAAAAATAATTTGAAAGGCACAATTTTAATAAAATAAAACATGTACAAGAAGGTGGCAATTAGGCAAGTTTTTCTTTTTTTTTTTCTAACTCAAAGCAGTAAGGACTGAACAGAGTATTATTATTCAATTTTTATTAAGTTTCTGAATTTTAATTCCAGTAGAGTTAACATACAGTGTTATATTAGTTTCAGGTGTACAATATAGTGATTCAACAATCCTATATATTGCTAAGTGCTCATCATGATTAAGTGTACTCTTTAATTCTCTTCACCTAGTTCCCCTACCCCCACCCCCACCCCCAACCTCCTCTGGTAACCATCAGTTTGTTCCCTATAGTTAAGAGACTGTTTCTTTGTACCTCTCTTTCTCTCTCTGTCTTTTATTTTTCCTTTGTTCTTTTGTTTTGTTTCTTAAATTCCACATATGAGTGAAATCATGTGGTATTTGTCTTTCTCTGACTGACTTATTTCACTTAGCATTATATTGTCTAGCTCCATCCATGTTGCTGCAAATGGCAAGATTTCATTCTTTTTTATGGCTATTTTTAATGGTTATTTTACATGTCACATCTTCTTTATCCATTCATCAGTTGATAGACACTTAGGCTGCTTCCATAATTCAGCTATTGTGAATAATGCTGCAATTAACATAGGGGTACATGTATCCCTTTGAATAAGCGGGGTTTTTTTAATTTGGGGGTAAATACCCAGTAGTGCAATTACTGGATCATAGGGTAGTTCTATTTTCAACTTTTTGAGGAACCTCCATACTGTTTTCCAGAGTGGCTGCACCAGTTTGCATTCCCACCAGGAGTGCTGGGGTGTTGCTTTTCTCCACATCCTCACCAACATTTGTTGTTTTGGTCAAAGTATTTTATATACAACCAAACTGCCCTTCAGATAAAGACTATTGGGGGGCAAATCAGTTTTCAAAATACTTAGGGAATTCTGTATCCCCACATTCACCCTAAAGTATGCACTAAAAGAATAGTTTTATCCACCCAAAAGACGTCTAAAATAAAGGAAGTACAAAGATGGAATTTATTTTTATTTTTCTGACCAATCTTGGGTAACTTAGCAACAAATTAAATAATGACAATAATGGATCATAACCCATAAAATAAAATAAATATCCATTAGTCCATAATGATATTAAATACATATATATATTCTTATATAGATGTAAGAATAAATAAATATGCAATAGATAGGAACAAGTATTCTTTTTTTTATTTTTTTTTATTTTTTTTAAAGATTTTATTTATTTATTTAACAGGGAGAGAGACACAACGAGAGAGGGAACACAAGCAAGGGGAGTGGGAGAGGGAAAAGCAGGCTTCCCGCCGAGGAGGGAGCCCAATGCGGGGCTCGATCTCAGGACCCTGGGATCATGACCTGAGCCGAAGGCAGATGCTTAATGACTGAGCCACCCAGGCAGTCCCAGGAACAATTATTCTTTACTACAGACTTCTAATACAAAAATGTAGAAGAATTGATGGAAATAGAAAATCACCATTAGACAATCACCACAGCAATCGTTTTCCAGGCAAAAAAAATCATGAATGAAACCTATGATTAGTGAGTTAAGATCAGATGAAAACAGATATTTGCATAGTATTTAAAGTATTCCCAGTAAAATATTTATTAAATACCAAGGAATAAATAACTTTATAGTAGAGAATCCTGGCAGACACCACCTAACCTAAGAGATCAGATTTAACAACCCCATCATAGGACCTAGTATTATCATGTATCTCTAGAAAAAGCGCACTGACAAAACAAAACACCATGTAACTTGTTATTCTGTCTAAAACTGCATAACATCAACCTAATCATGTTACAACATCACACTAAAATTAAGGGATATTCTAGGAGCACTTGGGTGGCTCAGTGGGTTAAACGTAGGACTCTTGATTTCGGCTCAGGTTATGATCTCAGGGTGGTGAGATGGAGCCCTGCGTCTGGTGCCACGCTCAGCACAGAGTCTTCTGGAGATTCTCCTTCTCTCTCTCTCCCTCTGCCCCTCCCTCCCTCATGAGACTGTGCTCTCTCTCGCTCTCTCAAATAAGTAAATCTTTCAAAAATTAAATTAATGGACATTCTATAAAATAATTTACTAGTTATCTTCAAAGGTATCAGGGTCATCAAAGACAAAGCAAGACCATGAAACGACAATGGATTAAGCAGACTTAAGCATTAAGAAGCCATGATAACAAACTATCATGTAATTAAAAAAGAATTAAGAAAAAGAATCAGAATTAGATCTAGGAACAAAAATATAACATTAGGGGAATAACTGGTAGATGGCAATAACTGATAAAACTAGTGGTTGATAACTGGAAAAATCCATATAATATTCCTAGTTAGTTAAAAGTATTCCATCAATGTTAATTTCAAGTTTTGCTTACAAAAATCTTAGTTTTGTCAATAACATTCCTTGAAGCAATTATGGAGACTTCTCTGAATTGATCCTCACATTCTGACCCACTTGAAAAACAGGCACAAATTTCAAAAAAGGATCAAGTCATCACCATTATTGCTGGTAAACCCAAGTTGGAGAACACCGCTTGGGTCTGCCACCACTTTAAAGATTTCTAGAACTCAGGGCTTTACTTAGGGTTCCCCTGCAAAGTTGAAATCTCCTAAAGTTTGCCCTATTTTTTTTCCTGGTATTAGAAGGCAGAAACTGGACCTAATCTATGTTCTTGTAACAAAGGAGAATAACCCTGTGTCCCAGCAAAATATCTAGAAAAGCAGAGCTGAATAGAAAGGACTAGCTCAACAAGGTCACCTGTTTTCCAAATTTTACTGATTGGATAAGTCATTCTTCCTTCCTTGTGGAGTTACTGAGTAAGAAGAGTAAGGAGTAAGAGCAAGTATTCTCAAGAAGATATAGTGTTTTTTTTGTTTGTTTTTGGCTTTTTTTTGTTTTGTTTTGTTTTTTGTTTTTTAATATATTATCAGGAACCTGGGAAGAAGAGAATTGTTACCTGTGATTAAACTGGCCATATATCCTGATTTAAAACTCATTACTCAATACTGTATCTGGTGAGGACTGCTTTCTCTCCCAAAATCATCTTAATTTGGACAAATAAATAATATGATTACCCTATTCATATATCAATACTCACAGAAATGGATAAAATGTTGTCTAATATTCTTCTGTTTTTTTTTTTTTTCTTTAAGCAGTTCATCTACTTTTCACTTTATCTGGAGCTTATGATTTTTTTTAAAAAGATTTATTTATTTTAGAGAAAGAGAGATAGAGAGCATGTGTGAGTGGGGGGAGGGAGAGAATCTTCAAGCAGACTCCCTGCTGAACATGGAGCTCATCCAGGGCTTGATGCCACAACCCATGAGATCATTATCTGAGCTGAAACCAAGAGCTGGATGCTTAACCAACCGACTGAGCCACCCAGGCACCCCTGGTGCTTATGAATTTTAATTAACATTAATCAGGGTGAGTTATTAGCCAATATGATGGTGAAATTTCTTGTCTAGAATAACTGTATGACTCAAAATAGTTTTTCCTCCCATCCCATAACACCATAACATCTAGTCCATAATTTGCTATGGATCAGAAAACATTATTGGCTTAAACAATAGAAAAGAACACTGGTGAACTTGGGCAGACAATGAATACAATAGAAATATGGGAGAGAGTCTAGAGTAAATTGAAAGACTGACCAGAACTGACGTGTCGCTAAAATGCCAAAACTAGGAAACCCAACCATAGCCTTAGAAGGAAGAATGTATCTTGGATGCTGCTGCTGAACATATCATTGCTACGGGACACTCCTACTGCTTCCCTGAATGCATCTGAAAAAAATCTCTACTATTATGTTTCTATTTTGGATGTCTCTCTATCAGTTACATACCTAAATAGATACATGCATATGCCTCACTTTTTTTATTTTAGTGGTCTATATATTCATTTCTCTACATCAATCCCGTCATGTTTCATTACTCTATAGCTTACTATCTGAACCTAAGTAAGTTATATTCTTCTTTTTCAAGAAAAGTTAAACCAGGATCTGGGGGAAAAAATGATAACATAGGAGAACCCAAGTCCCTATCCCCCTACAAAGATTAATGATTACACAGGTATCTATGGACAAAAACTGTTCCAAGAGAGTCCACACAGCAAGTTTTATCAACATCATGCAACAAAAGAGCTAAGAATAATCACACAAGAAGAGAAGGAAGACAACTTCATTTTGCTTGCATCATCCTATCTCCCTAGCTGGCATCCCATCTTCCCAGCTAGAAAGAGTTCCTCTTTGCAGGAAAAGAAGAGAAAGATGAAGAGCTTCTCCAGCCTCCCAAGGTACTGCCAATGGTCCTACTTAGGTTTCACCCTGCCCAGACTGGCAAAGCTGAGATGTATTGAGCCAGCTAGAAACAAGGAAGAAAATCAGAGGCTATTATTAGCAGATAGGCAGCAGGACTGATCTCAGTTCACAGAGACCTGTTCTGCAGACATACTCAGGAGATTCCTCCACTAATTTCTCCAGTCCAGCTACTGTGGACTTTTGCAGATCTTACCAGGTTTCACCACACAAAGTATTTGCATTCACTGATGCCAGCCACCTGAATTCCTCTCTACCACCACAAGAGCCTGGGAACCAAGATTGCAGCCAGCTCAGGCTTCTGAAAGTTCAAGACACCAACCTATGCCCCCTGACTAATCCCCACCATTGTGCTCATGCTTGGGGCTAGGCCCTCCAGCTGTGTGCCTGCATGCCGCAGCCCAACCTCCTTAAATGGTCTCCACTGCAGTGTGCAGGCCAAGGGGAAGACTATGAAACTGTAGGAGAGAATGCTGATAGCCAGGCCCCTGTAGCTACCACGGAGCTCAAAGTTGCCCTAGCTTTTGCTATCTGCTCAGCACCACTAACTATCAGGGAAATGCAAATCAAAATCAGAATGACAAAACACCTCACCTGTTAGAATGGTTATCATCAAACAGACAAGAGGTAAATATTGGGAAAGATGTGGAGAAAAGGGAACTCTTGTATACTTTTGGTGGAATTGTAAATTGGTATATCCACTATGGAAAACAGTATGGATCTTTCACAAAAATTTAAAAATAGGACTACCTTGTTCTCCAGAATCCTGTTTCTGGGTTTACATCCAAAGGAATTGAAATTCGTATCTCAGAGAGAGATCTGGACCCCTGTGCTAATTGCAGAATTATTTGGAATAGTGAAGACATGAAAACAACATAAATGTCTGTCAACAAATGAGTAGGTTAAGGTGGGAGAGATATATAGGGAATGTTATTTAGCCACGAGAAAGGAAATATTGCTGTTTGCAACAACTTGGATGAATCTAAAAATACCAAACTCAGAGAAACAGTAGTGGTGGTTACCAGGTCTAAGAGGTGAAGAAATGAGAAGATATTGGTCAAAGGGCACAAAATTCCAGTTGGAAGATTAACAAGTTCTTGGGATCCTATTTGCAGCATTATTGCAGTGTTGCATTGCATGCAGCAATACTACATTATATAAATGTTGCCAGGAAAATAGATCTTAAATGTTCTCACCACAAAAAACAAATGGCAATTCATAGCATTAACTAATGCTATGAAGGTAATTATTTTACAATATATAAATGTATCAATCAATACTTCATATACCTTAAACTTACACAATATTATATGCCAATCATATCTCAATAAAGCTGAAGAAAAAGAAAAGTTAAGCCAATTCTATAGGCACTGTAAGGTTCTGATGATTCCATTATACTAAATTCCATTATACAGGAATATAATTTAATTATATCATCTGGAAAATAAGTAAATGCAAGATAATCATATCCATTGCCATTATGGAAAAACATTATTCAGTGTGTGTTATGTTATATCATATGTGCTAGAATTCATTGATAAATAAGACACCCACGGTCTTTACTACTCGTATGTGGATGTGATTATTTTGGACACGGTGGGGCACAATAGAGATGCAGTGTTCAGTGACTTTGTAGGAGGAGAAAATCAAACAAACAGTGAGGAAATATGACCCTATATCAGGTATATATTTGTGACCAAATAGTGTTTAAGTACGGCTATTTGGTAATGTAATTATGGAATTTTGATCAGTGCCCTCAAAAGAATGTAAACCAAAATGAATAAAAGTTTATACTCTGATTATCAGAATCATGATTGAATAGTTTGAAAGTGTCCACTGAATTTGGTTATGTACCTACCACTGAGAAAATAAAATAAGAAAATAAAATTGAGAATTAAAAATATTTCTATAAACATATTGAAATGTTTTTTTATCTCAATACATTATAGAGAGAAATATTGATGATTGAAACCACAATACAGGATGAGAACTGCATATAATTTATTATGCTTAGGCTTAAGTATACTTAACTGCATAAGCATAATGATATATTAACATGTACATAACAACACGGTGATATTAATGTTCAATCATAATTCACAGAGAACTTCTCATACCAAACCTAAGCTTGAGCAAGAGTAGGCACTGTTGCATTTCTAGGAAGATTTATTTTCTCACATTTTCTAAATTCAAATGACCTTTTCTTGTGTACTTATCTGTTTTTTTCTTGTCTTATGTTGTTTAGTATTAGAAAGAGCACTCCTTGTCATCAAAGTCTGCGTTTCAGTCTTATTTTACAGCAAGAGACTTTACTCTTAATATGTGAAAATTAATCAGAGGAGGTCAGGAAAGACCACAAAAAATATTTCATGCATATGCAGAGAAAAGAAAAAAAATGGAACGTATAAAAATAAAATATTTCTAACCTCTCATAAAATTTAACTCTTACAGCCTCGGGGCCTTGTTTCACAAACAACTATCAGTCCCACAATGAAATTTGAAGTCTTTCTTTTGTATGTGTGAATGGTATTCCTTATTGTTTTCTCTCTTTCTAACACAACCAAAAAGTTACACATATGGTGGGTAAAGCAAAAAAAAAAAAAAAAGCTTCCCCTCTAAATCATGGCTAATCACCAATTTCCTACCAATAGTGAGCAGAAACATTAAAAATACACCAGAGAAGACTGACTTCCAGAGTGGTAGCTTGAGAACCCAAGTGAACCATTTTCTGAGAAAATACTGGCAAATGACTAAAATTAACTGTTTCAAAACTCTGAAAATTAACCAATGAAATAGAATGAACTGAAAAATCATCCATTCAAGAAAACCTACTGAATGTATGTAAGAGACCACTGTTTGTGGCATTTCAACTCGGCACTATTCCCATGCCCTTTTGTATTCCCCTGCTGCCCTATCTCTGTGGGACAGTAGCTCTCAAAAATTAGTAGTATCACAGCCAATGGGAGAGCTCATGTCTTTTGAAGCTCAGCTATAACCCCACACCCAAATAACAGTGAGTATTTCCACTGGAATCCATTTCCAAGGTGTGTGGCTATTTGGTGTGACTCAGAGCTCATCTAAGTAGGAGAGGAAAATAAAAACCTATCCCCAGGTCATTACTAACAACTATAGCAATCACCCTGCAACATCACAATTGTCTAAGGCTGTGATTTTAGTTGTGGTAACCAAGTCTGGCACTCCATCATTAAAACATTGAAAAAAAAGTGTAATGAACTAGATGATCACAAGGCATTTAAAAAGCTACAATATATTCCTTGAGATCTAGAAGGCTACAAATATGTGGAAGATTATATACATTTCTAGGATAGAACTGGGATAGGAAAAGGCCACAGTCATTCACCTCTGGCTGACCTTGAGACCATACTCAAGCAGGAAGTGAAAGCTAAGACTGTCTTAAAAACTTCCTGAAGTTAAGGTGTGCCTTCACACCTTCACGTCTTAAAAACTCCCTGAAGTTAAGGTGTGCCTTCACACAGTGATCTCTTTGGCAAAAGATGAAAGTCTACACTTTTAAGGAAATTTTCTGACCAGTTAATAGCTGACCAAATTATAGTAATACAAGGTTAATTCTAGAAAGCCAGTTCTAAACATAAAAAAAAAAAAAAAAAGCTAGTAGAATCTCAGTGGCTTCACACTACAGAGAATACAAATCTACAGAAATCATTTGTAAGAGTGGTAAACAAATAGAAGCAACAAGAAAAATAACAACAATGATAAAATATCGGGGAGAAGATTTATCTAAAAACAAATCTTGGCATAAGGGATCTGATACTAAAATTGTTAAAACATATTATCAAAAATGTCCAAGTGTTAAAAAAAATTATAAGATAGCCAAAAAAACAGGAAAGTATGGTACATACACAGGGAAAAAAATAACCAACAGAAAATGTCCCCTGGGGGTCTCAAATCTGAAAGTTCCTCAATTATGTCAAGTCAATTATCATTTTTAAAATGGGAAAATTTTATGGTATATATTATACCTTAACACAGATATTTAAGAATATAGTATATCATATACATTTGGATATTAATATTAGACACACTTTAAACCACCATCATTGCATAGAATCACAAACACGCCTAAACTGAGGATCATAGATTGAACATAATTTTTCAACGGCCCATGTTACAAATAATATAGGAATGTGCAAAGGTTTATGTATGTTTTAAAAATCACAAAGGTATAAAATGGATGTATACCAACCACCAACCCTTTATCTGCTACCATTTAGGTGAGCATTTCAGTTAATGGAACACTTTTGCTAAGGAATTTTAGAGATATTCTAAGAAAGGAGCACATTAGAACCCATTAAATATTGAATATGCATTTCCAGGCTCTAACATGGGTTAGTCATCCAGTTTATAGCTTTCATTTTATAATACATAATTTTTTTCTGTACATGACTGTGGAAAATTAACACACAGTTTTGATCATTTGTTCATTTTAAACTGTGAAGGAAGGTGTTTTTTTTTTTTTTTTAAAGAAACATATCAGTTGTAAAATATGCCACACTCTGTAAAATAATCTAAGTGAAATCATATCTCTGCATGATTACCAAACTTAAAGTTTGTGGACTCATATTTTCCATCATTAAAATGACATTCAATGAATTAGTAAAATTTAAGAGAACAAGAAGAGATAATGTAACATGTTGTAAGTATATTGTGAGAAAATTCATGTTCTCCTTTTCACCTCTGCCATATACTGTGATTAGTGTATCTATCTATACTAATCAGAGACATGTGTTCAAAATGCAAGATGTCCACTGAGTTGAGCATATGCCAACCTGCAGAGATGTAATCATACTACATCCAGATAATGTGGTAGAAAATGCATAATTATTCATGAGTCATTTGGACAAAGAAATAAGTTCTTCATTAGCCATCAGGGAAGTTCAAATCAAAACCACATTGAGATACCACCTTACACCAGTTAGAATGGCAAAAATTGACAAGGCAAGAAACAACAAATGTTGGAAAGGTTGTGGAGAAAGGGGAACCCTCTTACACTGTTGGTGGGAATGCAAGTTGGTACAGCCACTTTGGAAAACAGTGTGGAGGTGCCTCAGAAAATTAAAAATAGAGCTACCCTATGACCCAGCAATTGCACTACTGGGTATTTACCCCAAAGACACAGATGTAGTGAAAAGAAGGGCCATATGCACCCCAATGTTCATAGCAGCAATGTCCACAATAGCCAAACTGTGGAAAGAGCCGAGATGCCCTTCAACAAATGAATGGATAAAGAAGATGTGGTCCATATATACAATGGAATATTACTCAGCCATCAGAAAGGATGAATACCCAACTTTTACATCAACATGGATGGGACTGGAGGAGATTATGCTAAGTGAAATAAGTCAAGCAGAGAAAGTCAATTATATGGTTTCACTTATTTGTGGAACATAAGGAATAGCATGGAGGACATTAGGAGAAGGAAGGGAAAAATGAAGGGGGGGGAATTGGAGGGAAGGATGAACCATGAGAGACTATGGACTCTGAGAAATAAACTGAGGGGTTTAGGGGGGTGGGGGGTTAGCCTGGTGATGGGTATTAAAGAGGGCACGCACTGCATGGAGCACTGGGTGTTGCATGCAAACAATGAATCATGGAACATTACATCAAAAACTAATGATGTAATGTATGGTGATTAACATAAGATGATAAAAAATATACAAAAAAAAAAAAAAGAAAAGAAAATCATACAGTTCACTTCTAAATTGCAAAATAAGAATTGAAGCCTGATCCTTGTATTTGAAAATATCAGACATTATTTAAGACCCCTAGAAGTCAGATAAAGTATACCCTAAGCCTCCAGGAATACTGAGCAAGAATTTGGAAAATGGAGACAGGAGTTTGCAAGATGTCATTTTAATGTATTTATAAAAGCTCATGTCTCTAAGGGATTTTTCTTTGTTCAAGAAAATGTCATGGAGATGTATGTCTCAGACAGTGTTTATGAACAGTAGAGTTATTCATAGTTTTCTTTACCCAAGTTCTGTGTTCTGTGTGTCAAACTGCCTGCATGCATTTATGATGGCTTCTTGCCATATGAAGTCAGGCTGACTTAATATATATAAACTTGTGTTACTCATACAGCTTTCACACTCCACCTCACTGAGAAGTATCCATAATCCAAAAGAATCTTGTGTGGTTATTCAATTAAGTTTGTAAGAAAAATATGTAGATACTTTAAAGTCAGCCACAAATTGAAAATAAGTACATAGCTGCAATTCACTTAGTAAGCTCCTCTTTCTACTTGCCCTCTTGACAGAATCTGGATATTGAATAATGGGAATTAAGAAAAAAAAGAATATGTTTATTTGAGTAGAAATGTGTTGACGATTCACCTTAAATTAAGTAGCTTTATAGCTTAGATATGCTTCCAAAGAGTATTATTTGAAAGATTTGCTTGTAGACATTTATTAGGAACGAACTTAGCCCAGTAACCTCACTTTTAAGACTTATGGAGTCTTAGACAAATTCAATTTTGATACTTCTTTCTAATATTTATTAAGTGTATAAAAATTTAACATTTATTAAATTTATTTAAATTTCTCCTTTTCGCTTTAGTCATTAATAACATTGTGGTAATACTGTCCTACCTGACATCATAGTTCGATGGGTTAATAGAGATTTGTAAAGTCATTGTAATATTATGTGACACATAGTAATGTATTGTTATGGTTATTATTAAGATAGTTCAACCCTATGTGAGGTGCTAAAATAAATGACGTTTGCCCTACTGCCCTCCCATCTCCCCTTTTATCAGTCTTTCCCTGTCTATTCCCTGCTCCTCCATCTTCCCCTCTTCATTACTTCATAAAATAAAAATTTCCCCACTGCAAAAATAATTAAGAAAGCAATCCCATTTACAATTGCATCAAAAAGAAGAAACTATTAAGAAATAAACTTACCCAAGGAGGCAAAATATCTGTACATTGAAAACTATAAAACTTTGGAAGACACGAATAAATGAAAAAGTATCCTGTGTTCATGGGTTGGAAGAATATTGTTAAATGTTCATACTACCCAAAGTGATCTACAGATTTGAGGAAATCCTTATCAAAATTCCAACAGCATTTTTTACAGAAATAGAAAAAAAAAATTCTAAAATTTGTATGGAATTACAAAAGACCCTGAATAACTAAAGCAATCCTGAGAAAGAAAAGCAAAGCTGGGGCATCACACGTCCTTATTTCAAATTGTCTCACAAAGCAATAGTAATCCAACCAGTATGGTACTAGTATAAAAACAGACATATTGAACAAAGGAACAGAATTAACAACCTAGAAATAAATCCATGCATATATGGTCAACAAGAATGTCAAGAACACAAAAGAGGGAAAGGATAATCTTCTCAAAAAATTATGCTGGGAAAATTTCATATCCATCTGTAAAAGAATAACATTAGACCCATATCTTACACCATACACAGAAATCAAGTCAAAACAGATTAAAAAAAAAAAAAAAAAAAAAAACCCTTAAAGGTTTGAAAGCATAAAACTTCCAGAAGTTCCTTGACATTGGTCAACTGTAAAACAACATGGATAAATGTTAAGGACATTATTTTAAGTAAAATAAGCCAGTCACAGAAGGACAAACACTGCATGATTCCACTTAGATGAGTTATCTAAAATAGTCAAACTCATAGAAACAAAAAATAGAATGCCGGTTTCAAGGGACTGAAAATAAGAGAAAACGGAGAGTCCCTAATCAATGTAAAAAAAACATTTCAGTTACACAAGTGAGATCAGTTTTACACACTGTCCCCATAGATAGCAATATTACATTACACACTTAAAAGTCTGTTAAGATGGTAAATCTTATGTTAAGAATTCCATAATACATACATACATACATACATACAGCTTAAAACTTTTTAAAGCATAAAAAATAATTACTCAGCCATCAGAAAAGATGAATACTTACCACTTGTATCAACATGGATGGAACTGGAAGAGATTATGCTAAGTGAAATAAGTCAACAGAGAGAGACGATTATCATATGGTATCACTCATATGTAGAACATAAGGAATAGTGCAGAGGACCATAGGGAATGGGAAGGAAATCTAAATGAGAAGAAATCAGAGAGGGAGACAAACCATGAGAGACTCTGGACTCCGGGAAACACAGTGAGGGTTACAGAAGAGAGGGAGGTGGGGGGATGGGGTAACCCAGTGATGGGTATTAAGGAGGGCACGTGTTATGATGCAACTAATGAATCATTGAACACTACATCAAAAACTAATGATGTACTATGTGTTGGCTAACTGAACATAATAATAAAAAAATAATTGAAGGAAAGTACTAATAGCATTAAAGAATTGTACATGGACATGATTGAATAGTGATTCAAAGACCTGTGTCTATTCATGGCACTAAAAGATTCTGTGTGGCCATAGCTAACTCTTAATCTTTAGCAAGTTATTTAACTCCCATTTCCTCATCTATAAATAGAATAGAAAAGATGGATTATCTAAGGCCTATTTTGTTATAAAATTAAGAATTTATAACCATTGTTTTTGTAAATTAAGTGTGACATAAGAATCAGAACAATCCTTACAGGCAATATGTTTCTTTTATGATAAATATTGATATTTTTAATATTGTTACAAAATACTTTTCCTTTCTGGAAGAACAGTTATAGATCAGGATAGTCATCAATCTAAGGCACTATTGTAAAGTCAAGTGGGACACATTTTCTAAAATAGAGACCCTTTAAAATACTAGTAGGAAAAAAATGTGATTTTTCAGTCAGTCCTCCATCTGATCACAAGAAAATCCTAGCTTAAACAAATATGGGTAGACAGTAAGTGGCAATTATTACTAATACTGTTAATAACTTTTCTTCTCTCCTTTAGCTTATATAATTTCAGTTATTTTGCCATTGTAATATCTTACCTTTAGAAATGATGATGAACCAGTAAATCTTTTGTGTGTGTGTGTATTATGCTTCAGTAACAAATAGCCTCATATTTTCAGTGCCCAACTAGATAGCAAAGTTTATTTCTCACCAATATAATATGTCAGATTCAATGGATTGGATGTAGTTCTTGTTTACAAATTGAGCAGCCTTGAAGTGTAGGAAAAGTACAGGGCAGATGACAGAAGCGTGGTGGCTCTTAATGCTTCTACTTGGATTTGATTATATCAAATGTGCTCATGGACTATTGACAAAGTAAATCATATGGCTAAGCTCAATATCAATTGGGTAAAGAGATATACTACTTCATTAAAAAGCACTACAAAAGACATGGCAATAGATGGGTATGACCCTTTCAAATATTCAACTAATAATAATCTACCATGGCTACTTTTCCCCAATTCAATCAATATTCTTAAGAACACAAAATTTCAATGGTATCTCTTATATTATTTCATAGCTATAAATTTTTGTTTATTCAGTTAAAAGATCTCTACTTATAATATCTACTTAATTTGGAATTGTGCTAATAATACTGTTATTTATTTATTTATTTATTTATTTATTTATTTATTTATTTATTTATTTATTT